>NC_134037.1:132394974-132699106 GCF_965140245.1 Athene noctua
TAGAATAAAACTGCAATTTATGTTTTGGGAAATGGATGGGCTGTCATTCATGTTAATACTAATTTTTAGCTGTTTCATGGGTAAGCTCTTCATGTGCACTTGTAGGATAATGCATGGGGGATGTGTTATTGATGTTGGAAAGGTGTACCACAAAGTTTTGCCTCTAGGAGGAGGGAGAGTGGGAGAGACTCGTCCAGGACTTGTGAAGATATGTGCACATGCGCTTTTTAAAAATCGATTTTGTTTCCCGAAGATTAATTTCTCTCCATTTCAAATAGGATATTGCAGAGATTCTGGAATGAGAGCAGCACAGTTTCAAAGACACATCTTGCCACACAAACTTACACATTACTCAAAATTGGTTACGTGGTTTGAGATAACTCTTACTTCTTCCAGACCTCTGCATCTCCCTTGCCACTTGAGGTGTTTCTCCCTACACAGTTACTTTTCAGCTGTCTTGGGTATTTTGTTCTTCAGTACCAGGTCTGAAAGATAACTTTGGAACTTAAACAAAACATTCTTATGGCATCTTGGCATCTAATATAAATGAGTGAGAATGCAGATGCCTTGTAATCTCCCTGGTTTATCAGATTTTTTAAAAATAAGATTATCTGTAATATGAAAATTGAGCAGACTTGTTTCTTTAATGATGTGTCAAGCAGATGTTCTTTATATTACTTGACAGAAGTTAAGATCATTTCTATGGCAAAAATACATTAATCTTAGAGGCCATGAATAATGTAATTTTATGAGCTCAAAGCTGCAAAGCCACTTTGTAGCAGTGCTTGGACTGCTATTGTGCCAACAATTCAGTCCTTCAGAATTTGCAGAGCTTTATCTTCAGCTGCTAAATTCCCCTGTGTTACTTCAAGTCATAATTCCTGTTAGTGTTTAAAAAAACCCACCAACCCTCACGTCATCAGATTGATAGCAGGTGCTGCTCATACAGTTGACCACCTCAACTGCTTCAGCCTTTGTGTCTGAGTAGGTATAGCTCGGTGTTAATCACACCTTTGACTTTGTTTCGGTGAAGCTAAGGAATATTGACTTCCATATTATGCAGAGATATATGCTCAGCAGTCTGATATGATCAGCTGTGGGTCAGCAGCTGTATCGCAGTAGTCTAAAAGTGCTCTTTCTTCTGTTGCTCAGTATATGGTTCTCTGTGGCAGCTGCTGTCTTTGCTCTTAAGAGGTGAAGGTAACAAAAATGATTCTGAAGAGTTTTCAGTCTTAATTGCTTCTTTTAAATCCTGCTTTTTTTTTTTTTAAGAAACATGAAAGGCTTAATGTGCTGCTTTTGAATACCTTTATCTTCTCTGGTCTATATGACTTAATTAGAGATAGTAGAAGTGGGCAAAGGAGGTAATTTAACCTCTTGTTACTCACTGGGATCAGTGTCTCCTGTCATCCTCTGCCATGCCATCAAGTATAAAAGTGCATAAAACTCTTTGCTCTTCCTTTCCCAGCTTTACTTGAGGCACAGCTCATTAGTGTAATTAAGACTATTTGCTATTGTGATCTCAGAGATCCTGTTTTTTTACCCCTGAAACATCAGGAGCCACTGTACCGTTTGGACCCCAACTTGTACTCTGTCCAATTTTTTGTTGCATGAAATTGAACCTATCTTCAGAGTAGACTCCACAGTCTCTCTGAAACGTGGGCGCTGTTTTTAGACTGAGGTCCTTGATATAGAAGCAAGGGGGTTTAACGTGCAACATGTAGGAGATGCAGGTCCTCATGGTGACACTTGTGGAGCTGAAGAGGGCAGGGACAGTACGTTCCAAATCAGAGTGCAGAAACGTCTTGGACGTTTAGGGCAAAGAAGTTGAATCAGTCTTCAGCTGCTGAAGCTATTGAAAGGGCACTGCCCGTTTTTTTCTGGAGACTTCTCAGCAGGAGTTTTTAGTAGTCATGTGTCATTCTCCATTCTGGACTCTGTTTTGACAACAGGCTTGAGAAATTAAGCTGGTACTTGAAGATTTATGTGGTTTTGATTTCTCTTGACTTCTGGAGTCCCACATTATACCCTTAAACTCAATTTGAATTTCTCCTTAAGTTGTACTGGACTGTGGGAGAGGTGCCCTCTTGTATTATTTCAAAGGTTCTGCTGAAATTAGCGCATTATGTTGTAGGCTGACAAATGCTTTCATCTTTGAATTGCAAAATGCAAATTCTAGACCATCTGTCTAGATGTGCTCCCTCCTCCCCCCCCCCATCTGCTGAACAGCCTACATCATATGTAGAGTGCTGCTTTCTTCAAGTTATCTTGCTGTACTCCAGTTTGTCAAAGTATTTCCTGTGTTATGAAAGACAGGAGACGAGAGATGGTGTTCTTCAGTTCTTATCCTTCTCAGTGTTTTTTTTTTTTTTAAAGTAAGTTTTAACTTGTTGGTTTTCTGCATGATCTACACTTTGTCTACATGCTGGAAAACAATCAGGCATGGGAAAACTGCAGAAAGTCTGCCGTCTGGATTTAGGCCAGCTAGTGGGTGGGAGGCAATAGCACTTTGGTTCATTTGGAGTTTTGGAGATTAAAATCTCAAAAAGAACTTTAGCATAAATGTGGGTTGCTTGATGATGGTAGCAGTGTAGGCAATAGTAAGCAGCATGGCTAGTTGTGGGCATACTGCAATGTAAGAGTTCTCCCATCTTCTGATCCTCTGTTTCCTGTAGTAAATACAAACATCTCGATCCTACTCATCTAGTTCTGGGTTATGGGGTTTTGCTTCTTTACAACAAATATATGTAAAACTAATTACAAGTTTGGCAACATCATTTGTTGTATGTGTACATGTTTTCATAACAATTGAACTGAGACAGAATATGAGCAAAGAGGAAAAAATTTTGTAATGCCTTTCTTCTCTGACGTCCTTCCCTAAGAAGCCTATACAGTCCAAACAACAGTCAGCATTTTTATTCCACCATCCCGCACTTTCATTATTGCAGTTCTTGATGTTGAGAAAAGTGGTCTGATGGGTAGGCAGCTGTTTCTCACAGTAGTTACTCAAGCTAACGAAGAGCGAACTTCAGGGCATGTTTGGATATAGCTTGTGGGATTTGTTCTTTTCCCTTCACTTCCAGTTTCAGGCTCAAGTGAGTGCCTCAATTCAGTAACTAGATCATCACTTTATTACTAAAATTCAGAATTCTGTTGCAAGATAACCATTTGTGAGCAGAAGGGTGTTCAACAGGCCAATGAGGTAGTAAGGCCAAGAAAGGGGAAAAATAAGGACCTTTCCCCTGCTGCCCCAACCCTTGAAATGAAAAGTCTGAGGGCTCTACACGTCCTGTATGATTGTAACTTTTCTAAAGTGCCTGCATTTACGATGTAGTTATTTACCTCTTATTTGATTGGTATGACTGCTGCTATTTGTCTTCAAATTTAACAAACAGATTTTACTTTCTTAATGTATTGAAAGAGAATACACTTATTCATGGTAGGGGGGGAATGCAGAGAAAAGTCTTGAGTACTGCAAAGTTCTTGTAATACATGCTTGCTCATAAAATTTGTAGGCTTTTGTTTTTACGTTGTCTGATCTAGTGTCCCGTACAGAGCAAATTATGTAGTTTCATCCATTCACTCAAAGATCTGGAGGTTCTGTATCATTTGTATTAGGATTTGAGGATCTCAAGAAATAAGGGAGATAATTTTCCCTGATAACTTCTGGTTTTGTTTTTTGAGTACCCAACCAGGTACACTGGTGTTTCTAAAATAAAAAAAAAAAATAAAAAAAATAGAGAAGGTAGGTTTTCTATTAACCTTTTTTCCAAGCTAGAGACTACTTTTTAAAGGTATCTTTAGCCTTGGCAAACAAAGTTTATGTAGCTGTGCTGTATGTTCACCTGTGGTGCTCGCTGACCTTGTTCTATTCTCTGTTTCCTCTTTCTCCCCTGTAGCATCTATCAGCAGCAAAGGGTGACCTGTCTAAATAAGTTTTCTATCTTGTGTGTATCTCAGTGCTGGGTGAAAGAGAAAGACCTGAATTAGGGACAGTGCTGAAGGAAGAATCAGAGCTATGAGCCCAAGAGTCATTTGTAATACTTGGTCTGCTGCTAATCAGTCTGCACAAGTGCTGGGGCTGGTTCAGTTAAGATGTGTCCCCTGTTCTTCACTGATTGCTGGAGAAGGGTGGCTGGAAACTAAAGCTGTGGCAGGAAAGAGCTGGGTTTTATGGGATGTCAGTAGCAATGGGTGCATTACTGAGGAGGTAGGAAACATTGGGACAGAAAGCTAAAGGCCATTGATGTATGAAATAAAGGGCTATGTTATTTCTGCTCCTTACAGGATTTATTTGCCCAAACACCAAGTCATATTTCTGATTCTGTCTTGCTGCCTTCATTTTTTAAGATTTTTATAATGCAGACCCATCAACTGGTTTACCTTGCATTCAGCATTAGTTTCATTAACGTTTTATGTGCTTTCTTACTTGATAGTCACCTCTTAAACCACCAGAGGATTTTGTAAATGTTTCCTGCTTGCCATCATGCTGCTATTGAGGCCTACAATGGACGCGTAGCTATTTTCCATTATTCTACTTGAGAGTGCAAGTTTGAGGTCTTAATTTGGCTTAACATTATGTAATCTGATCAGTATGGCATGAGCAAAATTACAGCTTCAAGGGAGTGCAGAGGATGAAATTATTTTCTTGCTGTATAAAGATTTAAGAGCTCTTAAATGAGATTACTTTGTGTCTATTAACACTAGCATGCAGAAATGTCAGTTTTCACATTTAATGTGTGCTGTTAGCAACTTGGAAGACTTTTGCAAGATGACATTCATCTCATCTGAGGTTTAGCACTGTAGGGCAGCAAGGCATTTGAAGCTTCCACAGGCAAGCTGCATAAGTAGTTTCTCCCTTTCAGTAATTTGTTACCATTTTGTTCCGGGACCTGCTGACATGTTTTAACTGCTTAAGTGTATGGTCAGGCCACTTAGGATCAGGTGGCTGTCAGTGGTAAATCAAACTAATCAGTTTTACTTTTTATTGGATCAAACTGAATGTGCTCACAAAGGGTAAGAAAGATATCTTGCCTGTGGGAGCAGCATATCCCTTAAATCTTTCAATGGGAAGGGGAATATCACAACTGCCATGTTCTTGCTCTGAATACCTTGCTGGATAAGTAAACCTGTGCTGAATACACTGGGTTGTACTCATGGTTTAGGTTTGTCTAGTAAGAATAACTTACAGCATGTGCTGTTTCCTTCAGGAGGTTTTTCTGGATACGTTGTGATCTTTACAAATGTATTGCATTTTGAGTGCTATTTACTATTTTCCCTGTGCAAGTTAGGGAATCTGCTTTTGCTCCAGAATACTTGCATCCTTTCTCTAGTATATTTTTAGAAATCGTAATCCAGAGCTGACATTCTGGACTGCAAACTTCCTGCTTGTTTTCTTTACTTTTATGAAATAAAATTTGCTCCATGCTTTAAAAACAAACTTGAGAAAACACCTACCACTCTCTGGGCTTGTTTGAGATGTCAAAACTAGTGGGAAAGATGCTTGTTAGAGAGGAGGGGAGTTATTTTTCTGGATAAGATACAATATTCTCCTCCCCTGCCCCCTTTTTATTTTCCCCTCAGAGAGAGAAAATTTCGTCCTGAAAAAAATCATAGGGTGAACTGGTTTGAGAGTCATGTTTCTAACGACCTTTTAAATCTCTTGTTAATCAGGTTTATCTTGGAAACACTGAAGACTGTTTAATTCTAAACTTAATAATTGCAGATGATATGAGCATGTGTCTGTTTTCCCAGTGCTATAATCACACATCCTTAGTTTCCTAAAGGCATCTGTTCTGCTGTCGTTGGCTTCTATTTGAGTGGAAAGTGTTCTCCAAATTATTAAGTAACACGTGTTGAATTCTGAATTGCAATGCACAGTGTTCTGGAGAAGAAAATACTGCAGAGGGGTAAGTGGGCTCTTCTGCATCATGGAGTTCTGATGTTAGAAAGTGTATTCAAGGAATTCAGATTTCTGCTTTTGTGAATAATTCCACCTTCTAGAGACAGTGGAATCCACAGTAATTAAAATATTTAATGGGTCTGTGAAACAGCCATTTTCCAGTAAATAGGAAAAATCAAAACAAATGAGAAATAGTGCTAAGAATTAAACAAATGTTTAATTTAGGTTTTATCACTATATCTTGCACATTGTTTTAACTGGTGGTTACTCTGAACTGTTAAAAATGCTGGTTTAGGTACTTACAAACATGCAAGTTGGATCTACCAACTGTTAGACTTGTTAAGTTGGTCCAGATCAGTGCAGCGAAAAGTTCAGAGTATGAATGTTATGCCTCTTTCTATGTGAAATGAATTACTAATTCATGTCCCAGGTAATGGAAGGGAGCTTAACTGCACTGCAGTAACTGTCACCCTGATGACTGAGAATTTTTTTAGTTTTATATTCTGTCTGGGAATTTCCTCATATTAAGGGACAGATTCCTATGGAAGGATACCAAGGTATCTGTATATGTGATCTCTGTAAACTGCTCAGTGAGGTGGATAATCAGTTGTCACTGCTGTTATTTCAGTATTTGCACATGAAACTTTGAAAGCAATGGTTAATGAGGTGACTGGTATTCTCTTGGAAGTTTTTATAAATAACTTGTTATGAACTTGGTTCAGCTTTTTCTTGTAGTGATGTTGATGAACAGAACAACTGGGAATTGTTCAAAGTTGTATTGGTAACCAAAGGAAGCTCTTTTATAAAAGCAACACTGAAAAACCTTACCCAAAACAAACAAAAAAACTTGATGTGTGTATTACTTGATGTGGAAAACAACAAAAACAAAAAAACAATGATGAGATGAGAACCTGAAATCTTTCTGGCTGGCTTTTACCCAGTCCTGTGTTGGCATTGCAGCATTTGATAGCTGCTTGCTGACCTGAGTAGGCGATGGGAACAATTTATTGACTCAAAATCAAATACCTAATGGTGACTTTGTTCTTGTGCGTGTTTATGAAACAACAGAATTTGAGATTGTTACTAATGCTACACGTGAACCCCAGGTTCTTGGTTTGCTCTGGTTTTTATACATCTGTAGTATTTTGATATGTTTATTTTGGTTTCTATAAATCACTTGAGCACTAATTTTATTCAGATGCATATGCTATTGCAGTTATGCATAGCCGTTTGCTTGACACCCCCTCTCCCCTCTTTAAACATTCTTTTTGCCAAATAGCATCTGGCTGTCACACTACAGTGGGGCTAGATCATCCAGTCTACTGCTATTACAAAGAAAAATGATGCTTGACATATTCGTGTCAATTTGGCAAGATGCCTGAATCATTATGCTCAATGAAATATGTGACGTTTCAAGTGGTAATGTAACCTGCAGAAACACTTGCAGGAGAATCTTAAGGCACTGCAAAGAAAATGACACCTTTATGTGGTCTGGGAGGTTCAGATACAAATCAGATGATCAGTCCCCAGCACAAGATCATGATTTAATCCATTAAGGTATGCAGTTTTATTCAAAATTTTTTGTACTCTAGAATTTGCTGGTGGTGCTGCCAGGAAAATTTAAAGTTCCTTTTGAGTTTAAAAGGAAAAAACCCAAGGAAATGTCTGTAGAGCTTCCTTTCATACAGTAACAAGTAAACAAAGCAACAGCCAGCCCAAACTCCAAAGTGGTGTGTGTAATTTTTTAGTAAGTCAATTACTTGCTTGGTTCTCTAGAAAGTTTGTTTTGAACTTTTATGGGTTCTTGCTGTGGAATTTTCAGAAAAAAGCAAACTATGTAAGTGTCAAGTATTCCAGTAACTAGAATGTATATGAAAGCATAAAAATTTAAAATATTCCTTGAATTTGATACTTAACAAATTTGTTTTTCTATCTCACTTGTTACAAGAAAAAAATTCTGCAACCTGTGCAGACAGTAAGTAGAGTTCTTCCAGGCTGCCTTGAAAATTGCCTTAAACGCATCAGCCATAACCTTGCCTCACCAGCTTTCATGTGGGTTCAGTAATGCTTAAAATGGAATGTCTTTTGAGATTTAGAAATCCTTGTATTTACATTAAACTATTCAAAAACATTTGTGGCAGACAATTTTTGGTTTTATATTTTATGTTCGATTTCTGCTCTACCTCTCCTTTTTGTGGAATTGGTCACTTATTTTTAGCAATTTGACTCCACTCTTTTCAGTTCAGTGCTCAACAGTTGAAATAACGGGGCTGTGAAGGTGCCAAGTGCTATTCAATGGTGGTGTAGTCTGAGACATCTCAAACAGTGTCACCAGCTTCTCTATGTGGAGATGGGAAAGCTGGGAGAGATAGGAGGAATTCGGTGGAAGTGTAAACCAGAGGTTTTTCTTAGGTTACTTCATGCCATGCTGCTTTTCAGATGACAGATAGCCTTTGCCCCAACCTTTCTTCCACAAAAGGCTAGACATGGTCCTGAAACACCTTGTGGTGAAGGGTGGCTGATATTGCCTCATCTTCTTTTAACCCATTAAGAATGACTGAACTTTAACCTCTGAGAAGCCAGAGTAAATAAAAGCTCCATAAAATCTAAGAAGTCCTCAAGAAGGGAAGCTACATTAGGCTTTGACAGCCATTTTAAATATCATGTTTTGTGTTCTTTATTTTGTCTCCCATCACTTCTTTCTGGAATCTAAAATGATAATGAGTGAAGGTGATATAATGTTTATAGGGGAGGGAATTAAGCTTCCATTTCCTAGTCTGAGTGCTTGATTTTGCAGCATCTTTAAGGTTCAAAAGAACTTCTAACTAATACTAACTTCCATGCATGACAGTGGCTTCAAGGTTATGACCTTCTGCCACAGCATTAATCTTCAGAAATAAGGTCTTTCTCTAAAATTGCTGTGGATATGCGTTGGGCATCTCCTAGCATACACAAAGGTTCTTTAGGCAGGAGATACACAGCAGTTATTTGCTGGCTCGTGCAGAGAGCCTAGCCAGTTAGGCTATTTACTGAGGATTAATGTGCTTACTGGCTCAGTGAGTCTCTGCTGGCCTGGAAGGTGTAAGGTAGGAAAATATCAACCTCCTCTGATTCTTGAAGTGTGTTGATTGTTGAACTTGCTGAGTCAGCGTATTCCGACTCCACTTTTTCTCAGATATTAAGCCTTTTTGAGTCAATATTTTTCTCTTAAGTTAGTGTCTCAGCAGTTTCACTCTTTTGCTTACCTTTTGTGGCTTACAGCTCTGGGAGTATCCTCTCACAGTTTGTGTTTGGTGGAGCTGAGCCCAAGCTCACACTGAACTTTGGGTTGTAAAGGGTTGAATCTCCTGGTCTGGTGATTTTGGGACTGCATGCTTGTTTGCTCTGGATGAGTAAGTTTGAAACTGTTGCGTCTGAACTTCTCAAAATAAGCATGGTTTTATTGCCTACAGCCAGTGGAGGAAAGTGTTGTGGGTTGTTTTCGAGTTCCAAAGTTTCCATTAGGCAAATCAACAATGGTATCCTGTTTGAGTCATCTCTTAATTATGTACTGTTATATTTGTTAGTGAAATGACCTCTTTTTCATGAGAAGGAAGTTGCCATAATCATTGGACTAATGAAACCGATTTTAATTTAGTCTTAGAGGAATCAAACATATGACTACAAATGTCCATGAGCTGCATTTTGTTGCTGGGAGTTTAGAAAGTTGACTACAGTGGTGTTGGAGAAGGAAGAAATTTGGATGTATATACATGCTGGATGTATATGTATATACTGATTGCATTAAGCAAATGAACAGGAAAATAACAGTGTGAACTGTTTTTAAAGCTATCTGAAATATCTGAGATTCTATTGATTAAGACAATTCAAAGATCAGATTGCTGAGACATTTTATATCCTCTGCTCTTCCATTGTTTTAGATTCATGCTCTGGGCTACAGTATTTCTGTGTATTTTCTCTCTTGGTCGTGTCAAGCATAGTTTGTGTCCAACTCCTCTGTTGTGGCATACATATAAAGCCTGTATGTGTGGTCTGTAAAACATTCTAGTATTAAAGTATTTTGCTGATACTGGAAATAGCACTGATAGCTGTTAATTGGCATTTCATTGCTATAGTTGAATCTGTTAATTTTATCATAGGTTTATGAAAAAATCCATGATAGTTCTAGATGTATATAATAGATTTACTACTATACTAGAGTTCTATATATACTACTGAAACATTGCTGTTTTGCTGTGTTTTGTTTCACTTCATGTATCCTGACAATATTTTTATTGCGGAACAAAGATCTGCTTAGCAGTTCCCAAAGAATGCCAAGTCATCTTTAGCTGACTTAATTGTAATGTGTGAAAGTAATTTATACATCACAATTTCATACTTTTTTTTTTTTGCATCCTGTTGCATTTATCATCATGATGCTAACAGTCTTACTTTGTTTATGGGTCAGTCATTCCTTAGACTATGTGCTGGACTTTACTAACCTGGTTATTTACTCAGTTGGGAAGACATTGCAATTGGGAAGGTGTCTTTTTTCAGGGTGAAGCTTATCACTCATATTTTCTGCAGTTTGCTCATATATGAGGAAATTCCACTGCACAATTTATGGTAATGATACCTACATGCCTGAAGATATTCAGAAACTGTCTGGACATGGTCCTGGGGAACCAGTTCTAGGTGGCCCTGCTTGAGCAGGGAGGTTAGACTAGATGACCTCCAGAAGTCCCTTCCCACCTCAAATTTTCTGTTATGAGGATTATACTCTTCTGACATGCAAAAAGCTGCTTTCCATATTCATAAATGCACTGAGTAGGTGAGCCTTGCATTGTTACATTTTTTGGGGTGGGTAGTTAACTGATCCAGTGTTGCTTTTCTGGCCTTTTTTAAAAAGAAAAAAACCCCAATGCTCAATTACCTGTCTCTTGAGCCAAAATTGTGCAGTTTATTAGCAGGGTGGATTATTTTAATGTGGAAACTTATTGAAAGCACCTGGAAGGCTAAATAATTTGTCACACAGTTGTCTTTCATCCTCTGCTTTATTGACAAGATTAAAGAACTTTGGGAGTAATGAGATACAGTTTTGCTCTGCAGAACAGTGCAGATAAGACTGTATGTCATGATTTCCAGGTATTTTGTTGCTCTATCTTTAGTTACTGGTTTGGTTGATTTGTCAAGTAGAAAGGTATAAAGCTTTGCTGTTTTTTCATTCTAACCAGTCCCGGTGGAGCTGTATGGGAGAACTACTTTTATAGAGTATTTCGATTTTAATTAATCCAATATTACTGTTAAAAGTACATCCACACTGCAGTCTGTGCCCTCTTACCTGAAATAATTTTGAATCGCAGTGTAAGTGCTGTATGTGTTTCATTTTTTTTCTCTGAAATAAGTAAAGACTGTGTTTAACAACAGAACATTGCTTGCAGCTCCTGTCCTGTCTGGATTTTTCTTATGACATGTCACGAAATACCTTCTGAAAACTGTTGATATTAGGCTGAGTTCAAATAATTTTTTTTTCTGTTGTTGCCCAATAACTCTTCCAGTTTCTGTGAAGCAGGACTACATTTCTAAACTGCTGTCACAGAGAGGGAAGGAAGTACTGGTGACTGGTGTGATCCTGGCAATCCTGTGGTGCAAGGAGCTGATCTGTGTCTTTCTGGCAAGTCAAATGCTGCTCTAGTGCTCCACCAAGACTAAGCGACTAGCACTGATTATTAGCCAGGTGGATTGTGCATAACTGTTGCTTGGTGGCAAGAGGAGCAAGTCAAGAGAAATTGCTCTAGACCTGTATTTGGATTAAGCTACACACCTGTAGTATTATTGTTCCCCTGTAATGAAAAGCTTGTATCAGTCATATGGTAGACCCTAGTGTTTTCCCCCTCCTCCTCCTCGTCAAGCTCTCTGCCATACATTTTAGTGCTTGGCATATAGCACTATGCATGTTGACTACTATTCTTATTTGAAATGCTTTGATATACAGGCATCAATTTACCATATAGCTATATGGTAACAGTTAGAGGTGGAGGAAGAAGATAAATCTGAGCAGTCAGTATGCGTGAAGTTCCAATAGGATATTTAAAGCACTGTTGCTTCTGGGATGTGCAAAGCAACTCTGGCTGGGTGAGTAAAACAGCATTATGGAAATGTGGTATCTTGTGTTGACAGAACATCTGTTCGAGGGTAGTCACTTCCTTAGAGCTCTGTAGGACTTGCCAGAGGGTTTCCCGTGCAGATAAGTCTAGTGCCATCTGCTTACCTGAAAGTTTGCCATTTCTGAGTCTGTATTATATGCTGTTTGCTACTTTCACTTTGCAATAGCCTTTCTCTGTTTATGTATATTTCTGCTGTCAACTTATTTTATATTTGAACAATTGAGGATTTTTACGCTAAGACCATGCTGCTATCATGGCTATTGCTTTAAATGGCTAACTTTCACCGGCAGCTTTTCTTCAGTTGGTGAGAGTCTTAGGGTTTACTGCTGAACATCAGGCTGCTGAGAAGACCTGTGATGTAAATGGAGAGAACTACCATACTTACTGTGGTACCCCTTTTGAACACAGATATCAGGAAGCGGATATTGCTTCAGTTAATGTAATTCTCATTTTTCCAGTATAGGGGATGGGAAGAGGGAGAGGAGAATCTGATTAGGAACAGGAACCTGGAGGGGGAAATTGAGCCAGGACTAGCAGAGGACCTTGGTGGTGGGGAGGAGCAGCAATTAATTTCTTTCTTTGGGAGCTGGAGATGGGAACTGTACATGGAGCAAAATAAAAGGGGTGACTGTGAAATAGTGCCTTTCACTTTCTTCCCCTTTTTTCCTAAGCAGAAAAAGATCAGTGTTGTCTGAGACATAAGAGGCAGGCATTGGCTGAGTGAGATATTGAAGACTAATCAGAGTGGCCTCAGGGAGAGGAGACATTTGAAGCAAGTTGGTTCTTAGTAAGGCTTAAATAAAATTTAGGGTGGTAGGAAGTGACTCTTATCTGATGGAGGAAGGAGTATCATTGGGATAAACTAGAGGAGAGGAAACCCTATGACTGGGTGAGGGAATAGAGGTGATGGTAGGGGAAGGAGTGACTGTGGTTAATGTCTGTGTGGGTTTGTGTGCAGAAAACATGCTCTTTATAGTTTGGGCTCTAATTTAACATCCCTGAAGATGAAGCTCTGTAATGCTTGAAGCTCATGTCGTGTTCTGCTGTGTCCCCAGCCATTTAATCTTGTCCATATCCTTGTCCCAACAGCAGTGCTTGGGCAGTCAGCCAGTTAGGAGACCTGATTTGGCCTGAAATGATCAGTGATTTCTCAGCTGGTTCAACTCACCACTGGCTGACTGGCTTGTTGCCCAGTCTCCTGAGTACAGGCATAAGGAGTAAGGGAGCTTGCTTTTGGAGGGCAACTAAAGCTCTGAAACTTAAAGAATCATTTGCAGAGAGATGGTGACCAACACAAGGAATATAGAGTTACAATATCCTTTATTACATAAACTAATATTGCAACTGTTATTGTTGATTATTAATGCTGTAGTCATACACAACCAATCTTTAACCTAATAAAACAACAGCATGTATAGACATAAAAGCATCCTTCACATGGTAGTGACTTGTTTCTGCAGAACCATCAGTGACTCACTGGATTAACAACAGTGGAGTTGTGTTTCTGTGCACTGTGGCTGGTGATCAGGAGGGGGTTGCATGCTGATGGTGAGCAACTGTTTCTCATCCAGGGATATTCTCTTACAAATCCACACAGGTGGACTTCTCTACTTTGGGCACAGAGTGAAGACAATGTCATCTCCTCTCCAACTGGAAGTTGGGTCTGCAGATGAATCTTCTCCTCTGAGTTTGTCATAAGAACTTCCCAAAGCTTGACCTGCCATGGCTTGTGCTTGCATTGCTGATCTCTGCTCTAAGTGTTGTGTGGGTTGTCCAGGCAGTTCATTTATCTCACCGTGATTTTATCTAATAGTCCTCAGTTTCCAGCAGATCTTTGCCTTATTACTGTTGGCTTTGACTGTTTACCTTGGAGCTCTACAGTTGGTTTCATTTCCTGTTATACCGGTCACCTTAAACCTGAAATTTATGCATTTGTCTCTGGCGGGCTCTGTTGAGGGAAGGCTGTGTGGATTTGTCTGTAGAGGAAAGATTGCTCCTGCTTCTTTACCATGTTAGCTTTGTAACTGATGCCATCCATCATCAGCTAATTCAGGGAGCTAACTGCATGCAAAAAAACCTCAGAATGAACAAATGCCTAGGAGAGAACAACCAAGCCCCCAGATAGACCTCTTGGGGTCTTAGTAGACCACCAAGATTCTCCATCAGTTCACCAGCCACTGACAAGTGCTAGAGCTGGTGCAGGGTTGAGTGGGACCTTTCACTTGGCAGTAGCTAGGTATTAATCACCTTAAATATAATGTTAAACTGTAACTGGAGTACCCTTTTTTGCCTGCTGCAAGCTGATATGTGTGAAACCCTGTCAAGGTATTTTTCTCTTCCTCTGTTCTTGACCTACATAGTAACTGATAGCAGGAGGCTGTCATCTTCTGTTAGTTCAAATTGTGGAGTCCCTTATGGATGGTAATGTTCCAGCCCTACCATTTTGAATCACTAGGATGATAAAATGATTCTAATAACTTTTCGTGATTGCTCCTTCTTAGTTTCCTTGAAAAACAGCCCCCTACCCTGAAACACAGTTCTAGACAGCAAATGTCTTTTGGCACCCTGTTTTTCTTTTTTAGTGTCCCAAACTCTGTTCTTAAGGTTACTTGACATTTTCAGAAGTCAGCCAAATATTACTGCTCACAGTTGGTCTTTAACTTTTTTCTGTTTTTTGAAACTAAGTAAAACTTTCAAGCCCTGTTCTTAACAAGCAAATGCCTCAACCCACTTATATATAATTAACTTGATTTTATTTTGTTAACTGTGTCGCCTCAAAAGTTTTCTTGGTCTGTTTTATGGTTTGCTTGGTCTTTTTTCAAAACAAGAGTAGATGAGGAGTACATTCTTTCTGCTATTGTTCTTCCTGGACTCATGTTTAGTATGGGTTTTTTTTGGCAAATTCTTTTGAAGTGATGTCCCCTCTTGTAGTAGTAGACTGGACATAATATTTAAGAGCTTGATGCTGTGTAATGGGAGTGTTCTGGTTTCTTTTATTTCTGCTTCTGCCTTAGTATCTCATCTGTGTGAGATCAACATCAGTGGGACTGCTTTGTCCAATATGTAAATGTGCTCATTTGTAAAGATGCCTCCTTTAATAGGAGCAGAGATGATGCATTGCTCTTGCATAAGAACCCAGTTCATTGCTTTTTCAGTATCACAGGACCAGCTATGTATTATTCTGCTTTCATCAAACTTTTATATAAATAAATAATATAGTATGGAAGATGCTTGTCCATACTGTCTTAGACTTGACTGTGGTGAGTAGAGTGTAAATACATTGCTATATGTGTATCTAAACTTGTATAACAGCAGTGTTTCCAGCAACCTGGAGTGGTTTATAGTAGAAAATTCTGTGATTTGACAGCATTAATTGTAGTAGGCTTTTGCAGTTTTGAATTAAAATTATCCTGCTAGTTTTTGGTGCTGTTTGAATCCTGCATCAAAATAAACTCTCCATTTCCAGATGTTCATTGTTACTATCTTACCCATTTCTAAATTTTTATCCTACTTAGTTCTGTTCAATACTGATTTCTTTTTCTGTTTCTTATTCCTGTAGTCTATATGTGTTTTTCATTCCTGCTTCTTGTACAGCTCTTCCATCTTTATTCCTTTAAAAAAACTAAATCTGTCTCATTGGGGTACTAATTGAAAAGGAAGATCTGATGCTCCAGTCAGTATGGTGCTATGAGACAGGAAGCTATTTAAAATTCTTTTACACAGGGCAGGTCGCAACATTCTTATCATTCAGGTTTATTAACAAAACATGAAGAGATTGTAAATTTCATAATCTTTTAGTAAGACTTTTTTCTATTAAGGCTTTTTAGTCTCTTTTTTAAAGTTAAATTGACTCCTAAAAAATATTTTTTTCCCTCTATATTAGCATTGTAAGTGCTTTGACAATCAGATTTAAGACCTTGTTCTGCAGAAGCTTAAATGTTCTCCACAGTAATTAGCTGCAGCTGTTAAATGAAGTTTCTTTAATCAGCAAAAATTCTGAAATAATGCCTATTTTTGATTATATGTTACTGCCTTGAGACAAATGTAATTGTATTCTCTTTTACATCATATTAAGCAGAAAGGATGTGAGATGTGTTTGATAGAGCTGTAGTGGTTAAAAACTCTGCATTCTTGAACTTTATGCATCTCTTGCTTTTCCTAACAATGTGGTTTTCTACCAAAATGTCATTGAGACACTAAAAAATGAATGAGTTTGCTTATATGTAGTTGAAGACTTGTGGAAAGCATTGAGTATTTTTTATTTGTTCCTCACTAGTGAAAGTTGCATTCATTACTGGTGTAGTCTTAAAAAAATAAGTATCTCATTTCTTCCTGAAATAGTTGATCTGATTCTTCTGAAAAATCTGTTTCAGCTGATACTGTAACTACAAAATGAAGACATTTCATGTAAGCTTAAAATGCTTATGCAGTCTCTAGTGACCCTTCTTAGCACTGATGAATTCCTGGCAGCTAATATGAATGCAGCTCTTGGAATCTTTGTAGAAAACATCTACCTTTCTTCACTAGTAAAACTTAAGCTGACTGTTCCAGCTATGACAATGCTTTCAGGTCCCAAGAAAGCCATTGGCTTGATCTTGGCACCCTCCTCCCTTTTGAATTGATGCTTGCGATTACATGGCTGCTGTACACAGAGGTGAGGAACAAATGCCTTTGCTAATGGTCACAGCACTTGACAGGATCTCAAGATTTCCCAATTCTGTTAACATTCATAACATAGGAAGCAAATAATTCCACAAGGATGACCCCTTGCCTGCATGTTTTTTCCTTCAAAAGTTACACATGTTCTACATTTGATAGTGGAGTATGCACTGTTTTGTTCTTAACTGGGAGGTATGTTTTGTACATTTTACTGTCAGCGTAAAAGAAAACAAGAGATGTCTTATATGTCAATGCACTTTATTAATAAAGTATTTAATATTGATAAAGTATTTAATTGGGTGTATTACCTTCTGATGATTTGTGAAAATTCTGGCTATGTTCCAAAATCTTATGAAAGATATCTAGCAATATTAAGGAATTTTTTGGCTTTAAATTTTGCAGAGGGCTTGCTCTTCACACACAAGGGATGTGCTTCAACTCTCCACTCCCTTCTGCAAGTCCTGTGTGCCCATTCAGTCTGTGTTTTTGAAATTATCTCGAAATATATTCTACAGGGGTTTTGCTTGTCCTCATTCCAGAGCTGCTTCCAAAGGCCCTGGCCTTAATTACAAGACAAAGGAAAACGAAGTTGGGTGGAGATAGATACACAGTAGCAAGCAGCACTGCCCTTTAATGATCAGCATAGAAATCTGTGAATTTAACATATTGTACATCTAGAAGTGACCATATTTTCTTTCTGTTGTGCCTAGAAAGATATATAGAATGAACGACAGTTTTTGTAGGAGGAAAAAAAGGACAAAAAGGCAATGTAAGTATGCAGGTAGTTAAGTGAACTGTCTTCCTAACAGAATTGCTGGATGAACAGAACAAGACTAAACTGAGGGCTTCTAACTACATGGGTTAAGAAAGGCTGTTTAAAATACATGGAAACTAAGCAGAAAAATTCAGGTGTAGTCAAGTTCAAGCAAATGGGAAGAGTGCCCAGACACTGGCAATGTGGACAATGGAGAGGTTTCCACTCCTGAACAAAAGATGTGGGAGGAAGATTAAGTTACAGTTCATTTGGCTTGAAGGTGACACCCATCTATCTGTGCAGAAATGTCAGATACTGATGTCTTGGTTTAGACAGGAGAGCAGATCTGAAATGGGATCTGCGAGCATCCATCATAGAGATGAGAGTTTTTGAGAGCAGTGGTGAAGGTGACTGAAGGCCTGGATTCTTGGTCTAAGATTTGGCTGCAAAAGAAATCAGTTAGGGACATCATTTATTGCACGGAAGTGGAAGGAGGTTTCGTTTGGAGGAGGTTTACATGGAATTTAAGGGGTGTGTGTGGTATTTAGGCTTAAAAGATAGTGCCTGTGTCAGCAAGTTAATTTTCTCCTCTCCCTAGCATGGTCCAAAGAAATGGAATGATGGAAGCAAGGAGAACTGGTGTTCAGAGTGTTGGCCATGCCTTTGCAGAAGACCAAGGAAGTAAGCTAGTGGAGCCTAAGATGGTAAAAAATAATAGTAAAGGAAGGCAGGAAATAGGAATATGAAAAAGGTCAATGGGGAAGTAATGACAGCAAGAGGAAAAACTTCTGAAACTGGATGGAAAGGGATAAGAGGACTTGAATAAGGACTCTTGTCTTATGTTCCTTGTGTTTGAGGAGCAGTACTAATGTCATATGCAAATCTAATTACTTGACAGAAATAAATTCTACTGTCACCTTTGTCTGAAAGAAGCTACTCAATGAATCTCCAGTTTGTGTTAATTTTCTGGTCAATGAGGGGCAATACATGTATCTCCAGTGTCCTTGTGTATCATGAATATATATCCTTCATATACTTGGAGAACATGATGGGGTTGTAATATGTGTAGATGTTGCAAAATTGGAGGGAAAAGCAAGTTTTGTTAACATGCAAAATGTTTTTTAGTCACTGACTCTCAAGGATTTTTGTTTTTTTAAGTTAGTGTGTATCTGTTTGTTTCACTCTGTCTCTGAAAGGAGTTTCTGGTTAAAGATTAAACTTAACAAAAAGGTAAAAGTTCAGAATTTCCATACAGGGGTTTGTTTCTGAATGACAGACTTACACAAATATGTATGTGTTTTAACACTTCTTGTCTACCCATCTGCTGAAAATCGAAATAATAAACTAGTTGTCCTTTTGCTATAGTGATCCAGTGGCCTGCTTTTTAGTGTGAGAGAACAGTTGCTGGTGGCCAGTTTTCTTTTCTAGACTCTGTTCTAATTTTTGTTTCCTTTTTTGATCTTGAATTTTAGGAAGAAATTTGGAAGCATTTTTGTTTTTTTGCAATTTAGTTTCTAAAGAGCCTGTTGTATCACAGACTTACATTAAAAGTCATTGTCTTGGCAAGTGAAGCCTTAGTAGCTGTTAAGTTTGGAAGGCTCACTACTTTGTGCATAATTAAAGCACATTAAGTTTCAGTTAGTGATTCGGTTATCAAGCGTTATAATTTGTGGTCTTTTCTGAATGACATTTAGACAGCTCGTGTATACTTTGAGAGTGTGCAGTGTTCCTGCATAAGCAGCTGCAATAGTTAATTACAGTGATTGTTTAAAAAAAAATCTTGCACCTGTTTCTAGTTTCAGATTCTAATTATTAGGTCTATTTATGGTTCTTGCTTGGCAAAAATAGTCTAATCACAGATCATTTTTAATAATATTGCTTGTTTTAAAGTAGCTACTGCTGTAGCTTCATGGCACTTGAACCTCTGTCTTGAGACTTCAGAATAAGTTTTTTTGGGAGACTAAAAGGAAACAGCAGCTTTCTGTTAGATATGGTTTTTTGAAGATTTATTGAAAATGCTCTTATCTTAAGAGTTTGCTTATGTTGCCTAGAAGCGGGGTGGGGTAGGTAGGTGGATAAGGGAAACTGTTTGACACATTTTGGTATATGTGTTTCTGCTGGGATCCTTTCCAATATTTTATATTTTTAGATTAATCCTTTTTGAGGTCTCTTTAACTCTGAGTATTTGAATGTAGTGCTATTTACATGCATTAAACTGTTGCTGACTATTCACCTGGATGGGGAGTTGCTTGTTGTTTGGGTATGACCTGAAGGGGTGGGAGGGTGGGTATATCAACTGCTCATGCATTCCAATCTTCTCACCTTCTTAAATTTATCCTGTATTTTTACTTAGTTCTTGTTGCTTAAGAAGTCAAAAGAAACGTGATATTGGTATTTAGGGGTGTGATTTTTTTCTTCCATGAGGGTCATATACTTGAATATATTTGGTAAAATATGTCTTCAGCTGGAATGTAGAATATGACAGTTCTTGTAGCTCATGCTGTCCATCATTGGTAATTGCATAGAGGATATCTGTCTGCAGAAGAAGCTCTTGTACTATCTCCTGTAAACTCCCTCAAAAACCTGTTGACCTTTATCTTCATCTTACTGTTTTCTTATGTTTGTCTCAAAATGTCACTTCCTGGAAGATTTGGAGCTGATCATACAGTTAGCGCTGGAATTTTTCATCTCTGAGTCTCTGTGTATTTTCTTCAAACACTTCGGTATTCTGCTGGGTGACTGAAGGGAAGTAGACTGTCATTCAAACCTCCTTAATGACTCTAATTGGATTATAGTGCTATAGAAATCAACAGCTTTTGTATGTTTATATAGTGGTTCCTGTAGTGTAAACAGACAGGAGTTCAAAACCTGTTTTCCAATTTATGGTTCTTTCATGCAGTTTGAATCTAGAAATAGATGAAGTTGGTAGAGTGATGGAACTTTTATTTTTACTGTTGTATGCAGCACCTGGGACTGAAAACTTAAAGGAAAGGTAAAGGCAATCTCTTCATGGCACTTGATCTTGATGGTGCAAAATCCTGAAGGTGCACAAAGCATATCACCAGTGACTCGTTTTAGTGAGTCTGACTCACTCTAACTACTCAAACATCATTAATCTTTTTCACACAATGGGATTGTATTTGGAGACATGCACGTTAACCATGGGTTTTACCAAAACCATTTCTATTTATGAATAAAATACAGTCACTGTAAAGCACCATCTTCAAATTAGATTAATGTGGAATATCTTGTTATTAAACCTTGAATATCTTTTTATTAAGGTATGGGATACATTCAGGTTTTTCAGTGATGGTTGATCTTTTGTAAAAAGAATTTCAATATCTATCAACAAAATGTTAGTAGATCTAGTCAGAAGGTAAAGGCTGTCACTTGTCTCCAGAAACTGAGTTTTGAAAATGAGAAACACATTTCCGAAATACATTATCTCCACACTGAATTATTTTGATACTTAAATGTTCAGGAATGCTTCCTATTTCTCATTCTCTGTAAGCCACCTCTTTGGCTCCTGTACAGCATGCTGTCTCTTGGTGAGAACATGACTGTGGGGAATGATGTCTCATTCTGGCGACCTCATTCTCTCTAGTTGCATCTTACACAGAGCCCTCTGCTAGCCTTGGAAAAACTTTCCAGATAACACAACTAGGGTTTCAAATCTTCAGTGAATAGAAATGTTCAGCTGCTTTTGTTACGGAATTGAACACATTGCTGCCACAATAGAATGTAACTTTTACAGGAATACAGGAAAGTTAATTTCCCCCATAAATTGGTCACAGTAGAAGAAAAAGTTATCCTAAATGGTATTACTTGTATTTTCTCTGTTTAGACTTGTCTTTTGCCACTTTGAAAGTTGTTTCTTTGCTCTGTAGTTGAGGGAGAGAATGACTGTTACCATTCAACAGTGTTAATGAGCTTGGATTTCATTTTTTATTGTTTGGAAGAAATACGGATGTGACATGGCTCATATTGAGAAGAGCAGCTGAAGAACTTCAGTTTGAATGCCTCTCAGTCAGTGCATCTGTTAAAACATTGCACTGTATTTCTGCTACTGAAATATTGAAAGGTAATAATGCTACTATTTTTTTATAATGAGATCTTAAGTTTTTTTCTTATGTGCTATTAAGGGCTGATAAAACACACTTTGTGTAACAAAGCATTTTTCTGAGAGCATTTATGTTAAGAGTACCATGATTTTTCCCCTGCATGATATGCACATTGGCCTGTAAACTGGAACGTTATTTTATGGATGATGTCAAGTGATGTCAGACTTTGTCAAACTGAGAATAAAACACATGCCTGAAAAAATTAGTCTCTGTTTGAGCTTTTGAGCCCAAGCTGAAGACTGGAGCCTAGAGGTGTATAAAATTTAACTTAAAAATATGCTGGATGTTTAGAAATAGCAGTCAGGGCTAGTGCACTGGAGGATTGAAATGTGAATTTCTGGAACTAAAAGCTTGGTTTATTGCACATTGGCTTAAAATAAGCTCTCCTTAGTCAGAGGACTGTAGCAGTCATAAACCTTGAATAAAATTGACCAGTCTAGTGGGACTGCTCTGATACTGTTGTATCATAACTCTATGCAAGTTAATCATTATTAGCTTAATTCTTTGTCCTTTTTTTTTTTGTAAAGGTGAAGCAGTGCTCTATAATAGACACAATCTGTGAGATTAACAAAAACAGTTCTATTATACTTGCAAAGCTTAGTAAGATATGTTCCAAATATACACAAATATTCCAACACAGCACCACAGCAAGTTACTGAAAATTTGTTTGAATCTCTGGAAACATTATCAGTTAATCATAGACTTTGTCAAATATTTTTAATAACTTTTGTAGGAAAATATCCCAATTTAAATATACAGACACTTTTTTTTTTGTTGTCAGTGTTTGGTGTCAGTCTTATGTTTAGTTTTTCAGTAAACTTTGTATTGACTTTTAATTGCCATTAGACTAGATGATCGCTTTAGGTACCTTCCAATTGAACTCTTCTAATTTTCACATTTCAAATGGTGGCTACTCCTTTTCATTGTTTTTTTCCGGTATACCTGAAAAAACATGTAATATGGGTCAAGTTTCTCCTAGAACTTAGGCCAAGCTTGATGTTTTTTTCATGGTTTGCTGCTTGCCTTCTTTCCTTTCCATCATCCACTGTCTTCTCCTTAATGCTCTTTGAGGAAAAAGTATTTTTGCCTGGGGGAGGAAACAGGAAGAGATCGTAGGGATTTTTTGTAAGTAGTGCTTGTTTTAAATCCTTACACCTATTTTGGCTTCTATTAGTCACTAAGTAACTCTGTGTTTTAAAGTTTGAAAAGATTGTGTTATATTGAGAGTTTGATGTGTACCTTTCTGATGCCTTAAAATATTTTAGGACTGGAATTGGCCATTTTTGGCTGTGGTTAGAATAACCTCTTGTTTAACTCAACACCCTTCATTTTGTGTATGAATTGCAAAACTTTTACGTATCATTAAAGGTCATGATGGAAGATTGTGCTTAGAACTAAGATTATATTGGTTTTGTTGACAGTGAGTTTCAAAAACATGTTTTACTAAAAGCTCTTATGTTCCTAAATGGCTTTATAATTAACTCTGCATTTAATTTGTGACGTTCATGGACTGTACTGATTGGAATGAGTTCTGAATTCAAGACAAAACATGCTGTGGTGGGATTTGCAGCTCTGGAAGCGCACACCTCAGCATTAGTAAAGAGAGTGACTGCTATTTCTTTTTTTTTTTTTTTTAGTGGTTGCTTCAGAACTTGGCAAGTTGTGTATGATATATTTATTGTGTAGAAGGCAAGGAAGAGCCTTTCTGATTTCTTTAAGTGAATGATTGCTAGATGTGCCTTTGCATGCATCCTGTAGTTGAAGTACAGGATGTAGGGCTTTTCCTCTCTATAAATTCTTGAGCAGACAAGCAGAGGTGCTGAGATGTAATCTAGAAAACCCGTATATGATTTGATTTTCTAAAATAGTGTTGCTGATGCGTGTAGTGTTCTTCTAATAGGGTTAATGGCAAAAATAGTGTAGGATTGTGCACTAACATAATTCAGTACACTCATCTGAATCATTAGAGTAAACCAATTTGTGATGTGGCTTCTGTTTTGAAGCTGAGTTTGTTTATAAGCAATGTGTTTTTAGTAATGAGATCCTGACTAGCATTTGTGTCTCTAGAGAAGAAGAGGAACGTCTGAGAAATAAGATCCGAGCAGATCATGAAAAGGCTCTGGAAGAGGCTAAGGAGAAATTGAAGAAATCACGGGATGAGATTCAAGCTGAGATTCAGACAGAAAAGAACAAAGTAGTGCAAGAGTTGAAAAAGAAAGACAGCAAGCCACTGCCCCCTGTTCCTTTACCAAATCTTATAGGGATAAACAGCGGAGAACCAGCAGACCCGGATATCCGAGAGAAGAGGAACAAAATTAAAGAGGTAAAGATGATGATGATGTGGTCCCACCCGTTCTTGTATCTGATAGCAGTTATTTATATGGCATTTAGTTCCTGTTATGATTTCTGTTAAAAATAAAAGAGAAATAGGACTACAAATCTTTTTAATAAACAGTAAGCTAAAAGTGCACAAGTATTAATGAACATCAGCATTATTGCATGTGTTTTCCTGGTGTTGGGGTGTTAATATTTCACTGGATATCAACTTAAAAATGATTTTAAGGTCTTCTTCAATTTAGTGGTATGGGTTCAAAGTGAGTTTGTCATTAACACATGGAATAGCAAGAAGTGCATCTTTAAAACAGAGCTTGACTTTGTCAGATTCCATTCAAATAACAGGATATGTTAGTTTGTCACAAGATATTTTTAAATGTTTAAAAAGTGGATTGAAAAGATAGAAGAAAATGACTTGCTGCTGAAACTTGCAAATTACCAAATTATCACATACTTCTCAAAAGAAGTCAGTTTAAAAAATGGGTCTAAAAAACTAGATTCGTTTAAGTAGATAGCCTTGTTTATCTGTAAAACATTCAAATGGAAGATGTTGGCTTAGGCTTTTGGTTCTGTGGCAGTTTATGCTATGGGAATTGCTGTTTCTGGTCTTATCCTTTCCAGTCCTTGTTGGCCATGAGATTTATTGTCTTCTCTTGCCATGGTAATGCTGATTTCCTATTATTATTGCCAGGCTTTTCTGAGTCTGTGCTTCTAACTAGTATGGCAGAAACACTGTGCAGCTATCTTTTTCGTTCCTGCAATCTGATTAGTTTTATGCCTAAAAATTGGGTTAACAAGCACGAGTGGTTCAGGCCAGAGGTAAACAAGCACAGGCTCTGTAACTAAAGAGCATCCAGGTCCACATAGTAGTTACATCAGTTGAATCTTTTAATCTGAGTTTAATTCACTCAGAAAACCAAAAAATACGTCAGTCATCCACCTGTTGTCCTGATAGAGAGGAGTTGCAGCTGGAGTATGTGCCATACTGCATGTAGATCACCCAAGTTGGAATTTTACTTTGAATGTTAATGATGACTAGACAAAATCCACTCTTACCAAGTAATGAATAACTGCTTATGATATGTGAGTGATACAGCATGGACCTGTATCACTATTTGAATCTCCCAGATAGCAAATCCTTCCCTGGAAGGCGTGCCTGTTCTGTTAGTGGCTACTGTAGAAGCACTTTTGACCAAGAAGTTGTGTGTGGAATACTGGTCTGCATTCACCCTGGCTGGTTAGGGCTATTTCCCAAAGGACAGCACTGAATTGTGGATTTCAAAAGGCTCTATTGCTTTTCAAAACTCTCTTCTCAAACATTTTCAGTGAGAACAGACAGAAGATCTTGCTTTTCAAAGTGTCTTGTGTAGGGTGAAGATGAACAGTGAATGGTATGGTCATGTTGCTGTCAGCACTTAAGTTTAACTATAGATTACTGTATTTAAATACCTTTGAGTTAGACACTGATGGATTTAATGGGTAGAATAGAACTGACTTGATCAAGTAATGTGAAAGTACTTGAGCACAGCTAACAGTGAAGAATTAACTGGAAGAAATAATCCACTAAAGTTCCTATATAGATAGATAATGCCTAGAATTGGAGGGAGGGTTGAAGATTAGTACTTGCATTTCTGCTATTGTTTGGTCAGAATGTAGATTCAGAGGAGTTGAGAAGGCTCTCACTGGAACGGAAATTTTCTTGGTGACATGAATAAGTAGTAAAGTTTGAACAATTCTTGCTGATCTAAACCTGAAGGTGTAACAATTTGTGAATAAGGAATCCAGGGTAGCTTGTGAGTAGGGATCACCAGGTGGTAGCTCTAGTGATCCTTAGCTGCCACAAATCTTCTTCTGTAAGAGGCATACTCTTTTTTTTTTTTTTTGTGATTGGCCTACATGTGAGTCACACTGACAAGCTTGGGGTTTTTTTTGCATAACTTCTGTTGTGGTTTCTGAAGTGTAGCTTTTCATAGCCAGACTAAAGATTTTATGGGACTATGTATTAGGTGGGTAAGTATTTCAGTTAGGGTAATCATAGCTTTGTACTGACCAGTCTTCAATAGTGTGACCACTGTGCTTAAACAGTCCAGGATCCTACTAGTATGACTGAAATTTGTCTTTGTGTGAATTACCTTTGTTGAGTCAGTCTTGCTAGTACTGTAGCTACCAGATGATCTCCAGAATTTTTAAATTCTTTGATGCAAGGCAGCAGATTATCACTTCTACAGCTAGATGTGTGAAGGTGTAGAATACAGGAGTGGAAGGTCTGCTAGTGAGAATGGACAAATGATAATGCTGAAGAACCCATTGTTGGTACATTGTCGTTTTTGTTTGGCCTCTAGGTCTACTTCTGGATTTTGGCATCTGCTACACTGCAATTAATGTAGTATGGCTGAGATAAAACATATCAACAGTGTCAGAGGAGTAATATTTTGCCTGAAACCCGTTTTTGACAGCATCTCATGTATCACAGAAGGCTGCAGCAATTCTAGAGATGCAGAGTTCATTTTGAAATATGCTGTGATCATCACTGAGGTCTTCTCTCACTGTTTTTTGTAACCAGTGTAGACTAAAACAAATAGTCTTCATAGATGAGATACAGACTTAGTAAAAAAAGAACAGGTTCCAGGAGACAATATCTCTAACATAGGTTAACACCTAGCATTTATAGCATTTCTGACATGCAAGACGTTATGGTTGTCTGGATTGAGACCAAAATATTAGCACAGGGAAGCTCCTAGGTCTTTGGAGGCTGTGTATCTGGCTTCAGAATTCCAGGTGGTATTGAGAAGGCATTTGGCTCATGCCTTGGTTCACTTTGAAGTGTCCTGAGGTGTATTTGAGGAACTTCACTCTCACAGAACAGCTTTAGACTGTTTAAATTCACAAAATGAATGAATCTATACAGCCTATTTTGGCTAGTATCAAATGGTGAAAAACTAGGTAGAATTGGGCTGACTGTTGGAGACAACATAATGTAACGTGCACATGGGTCTCTACAGTTGGGAGGAAGGCTGGAAAATCTTCCAATGGGAATCTAGTTTCTGTCATTTTTACAGAAAATTTATTAGTAATTTTACTTTCCAAAGAACACTTTGGTTAAGTCTTTTTTTAATGGATCTTTCTATAAGGGTGGTTTTGCAGTACTTAAATATTTAAAAATACATATTATGATTTTTAAGTGCATATAAAAGTAAAAATAATTCATGTAATGATCTTGGGCTTTGTAAAGCATTTGAAAGCTTTGTATAAGAGAATGTTTACTGAGCACAGAGAGGGAACTTCTTAAGGTTATGCAGGAGCATAATCTTCATCTCCTGGTTTTGGTTTTTTTGTATCTTTTGGTATTTATATTTAGTGTTGCATTGTATTCTCAGTTGTAACTAATTCACAGAATTGTATAAATTGTCTGTATTCTTTTAACAAGCTTTTAATTCGGTTCAATAAGGACCATCTATGAGTTGTTTGATTACTTTAGATGCACCGTGACAACTTTGAGAAGTAAAGGTTTTCCACCTGCTTACTGTAAGTGCTACAAAGCATGTACATAAGTGCTACAAAGTATGTTAAGTATATTAGCTAGCCGTCTGGCTTTTTAAAAATGCTATGGTTTTTAATTAACTGGTATTTTAAGAGTAAAGGCATCTGAAAATTATTCTTGCTGCCACACTTTAGATTTGTATTAATATTTTAGTGATTTTTTTTTTCATACTAAGTGAAAGGTGAGAAAATGGTTTTATAAGAGGGTAAATGTATAATTTTCAAAAGATGTGTCTTTTTATTGTGGTTAATGCAAAGAAATTAAGAGCAAAACTCATCTTTTGGAAGTCATTGTCTTCCTTTCCAAGTTAAATTAAATATAAATCGCATGAGTGCTTGGGATTTTTGGCACTTAATTTCCGTTATGTCCTTTAAATGGTGTTCAGAATATTAATTTTTTCAGCTTAAGTGTAATCATTACGTAGTGCTATTTTTAATGAGTTTTGTTTCCTTGTGAAGTTAAATTTATGAGGAAAATTTTACAATTCTTTTCACCCTACTCAGGTTCAGTTTTTTTTTCACTTCACCTTAAGAGTTCACAGTATTGTCTCACTGCCAGAGTTCATTTTGGATACCTGTTAAAATACACAAAATTAGTACTCATTAATGGTACTAATTTTTATGCAGGATATTCTATATATAACTTTTTTAAACATTGAAATACTTGGTTTGAGTTCTTGGATTCTTCCAGTCCATAGGTGTTTGCTTTGAGAAGTGTTGAAATTATGAATGTACAATATTTACATACAAGTAAGTATGTATTGTATTACATATATCAGTTTTGTATATGTACTGACTACAGAGCTCTGGGGGTGATTGTCAGGGACGTGGGGGCCTGGGTAGTGGTTTCCTTGATCCTACCAGTAAGGGTAAGGGGTATGAGGAGGGCACTGGCAACGTACATCAGCAGTTGGTTGTAGAGCTGGTGTGTGCAACAGGGTTTTGGGTTCTACAACCACAGGACCCTGTTTGCAGGGTCTGCCTGGGAGAGATGGGACCAACCTCACTGTGGCAACGTGAAGGGATCTTTGCCAGCAGGATGGTTGACCTTGTAAGGAGGGCTTTGAACTAGACACAGTGGGAGGGGGAAGAGTAACTACCAGCCCTATGAGGGAGTGACTGACAGCGTGGATGAGCAAAAGGTCTGCAGTAGTGTGTCAGAAAGGGATCACAAAATCAAGAAAACAAGGCTTAAGCAGGGTCACCTCTAGCGTTTGCATGTAAGTGAGGAAGTGCCTACAAGGCACCATTATGGAGAAATGCCCCAAACCATTTCTGGGAAATCAGCGTGCCAAGGTCCCTCTCTGAAGCGCATGTACAATAATGTGTGCAGTGAGAGGAATGAGTCAGATCTGTGTGCAGTTGCATCTTGTTGGAAGATGTGGAGGTGGATGGAGATGTGGTGGGATGACCTACGTGACTGGAATGTTGCACTGGAAGCATACAGACTCTTTATGAAAAATGGGCCAGGAAAATGAAGGGGTGAATTTGCCTTTTATGTGAAAGAGCAGCTGGAGCGCCTGGAGCTCTGCCTGAGGATGGATGATAAACCGAAAGTTTATGGGTAAGGATTAAAGAGCAGACTGGTATGGATGATGTTGTAGTGTGTGTCTGCTATAGGCCACTCTATCAGGAATAACAAGTGAATGATGCACTCTTCAGTGTCGTGTTTGCAGGCCCTGGCCTTCGTGGCTGACTTCAACCCAGTATCTGCTGGAGACACAACACAGCAGGGCATAAGCAGTTCAGAAGTCTTCTGCAGGGTGTTGATAACAGCTTACTCCTCCAAATGATAGCAAAGCCAACAAGGAGAGGTGCTCTGCTAAACTTCATACTTACAAAGAAGGAAGGTTTTGTTGGGGACATGAAGTTCAAAGGCAGCAGTAGGGAGTATGAGATAGTGGAGTTTAGGATTCTGAAAGGAGGGAGAAGGGCAGAAAGCAGGCTCACAACCTTGAACTTCAGGAGAGTGGACTTTGGCCTCTGTAAAAGGAATAAGCTTTAGAAATCTCTTTTCTCTTAGGATATTATTAATAGCAGGAATATTAATAAATAGATAGTTTTATACAGCACAGGTGTTCTAGGAACCTACTAACAGTTCAATGCAGTATGCACAGGTGCTCTAGGAACAATACTGACAAGTAGCCATGATGACCGAAGACTGCATCAGTGAGCAGCAATGTCAGAAGAGAAGAACCGGAGCTGTGGAATATAATGGACTTTTGAAATTGATGATGAATTAGTATTGTATTACATGTTATGAAGAATCATAAAAATATAAGATGCTTTCTGTCAGCTGTTGCCACTCACTGAGGTGATGGCCCAACTCTGAGTTGTTAATGAAGTAAGCCTAGAGATACCCACAGTCTGGTAAAATCCTTTAACAGCCTCTTCAAAGATCTGCTTGGTAGAGTCCTGTGGCATAAGGTCCTGGAGGGAAGAGGAGCCCAAGAAAGCTGGTTAATATTGAAGTATCACTTCCACCAAGCTCAAGAGCGGTTCATCCCAGTGAGCAGCAAGTCAGACAAAAAATGCCAGGAGCTCTTTCAGAACTCAAACACAGAAGGGAAGTGTAAAGAAGGTGGAAGCAAGGGCAGTTTACTGGGGAGGAATACAGAGATACTATCTGAGCTTGCAGAGATGGGGTTAGGAAAGCCAAAGCCCTACTGCAAGCAAATCTGGCAAGGGATGTCAAAGCCAACATGGAGGGCTTCTGTAATTAAACAGATGACAAAAGGAAGGTTAAAGCATATGTGGGCCCACTGCTGAATGAGGCAATGGACCTGGTGACAGAGGACATGGAAAAAGCTGAGGTCCTTTTTTGTCTTAATCTGGATTGATAAGAATCCCAGGCCCTGGTGACCACTGAGAATGTCTGGAGCAAGAAAGATGTACCCTTAGTGGAGGAGGATCAAGTGAAGGGATACTGAAGCAAGCTGTACATACATAAGCATGATGGGATGTACCTGGAGTGCTAAGAGAGCTGGCTGATGTCATTGTGAGACGTCTTGATAATCTTTGAATGATCATGGTGATTGAGAGAAGTGCCCAAAGACTGGAGGAAAGCATATGTCATTCCTGTCTTCAGGAAGGACAAGAAGGAGGACCCAAGGAACTATCAAGATGGTCAGCCTTACCTTGATCGTTGGAAAGCTGATGGAGCAGCTAATCCTGGAAACTATTCTCAGACCCATGAATGAGGTGATTGGGAGTTGCCAGTGTGGACTGACAAAGGGGAAGTAATGGTTGACTTGCTTAATAAACTTGTATGATGAAATAACTGGCTTAGATGAGGGGTAGGCGTGGATATTGTCTACCTAGACTGAGGTGTAAGGCTTTTGGCACTGTCTCCCATAAAATCCTCACAGAGAAGCTGATGAAGTATGAGCTGGATAAGCATCATGGTGCGTTGAAAACTGTCTGAATGGCTGGGCCCAGGAGGTGGTGATCAGTTACTGGAAGTCTGTTTGGGGTCCAGTAACTCATGGTGTACCCCAGGAGTCAATACTGGGGCTGATCCTGTCCAACGTCCTCCTTAATGGTCTGGATGAGGGACATACCCTCAGCAAGTTGGCTGATGACAAAACTGGAGGGAGAGGTTGATATGCCAGAGCATCGTGCTGCCACCAGGAGGGACCTCAGCAGGCTGGAGAAATGGTCTGACAGGAACCTCATGTGGTTCAGTGAGGGCAAGTGCTAAGTCCTTAGCACTTACTTAACGGCCACAACAACACCTAGCAGCACTACAGGCTTGGGCAGGAGTGGCTGGAGGCTAGTCAGAGAGGGACCTGAGGGTATTGATTGACAGCCGGCTGAACATGAGCCAGCAGTGTGCCCAAGTGGCCAAGGCGGCCAATGGCATCCTGGCTTGCATCAAAAATACTGTGGCCAGCAGGGACAGGGAAGGGATCTTTACCCCTGTACTTGGCACTGGTGAGGCTGCATCTCAATGACTGGGTTCAGTTTTGGGCCCCTCACTCCAAAAAGGCCATTGAACGACTCGAGCGTGTCCAGAGAAGGACAATGGAGCTGGTGCAGGGTCTGGAGCACAGGTGTGATGGGGAGCGGCTGAGGGAACTGGGGGAGTTTAGTCTGGAGGAGGCTGAGGGGAGACCTCCTGGCCCTCTACAACTCCCTGAAAGGTGGTTGCAGAGAACTGGAGATGAGTCTCTTGAACCAAGGAACAAGTGATAGGACAAGAAGGAATGGCCTCAAGCTGCGCCAGGGAAAGTTTAGACTGGCTCTTAGGAAGTATTTCTTCGCAGAAGGGGTTGTTGGGTGTTGGAATGGGCTGCCCTGGGCAGGGGGGATGTCCCCATCCCTGGAGGTGTTTGAGTAGGGTCAACTTAGCACTGAGGTATGTGGTGTACTTGGGAACTGTTAATGTTGGGTTGATGGTTGGACTGGATGATCTTCAAGGTCTTTTCCAACCTAGACAATTTTGTGATTATGTCCTGCATCTGGGGAGGAACAACCCTATGAACTGTGGAGCAGCTTTGCAGAAAAGGACTTGGGGTCCTAGTGGACCAGGTTGAACAGGAGCCAGCAGTGCACCCTTCTGGTAAAGATGGCTAATTTTTATTGTGGGCTGCATTTGACAAAGTATTGCCAGGAGTTTGAAGGAGGTGATCCTTCCCCTCTACTCAGCTCTGGTGAGGTCATACCTGGAGTGCTGTGTCCAGTTCTGGGCTCCCCGGTATGAGACACACATGGACATGCTGGAGAGAGTCTGGCAAAGAGCCACAAAGATGGTTAAGGGACTGGAGCATCTCTCATCTGAGGAAGGGTTGAGGCTGTTTGTCCTGGACAAGAGAAGGCTCAGGGGGATCTTCCAATTATACATAAATACCTGAAGGAAGAGTGCAAAGAGGACGAAGCCAGACTCTTTTTGGTGGTACCCAGTGCCAGGACAAGAGACGATGAGCACAAACTGAAAGACGAGAAGCTCCATCTGAACATGAGAATGTCTTGTTTACTGTGAGGGTGACCAAGCACTGGGGCGGGTTGCCCAGTAAGTTGTGGAGTCTCCCTCCTTAGAGAAGAGTGGGTATGGACCTTGGCAGCTTGCTCCATATTACCATGCTTGAGTTGCGGGTTGGACCAGATGACTTCCAGAGGTCCCTTTCAACTCTAGCCACTCTGTGATAGGGTGTTTGTTGGCTAAGCCTGTCAGCTAGAAGAAAGCTTCTCCAGAATGTTACACAAGCACATCTAGTAAGCTTAAGAGCAAAATAGTTTTTATGTTCTAGCTTTCAAAGACAGACTGGAAAATCTGAGTTCTCTGGAGCTTCTGTTCTACTGCTTGTTCTGTATTTGTTGTGGTATGCAGTGATGTAATTACGCAGTGCTAATTGTACACAGATTTTTGAAATTTGGCTCAAAGGAGGTGTGTTCACACAAATAAGATAGTTGTGAAGTGACTGAAGCTGCTGGCTGTAGCATGCTTACTTCTTGTGCAGTTTAAAAGCTGTTATGTTTAATGAGGTGGGATAGCAAGGAGATAATTTACTACTTTCTGATAAACTGTTTTCAACACAGCTAAACATTGGTTCTGTCCTGCTTGTCATGGCTTTCTGATAAAAAGAAACAGAGAAAGAAATTTAAGAAAAAGTTGTTGAGATGGGTATCAAGAGAGCATAGGGGCCACAATTAAAGAGCACTTGCTCCATCTGGTACCTGCAAGGATGAGTTGCTGTTAAATCTGGATGCTTTGAGCAAGTGAGGAACAAGGTTCTGTCTGGGAAGCTGGGGATGTTCTGACTTGAGTTCATTTACCAGTGAATTTACTGTGGCCTTCAGCAAAACTTTCAGTTATCCTCTTTTAAAATGTGACTTGTAATATGTTGCTTCTTAGAAGGGGAGGTAGGAAGATAATTTATTTAACATTAGTGGAAGCAATTTTGGAAATACTTTTAGAATTGCGCCAAGAAGACAAGTGATTAAAATGTATTTTCATAATGATCTCTGGATGATGCTCAAGAGGCTACCAATAATGTTGAAAAGTAATAGGCTGTTTTATAAGCAGCAAAACTAAGGTTTCCTATGGATTTTTGAACCTACATCCCCTTATACCACTCTCTTCCTGTGCACACATTGCTGTGAATGCTCTCTTACCTTCTTACTTGACTGCATGAATTGCAGTGTGTCCTGTGCTTGGTTTAGAGCTACCTGCATACTAAATGCTGCCCCTCTGAATGAATAAAGGCTTGGATCATAACTGCCTTCCTCTCTCAGTAGGGGTGCTAATTTGTCGGTCTACCTTATCTAGCCGCAGCAGATATTTTTTCCTTTTCTCTTCCCCCTGTCCCTGTCCCTACACACTGCCCCCCCCCCCCCCCCCCCCCCAAAGAAAATAAGAGTAGGTCTCAAGTATCTGGTTCCTCCAACTCTGTAAAATCAGGTTTGGAATGAGAGAATGGATTCAAAGGCTAGTGCAGACGTGTGTGGCAAAAGACATATGTACAGACAGCAAGATTGCATAAGTCTTATTCTCTTAAGAAATCGGGTTAAAAATAGTAAGTGTCCTTTTTACCTGATTTCTGTTTTGTGTGCTTATTGAGAAAGGAGCTGTGCAGAAAAAAGAAATACTTAATCATGTAGAGGTCTTCTCATGCTGCATAACTCCTCTTTTTGTAGTTACTTTTCATACAACTTTCACTGCTGATCTAATTTATTTTTTTGTAATTGCAGTGTTTCTGATCCGGCCAAATAGGCTGCTTTCTGCAACTAGGGGACTTTTTCAGCATCTACACCCAATTTAGAACAATTTCCTTATTGCTGACACTTTGTTTTCTTGATCAAACTTACTTGGAATTCTAGTTGGTTAGGACATCAGTTTTTAGTAATACATGTCTATTGTGTTAAGAGTTTTACATTGTATTTTGTAGCTCACTGGTCCTGGCTTTGATCCCAATCAAAATGAAGCACGATAAGTATTATCACCTATCTTTTTCAGTATTTAAGATGACAGTCCCTGCAATGTGTGTGTTTTGTATAAAATATATATAAAAATATATATTAAAAAGTATTTGTATCTATACATATGCATACATGCACATTGTTTATTAAGTGGTTTTGTTTGCACGCTATTTGTGTTCTCTATGTTCTGGATTCTCAAATGTAATTCAGCATATTGAGAAGAGCTAAGTTGGCTTTAAATTTGGTTTCACTGCCTTTATTAATGCTTATCTTTTACTGAATGAGTAAAACCTGTGTAAAGTAAGGATGGAGTCTTTTTGATCAAGCCTCTTGGTAAAGTAATTTTCAATGGATATATTAGAATGAAAACTGTGCAAATAGCACTTTGGCCGGTACAGGCAAGTTAGGAGTGGCCATGCACAAAGTTGTGTCTTGGCATGTTGAGGTGATTGTATAAAGAACTCGTTTTACATTTTGTAAATCTTTAATTTATGCCTATGAGAAGCTTTGTAGCTTGGTATTTATTTTGTTCAAACAGGAGGATGAAAATCTCCTAATGGGGATGGTCCAGTATATCATCTGCACATCCTGGATAGGCTGCTTTGGTTGGAAACTTAAAGTGTGCTTCTAATGAGGAAGGCAAGTTTGTGTTTGAGGATATTTTAAAAATGGGTCAATTTTTATTCAAGTTGTAGTGGTTACAGAATTCACCAGCACTTATCCATTATTTGGAGCATGTTAAAAATTCAAAAAGCTCATTAAAGTTCATTATTAAAGGTACCTTTTTTTCCAGACCACTGTGAGAAGAACCTGTCTTTCAGCAATGAACTAGCACATTTGCAGTTATTTAAAGCTCATAAATGCAAAATAAAATCAAGAAAACAAGGAAGTATTTCACTTGCCTGATAAAATCAACCAAACAAAAATGAGCAAAGCCCCAGATAAATTACGTTCAGAACTGGCTAAATCAAAAGGCTCCGTGATATCTGATTGACCTTGCTGCTATTTTTTTATTTATTTTGTATTTTATGTGCCATTTATTCCTATAATATAGAAGTATTGGTAGCAAAAACCATGAGTTACGGCTAGATGAAAGATTTCTATATTATACAAGATTTATTATACAAGTGACAATGTCTGCTTTTTCAGCTATGGAGACTTTGATTGGAGGACAAGAGCATCCTCTTAAATAAAGTAAAATTTCTACTACTTGTTAGTCATCTTTACATAATTTCTGATGTAGTCTGTTCCCTCTGTTTCCCAGAGGAACTCCACAGAATATATGCCAGTCTGTTCTTTAACATAGTTTTCCCGATGATGCTAAATCTCAGAATTATTAGTATTAATGATGTCATTGATACACGATATGAGCTACTCATATTTGATGTGTAACCTCTTATGGTGCGTTCCATTAAGACACAGACCATCTGCATCCAGTACTTAATACCTGAAACTTGTAATAGTTTACTCTGACTTAGTTTGCTCTGAGATTTGGATTCTTGATTTGCACTGCTGGCATCTATTCTTATTTTTTACTTTGTTACCAGAGGACTAGAAAGTAGCTAATAAGACACCAGTTTTTGAAAGAGATGCTTTTCTCCTTCTCTGAAGGAGATCAAAGAACTGCAGACCCCTACGCCTAGTGAATGAACTGCAGGTTAGCAATCTAGAATAGGGAATAGAATTGTTGATCACACAGATAGCCGAGATTCCCCAATATGTTTTTAATGATGACGTGTTGCACGTAGCTATAGAAGATCCCCCAAAGAGTCAACAGTCATGTGATTAAGGGAGATATGGTTATATACATAATTTAAAAAAAAAAAGTTTGGCAAGGTTTATCACTAATAGCTGTTGAACTAAGCCACAGGATGGAGGGTTGTGTCCCTCTTTGCCTGGAGAAATTGCTTAGAAGGCAGGAAATGAAGAGTACAAATAAATGGTGCTGGAGGCCACAGAGGATGTGTGCTGGTGATCTGTGCTCTAAATTATGCAAATAAATTCCTTAAAGTTTGAAAATGGGTGAAGAATAGTGGTATGATCAACTTTGCTGCCAGCATGGAAATTTGGAGTAGCAAACTGAGGCCAGAATGAAGAATTGCAGAAAAATCTTGTGGGACTGAGTGATTATCTCCCCTTTTATTTCAGCTAAAATTTCTTAGTAAAATTTATGCATATTGGGGCTGGTGGGTGAGAAATTCCAACCTTATGCTTAATATGAAAAGGTATGAGGTGACTTATGGCAACTTGAGAAGGAGATCTTGTGTTTATAATAGTTCCTTGAAAATGTCACTGTAGTACTCAAAAACAGACAAAAAGCAAATATTGCGTATTTTAGGAAAGAAGAACACAACGGGTGAGGTTCTTATGGTAGCGTGTGCACCTTAGCTGCATCTTGCACACTTCTTGTAGTTCTAGTCTCTCAGATTCAAAATGGATACAGTAAAACTGGCAAAGTGGCAGGGATAAGCTGATGAAGATGATTAGATTGATGCCTGAAAACACAAGACTGGAAGAAAGGAAATGCTTTCTGCTGGCTGATGTGCAGTCCTGCTTGTTTACAAAGATGATCTGGGAGGTTCTAATTTTCTGAACACCACAGGACTAGTCAAATCCGGGAACACCAGTTTCTCTTGAAACCATGAGGATGCAAACAGTCAAAAATACTGATTCATCATCTTGGGGGGGAAAAAAAAGCATTTGCTGTTCTTGTACAAATTTGAGCAGTTGGTGCATGGCTGTAAGCTCTCCAAGTTTAGACTCTTTACTGTTCTAGTTCTCACCAGTCTGAAGTATTTTCCCCTTAGTTCCATCAGACGTCTTAGACTTCAGGTATTTCATGCCAACAAAAAAGGACAAGCTTCCCATATTGCATACATTTGATAAACATTTTAGTTTTGTTTTTAGTAATGGATTTGTTACTAGATTCATCAGTAAAAGAAAACCCAGCTTTCTGTGTGTGTTATGAGCATGTTCCAAACAGACTTTCAGTGGCAGTGTTCAGAAATGTATGACAGTGGCACAGACTGAAGCCTGAAATAATGTCTCTTTAAGTAGAGATTTATAGCTCCCAGAAGACTAAAATAATCTGTATGTTTTCTAAGTTTCTTCAAAAATCTGAGTATCTATACAAGGTAAAGATCATTCTTTAACCTCCAAAAAGTATTCTCTGCAGACAGTCGGAAAGTGGTTATTAATTTTAAATCTGCCAGTTGAGCAGTAATCTTGTCTAGCAAGTCCTTGATTAATTTTAAAACAGAATTTGAAGGTGGTTTATATAAATCTCTTGAAATCATACCCTTAACCAGCATATACCCTTCTGAAAGTAGAACCTATTTCTTGATGGAATAGCATTAGTTTCTGATTTCTAGACACAACCAGTAAAGACTGTAATTTGCCTGTAAGTTGTTTCTTTTGCTTATTTCTCGATACTCTTCTGTTTGTTAGGTGTCTGCCCTGTTCTGAGGGGTGGAAAGGGGCTTTTGAACCAATATGTGGTTTGAAGTATTGTTTCTAACATGCTGCTGTAGTGATAGAACTCCCTTACAAAAGTCTCTTTGAAATCATTGTAACATCCTTTTACTGTTACAATTATGATTTTGTCAAAAGACATCATTACAACCGTGTCTCTATAAAATTCTAATTTCCCAATGACTACAGAGGATCAGATCCCATGAACATGTTCTAAAGTCAGTAAAAGCATTTAGATAAAGGTGTACCCACAAAATCGGTTTCATTTGGTATGCCCTGACTCTTGCCATTCTGGCTTTCTTGCAGCAGAGTCCAAATTTGTCTTTTTGTAGGATTATCAAGCTGTACATGCAACTGTATCTTGCTGGCTGTTGAAAATGTTACTATGGGATGCACCATATGTGAGGCAATGATATTGCTTTCAAAAGTAAAATCTGGCATTAATAGTGTCAGTAAAAAGTCCATTGCTAAAACCATTTGTTCTCTGGTGGACGGATTGCAAAATCTTTGTGATATGCCACCAAGCTCCAAGCATACACTTAGACAAACTGCTATCAGGTATGGAAATTTCAGCTATGGAAATCTATACCTTGTCTTTTTCACAGTTACTCATCCATCTTGGACTGGCTAGTTACTTTCACTCTACTGAGCATATGCCTCTGTCATGGGTTCTTTAGAGGTTAGGGGTGGGGTTTTTTCAAGTATTTTTACCTTCTTTCTGTTATCATTAGTACTGATGATCCAGTCAGTCTGAGACTTCCCTCTCTTCTTAAAGACAAGGGTTTTTTTAAGAAAAGCTTAACTATACCTGAAGCATTTCTAGCTTTCACTATGCAAATGCTATCTGCCATAACCATAGAGATAATCTTATTTTTCAGATCAGGAATTCATGTTGCTTATAATTCCTGAACCAAAGTGTCATCCTCTGTTAAGTTTTTAGTTGGCAGAGGCATCTATCATCTCCTGTCTCCCAAAAGCTGCTGTGTGCACAACTGCTCCCAATAGTATAGATGTTATATCTGTAGTGTATCATGCTACCAATTCTGCTAGTAACAAAAATCTCCTTGTTGTTATCTCCTGGCATATCATCTTTACAAAACTTAATATTGTATACAAGAGCTGTGGGGTTTCTCACTTGCGTGTAGCGTGCAGTTATCTGCTGACGTGATATCGTGAAGTTTGCTCACTTTGTGGTAGAGGTGGGTAATGAGCTGCATGCCAGAGTAATGTTCAGTGTTCATCTGGAAAAAATCAGTTGACTAGTTAGTGTAATAGTCAAACCATTCTCGGGGAGTTACACCATATTCTTGGTACAGTTTGGAGGAGGCAGAGGGGACAGGACAGGCATGCATTCATTTTTATCAAAGTAGCTTAGTCTCATCAAAATATGATTTCCTATCTCAGATCCTTAGATGATGTAGTCAATTGTGTCTTAGTCTCTTGGTGTTCTACAGAGTTTCTGGTCTCTGTAGTGTATTAAGTTACTTATGCATTAATTCATGAATCTGGTGAAATCCACTCCTTTACAGTTTCTGTCTTAATGAAATTTTATCTTAGGATAATTTTATCTTATGATCTTCTGGATATAGAAACATCTTATGTTGTGATATATTTAATTCCATCCCTATAATTTCAACAATTTTCTTGGGTTTCCTCAGACCTGAATAGTCTGTGGGGAAAAAAACAAAACAAAACAAAAAAACCAAACCAAAACTCTGGATCTTCCCCCCAGAAGCATAGCAAATGGGGACAGTGGAATGTTTCACAATTAACATTCTGTCATGAGGAAACAAGTTGGTGGTTGTTTTTCTGGACTTAGCTAGTTTTGATCTATACTGGTATTTGCCTGCACTTTGAGATTTTTACATAGCTAAAATGTCAATGGTCATTTGATTCTCCTTCACAAAGTATTTATTTGGTGCCTCTAAGGTCCTAGAAGCCCAGTTTCCCTTACGTGGAAGCAAGTTGGCCATGTCATGGTCACCTTGCTGTTTAGACTTCTATCTGTTATTAAACTCCCATAGAGCTCACTAGTCAGTAATTTTTTTATGTTCATCCTCTAGTGCCTTCTAAATCTATAGGTCTCTCTTTTCCCCAATAAAGTTTTTAGGACTTAGAGTTGGATGGGCAAGCTATGAGTTAGATGAGGACACTTCACAGAGGCTTTGACTGACTCATCCTGACTGGAGAAAATCTTAAGTCCACTGTGACTGGATAAAGCTTTAAGTAGCCTAGTCTGATACCATAACTGATCCTACTTTGAGCAGGAGATTGAACTGCAGGCATCCTGAGGTCCCTTCCTGCTCAAACAATGTTGTGATTCTTGATGCTATGATCTTTAGTTAATGAACAATTTTATATAAAAATTTGTAGGTTGATTCTGGATAATGTTAGTAGGAGATCTCAGAGGAACTTCTGTACTGCCTGTGATCAGGCTTTTATTGTGTTTGTCATGCTGTAGTTTTCTTACCTGTCAAGAGAAGATCACTTTACCTGAGTCATCTTGAGGTTCTAATAGCTACTAATTGGTCAATTTGATAAGTGCTTTGTAAACACTAAGGTATTTGTGAATGCTAATGAAATAGCTTTTCTCTCCTCTTTTAGTATAATATTTGCATCCTCTTTTTCTTACATTACAGGTTCGTGACACTAAAAGAAATGATACAGTATTATTGCCTGATCGGGTGTCAGGATCTTTTAGTGCAAATACCAAAAGCAACATGTGAGCTGACTTTGAATGACAAGCAGTAGGAGTGAGATCTCAGCCATCTTGAGATGGACATCTGTACCTAGGTTGATGTCAGTTTAATACAGGAGTGCTTCCCAGCTTCTGGGCCTGTGCGTATACCTTTGCTGTGGTTCACATTTATGGTCTGAGCATGAATTGTCTGAGCCATGGGAAATTTGGAGGGAGTTTATGTTCAAAGGAATTACAGCTGTGTAGGTTGGACAGGGATCTCTCGATGATTGTAGGGAAACAGAGACTTTGTTTGGCATGTCTTAACAGGAAGTTTAGATGTAGTTTGGCAGATCTGGGATTACTGAATGCTGATTTCCACTAAATCCTGAACTCGGAGAGCTCCTTCTACGTGAGGTAGTGCTGGTAAGGCAGCTGGCTGCACCTCACTTCTTAGCCAGCGTCTGCTTGTTCCCTCCTGTTTTCTGTGGGTCCAGTGACTCTCTGATTAAAATAAGAACACTACAGTCTTGTAAATCATAGTGAAATCTTTACTTGCCCTGATATAATCAATTTCTTAAAGACTTAATATTGGTCTATTAATTACATTAACATAGTTTCTCTTCTTAGAGAACATTTCTCAAGCTTGTGGAGATTGTGATTTAAGTCCTATACATTTTTTGGGCTTTTTGTTTATATTAACAATACTTTAATATCACTTTTAAGATGCGATATAAAAATAAAATATGTACAATGTTGTGGATACAGCCACATAGCTGTTTTAGAACAGGTTTGTTCCTAGCAGTTCTTGTGTCTGGGGCACTGTCTTTTGGAATCTGATTCTTCATGTTATTTGCTTTGATCTGTTTAGGTAACTAATAATATTTGATTTTTTTAACTGCATTTGCTTTGCAATTTGTTAGCTGCTGAATTTTTGCTGTATACTAACAAGCGAGGAATTTGAAAAGTTTTTGCAAATCCGTAAAAGCACTGCTTAGCAATGGATGTGCACAACTAATACTTGCGGGTCAATGAGACCTTCTATTTTTTAGATGTAGTTGGCTTACCAGATGGTGAAAACATCTATTAAAAAGAATTAAGAATGTTTTGTGGAGCAAATATTAATAATTTTATACTGCCTTGTTCATTATGCTTTCTAAAGAGCAAAGCTTTTGGCATTTCTTTTGGTAGAGGTGGTATGACAGTATATCTTTGTCAAGTAGGTGTTGCTGATAAAAAATTTATTATGCCTTTTGCAAAATTGTTTAGTCATACTTTGATGCACTAGTGTAAATAAATCTCTTATTCTTCAGATATTTTTTCTTTTGGTTAGCATCTTAGTTGTTAGACAGTATTTTTCACCAATTCCTTATGCTTAAATTCTTAAATGTCTGTGCATATATTTTAGGAAAAGAAAGAACGAGAAAATAACCTAATGCAGAGCAATAGGCTCTAGAGCTCAAGTCAAATAGACTTGAAGTTGTTTCCAAATTTATTCATGCTGTATAATCTGATTTCTGTAACAGATAGAAATAGTGGCAAAGTAATTATCAGTATGCTGGATGACTGTGAAAGATGAAGTCTCAAATAAGGAGTAAAATATTGTATTCATACAAAGTGGTTTTATAATGTAATTGAATCCTATTTTTTCCATCTCTTAGATGATGAAGCATGCCTGGGACAATTATAGACAATATGGATGGGGACATAATGAGCTCAAACCAATTGCCCGGAAAGGACATTCCACCAACATATTTGGTAGGCTATATTTTCTGATTTAGGTTTCTTTTAAAATATTTCTGTCCATGCTATCCTCTTTGAAAGTCTACTCAAAATTCTTAGGAAATTCTGTTTTAATATAAGTCTTTTGAACTGTGGATGACAGAAGTGTACTGATTATTTCGATGGTACTTCAATGAATTACTTTACTAAACTATATTTCGGGAGTAATATGTTGTTATTGTTGCAAAAGCTAAGTGTGTCTATGTGCACTGTTACTTTGTGTATGCATATATATTAAAAAAAAAAGTTACAAAGCAGTGATGATATCTTGGAATGCCGTGAATATAAAGTTGTTTTAAAAAAACCCAACCTCATCTTGTGTAGATCTTTGTGTTTAATTCCATGAGAATGTGATACAAGACAAAATGCATATGCAAGATGCCAAAAAACCTGCTAGTACCAAGGTGAAATTTAAAGCCTCTTTTAAAAAAAAGATCTGGGTAAGGCAAAAATGATGTTGTTACTTCATGTGTAACTTGTGGATTCTGAACCTGTAGACTAGAATGAAAGCAAAAAAACCATTCGAAATACAGAAGTTTGAGTGTAGAGGCAAGCTTGGAAGAAATTCAAGGGATGGAGTGAGAATATTTGAGCAATGGAGTGTGAATGAGTGTTATAAATGGCATTTAGAATAGTATGGAACAGGAAGGTAAAGATCAAGAATTTGAATAGCCTTGTGTTGTGTATGTGTGATCAGACTTAGATGGCTTTTCTTTAAAATATCAGTGATCTGTGGTACTGCTTTTTTGGTGTCAATGCACCAGAATAGAATAAGTAGAATAGTGATCAGAAAGCGACAAGAATTTCATTGGTACTTGAGCCAGGAAAGAATTAATTTTTTAAATCCTGAGTTCTGTAGGACTGATGGTTCAATAAACCTAGTTGTCACTGTTGAGGACTGAACCCTGGAGATTCTCTAGGTTCATCTTCTGGTATAGCAAAGCACATAACCTTGATGTTAGTGATTAAGGTTAAGCCTGGATTGGTCCAGAATGCACAGCATCTAAGATGACTGAGTCATGAAGTTCGTGCATTTATTTTGAAACACGCAGAGGAAAGCTGCTCTAAGACTGGGTAGGGTTTTATGAATTCTGTTCAGGGTTTCATACTGTGTTCCACTCTCTGGTATCTGAGAACAAGTGTGAATATACTGTTCATACCTTAAATATGTTAGTATTGATTATAACAGTTTGTTTGAAATTAAGATTTTAATGGCTTTTATTTTAAGGCAGTTGGCTAATGACTTTGTGTGAGGTTGGTTGTCATTGTAATTAGTATTTGTTTTGTTTGTCTTTAAACATTGAATTTGTTTCTTGTGAATGATAGAAATACAGATTAGGATTGTGTCATTTTCTCGTTTCCTGTGCTTATTGCCTGAACCCAGAATAAATTATTTTGATTTAAATGATAATTTAGTTAGATTTTTGTTTTCATTTATAGGGGAAAAAATAAACTCCCAGAGGAAACTATTTCAAAAGAAGAGTCAAAGGACTTGTTTCAAAAGTATTGTAATATTTAAATGGATTTTTTGTTTTTCGCTCAGTCCCTTTCCCCAATCTCCTTAAATTTTTATCTTGAAACCGTTCTTATATCTTACAGAATAAGTCATTTGCTTTATATCCAAACAGTTTTTTGTCAAATTTACTTGCATGATGAACTTGAACCTTAAATAAATGCTGGAGATGGAGAAGGGAGGAGAACTTTAACTAGGCACTCTGCTCCTCTCCCCTGCTCCCAGCAATGGAAGGAGAGCATCTGAGTTGCATTTCCTGCAATACTTAAACAAAAAAACCCTTCCAGAAATGTCCACGAATAAACCTTTTCCCCCCAGGCCTGTAGTGCACAGTAGCCTATTTAAATCCATAGGAGAATAATCTCGGCTGCTGTACTGGACTGATCTGTGGTACTGCAAGCAAACCTGTAGAGCCTGGCATTGATTGCTTTTGATCATGCACTGGAACCTGGTTTCTTACGCTTAAGTATGGTGTGAAAGCTGATACTGGTTTTATTTCTTTCTATTTCTTTATAATGACAGTGACTGAGTTAGGGAGAGTTGTCTGAGAGGAGGAAGATGAGCAAGTTAACGTGCTCAAGAGAAAAATGCATCTGGACTGAATGAGGAGTTTGGAGAGTAAAATAGAAGAGTCTAAGATGCAGCCAGTACTGAGCATAGTGCAAGGAGAGAGTGTGAGGCTGCAGGGAAGACCAGAGCAACAGGCTCCTGCTGTGACAGACAGAAGGACATTTCTTAGGTTCCTGGAGAGTCTTGTTAATATTCTTACATAATTTTTCTTTGCTACCTTCTATGTTGGCACTGCTTTAATTTCTATGAGAAAAATCTCCTCTGAAGCTGTGATTTACTTGTATGTTATCTCTATTTCATGGCTTTCCTTTATATTTTTTTCCAGCTGATGAGTTTGGGTCTGACAGTGTAAGTCTTTAATGTTCACCTGTATGATCATGTAGTCTTTGCTGTTGACTTTACGTCCAATTCTGTTGCGTAATTTGCCAAGTATAATTTTAGATTAGCCTTGGTTTGTAACCCAGATTCCCTGTGAAGTGGGTTTTTTTCTTCATATAGCAGGAAAACATTTTTCTAATATTTTGATTTTAATGTGACTGACACAGTATTTTGAAGCAATTTTGAATTATAGTTTTACTCTAGTCTTTTATTGTCTTTCCTCCTCTGCATACTTCTAAAATGTATCCTAATGTCTGGAGAACTTCCTTTTTTTCTTCTCAAAATGCTTATTCTTTGAAATTTTGGTATTGCTGTCTGAAAGAAATTGTAGGCTGCTTCTGCATTCAAGTTTTGGATCGTCTTATTCCAGCTAACTAGCGAAGTGTTTATCCTTTTAAAATGCAGATGCTATTTTGTGCCATTTAATTTTTAGCCAAATCATGTTATGATTGCTTTGTTCAAGGCTATTTCATATGAGAAACTTTTCTGTAATATGTAGACTTCAGTATATACTGAGTCTAAAATAAAATCAGCTATTGTTTATTTGGTGCATGGTTGATGAGAAGGGGGGAAAAAAGTGGTCCTTGTACTGAGGACTGTCTAGACTATGGTGTTATTGCTAGTACTTCATGAGTCTGTTACCCATAATGAAACCATTCCCAGAGATATTTGCGTTTATAAAAGCATTACATAATTATTTTTTGAAATCCAACGCTATTTTGAATAAAAAGCTGCTCAGCAAAACCTGGTTTTGTTACTCATCTCAAAGATGATTTGACCCATTACTGCAGTCTGTTGTACTTCTGTTTCAGTTCATAGCATGTCTGTGATATTCAGCAAGGAGATGGTATTGCTGGGTGACACCGCAACCCTTTGCATGAATCTTTGGGAAATCAGGTTTCCTGATAATTCTCAAGTGAGGTAAACATGATGAGAAGGCAAATAAGCCATTAATCTTCTCTGTTGGACTCCCCTTTCCCTCCGAAGCGGTGTATATCTGTACCAAGAGGAACATAAGTGTTCCTAACTTTGCAAGATCTATCAGGGTTCAGAGTGGGGTCAGAGAAGGGGAGAGGAGGTGGCCTGCTCTCCTCTTATGAGTCTTGGTTTTAAGTCATTAAAAAATAGAGAAAGGTGATCAACTTCTTAAAGCAAAACGTTCTGTGCCTCACTGAAGCATGCCAGCAAGAACATTAGTGGGCTGCCCCAATTGTTAGACTTGTATAACAGCACTTACTGGGTTTGCTTTACTTGACCTGCAGCTAGAAACTCTTGCCAGTCTTTTTGAGATGTCTGAGAGGAGACATTTGTAAAGGAAAGACTGCTAAAAATGTTCCCTATCAAACTGTGTAATCAGTCAATAGTTAAAATCTTGAGTAGTACCTCTTCAACAGCTGTATCACAGCATTAAAAGTATGGTGCTGCTTTGGGAAAGTATGAGTGGGAATTGGCGAGCTTTTAAAGGTATTTATAAGACATATGTAACAAACCTGTGTTGGTGAAGCAGGGTGATAACTTGCTCCTATTTTTGTAAAAGTTACCTGGTTTTGAAAGGGCTGTTAATCTCAAGATTTGTTATTTATGCCTACCCTGCAAGGAGAAAGTACAGCATAGGAGTATAATTTCTCTTTCCAGTTTAAATTTTTGTTTGCAGCTCTGCTGGTGGTCATAGCAGCTAAGCTAAAAATAAAGTTAACCTTTTTTCGGGCTGCTTAAATTGCTGGAATAATTTGACAGCTACAGGGTGTTATTGCAGAGGGGAGTTGTATGGGATCGGTGTCAAGTTCTCATTGGAACACAAAGGTTGAAAAGAAAGGCTGGTGGAAAATGATGCATGTTAGATAATGAGCAAGCGTGATGAACACTGAGCTTGCTTCAGAAGATTCTCTGGGTGTAGCAAAAACAGAGTAATTGATGGTATTGTCAGATTCTCTTGCTGTAATGAAATCTTGGATTTGCTTTTGAGGATCAGAGTAACCATCTATCTGAAACATGCTGTTTAAAGATGGTTTCTCCCAGCACTTGTTTGATGACCCCTAGGTGAACATCTTATGGAAACACTATCAAAATCATTCAGTCCAGATATGCTTCAGAGTTTTAAACTTCATGTATCTTTTACTATACTATATGTATCTTCAACATCTTTTTAAATAATTAGTGTAGCACAAGCTTTGAAGATGCTTTATTGTGAGTTAAACCAAGCAGTTTGTACTAGTGGGTTTGTATCAGTCTCCAATCTTTATTTTTCTAAACAATGTTTGATTGTGAACCTGAATGACTTTAAGAGAGAAAATCAAGACCACAATCCTTGAGCAACTCAGAACATTGTCTTCAGCAAAACTAGAAATCGTGGGTTGTTGTCTTACGTGATGCTTTCTGAAAGGAGAGTTCTGAAATTTGTGATGTGGAGTGTTTTTGTAATGTTAACTGTCTAAGAATACAATGAAGATGTGCAGTTTGTCAGGTAGTAGGTACATGACAAAGTACCAATGCAAACTGGCAAAATTGTAAACTTCCTATATTACTAGCAGTGCATTTCTAAACCTTGCATTTGGATGTATTCTGTCTAGAGACACCCTAGCTGCATTATGTGAAGGTGACCTGATAATGTACACATACAGATACATGTCTAGATATGTTTTGAAGGGTGTTAAAAGACCTTTCCCAAGTAATGATGATGTGGAGTTTTTAAGTTGATGCCTGCATACAGACATGCCCATTCTCATGCACAAAAATTTAATGAAATTATTTCATATTTTCCCACACTAGAACTGTCTCACACATCTATAGTGCTTTCATGCCTCTCCTGTTCTCTCAACTCACATGCCATGAAAATGGCTAATGTAATCTGAGATGCCTGCCAGCTCTGTCTTGGGATAATGTGTTCTGGGAGGAAGATAAAATTGTCAATGAAGTCACACTGTGTTTGCATTTGTGTTACCTAGTAGAGCCTCAAGGCTGCAATGCAGTGCCATATCTCTTCCCTAACACATGACCAAATAAAGCTGTTCGCTCTTTTATGAGGGATTTTTGTCTGGCACATTCAGTGTCATCAATGTAATGTGCTGCTGCTTCATACATATGGGAAAAAATGACATTTTAAGGTGTGTGTTGTTTAATAAATAAGATGTATCCAAGAGAGCAACTCAAGGATTCAGTTGGGTCAACTAGCAAGCTGTTGTTTTTTTTTTTTTTTTTTTTAAACTTGCCAGTGGACTACTTGGTTTCTACCACCTTGTTGAGTGTGTCCTGTTGCCTGGCTTGCTGCACAGCCTTATCTCAGCCTTTTGCTACCAGCGCTGCTGATAAACCCTCATGACCTGGGAGAAAGTTGCTGAGCCAGCTGCCAGCTGCCCACTGCTGCAGCGTGGGAAGCTCTTGTGCAGATTTCTGTGTTGCTAAGCAATGGAGATCTGACAGTGCATTTCTCTGCCCTACTGGAGAGCAGAAGCAACAGTGCTCCCAAGCCCCGCAGAGAAAATGCATTTGTCAGACTGCAAGGGCATGAGGCTCTTCTGGCGAGGAGCTGAGTCAGGCAAAGGAGTCTGTTTTTCCTCTACCTTTGGCAAGTATGATACAGCTTGGGAGAGTAATGAGATTTCTTCATCCAGTTTGTGGTCTAGAAAACAAGAAGTGGAATATTTCTTTTAAGCGCTACAAGAAAATTATTTAACAGATGTTTTTTTAAATTACCCTGGGAAATATTCTTTAGTTTATTTGACATTTTTGTCATCTGTCATTGTAACAGTTATTGGGCTGCCTGAGCTGTTCCGACACTATCATCTGTTGTCATCTGATTAGTTGTCATTTACTTTTGAAGTTCACGTAATCAGGTATCAAGGGTGTTGAGTTTTGTGGACCTTTTTTTTTTTCCGTGGGGTTTTCTTTTTAGCTGCCAAATAACCTGCAAGTTTAAAACATTATGGAGACACACTTTTACTGGGAAGAAACTAAGTGATACACCCTAAAGTAAAAACCAAGGGATGACCTTTTGAAAATATGGATAAAAACTTCTGGTTGTAAAACCCTAATGAAGAGACAAACAGGAGAAACTTCTGATTAACATCTTTTTTCTGTGCATGTTTTCAGCTTCTGAGTCTGTGTGGAGGATAAGTGAAAACAAAAAAGGGATGAGAAATATATATGTAAACAAATATGTTCTTCACTTGTTCTGATGGGGAAAAAAAAGTCCTATTTGGTGAGCAGTAGTTTTTATTTTGTGATCTACCCATTGTTGCCTTTTTCTGTGGCACATGAAAGGGGAAAGAAAACCCATTCACACTAACTTGTAAAGAGAGGTACTTTCATGGCGCACATTTCAGCCTTATCTCTGTAATTCAAGTCCTATTCAATTTTAAAGTAAATGAAACTGGCCTTAGGACAGGTCTATGGAGCTGTGTCCTCTGCAAAGTCAGTAATGAGTGACTACACTGAGACAATGTTGAATATTATGTATACATTGAATGCGTATTTTTTTGGCCCATAACAGAAATTTTTCAAAGATAAGATTTAAATAAAGAGCATAACTCTCGAGTTGCTGGCCAAATTTAGAATTAGAGCAGTATTCTGATAATGCAAGAAGAGTTCCTTCAGACGGGACGGAAGATCAAACATGATCATTACTTAGCCTCCAAAAACTTGCTCATGGCAGGTACCTACTGGGGAAATGTAAGAGCAGGAAAAGCCTGTTGTAAGTGAGCTTCTCTAAGAGCACTCTCCAGGCTTGCAAAAGTTTGTGCAGCATTAGTGCTTCTGTGGTCAGAGGCGGCAAGTTTTATTTAATCACTTTGTTAATTTTTTCTGTGTTTTTTGTCCAATCTGCTTTTGAGTCCATGCAAACTTAAGAGCACCTGCTACATTCCATTATGACTGGTTCCATAGTTTGATTCCATATTGTGTAGAAAAGTTTTTAGTTTTGAAGCATCCTCTCTGTCTTAGGTAACTCACTTTGGTATTGGAAAACAACCATCCATTCTTCTTTGCCATTCATGAGTTTGTGGAACTTCACATGCCCTCAGTTGTGTGCCTTTCTTACATGGAGAGTATTGGTCTATTAAGTAATTTCTCATTCATATTTTTTTTTCTACACCTTATACCTTGTTATCCCCTTTCTTTATATATTTTCAAGTTCTTTTTTTTCTTTGAGAGGAAGACTAAAACTTTGTTCTGATTCTGTTTTGTTCACTGATCCTTTCCTAATTGCATTTTGCATCTTTTAGGCTCCTTAATGAGTCTAGAAAAGCCACCCTATAGTGGGTTTCTGCAGTAGGATTACTTTTCAAAAGGCTCATCCACTGTATACAGTATTTCTGAATGACTCGATTTAAAAATACGACGATTTAAAAATACGACGATTTAAAAATACGACGATTTAAAAATACGACGATTTAAAAATACGACGATTTAAAAATACGACGATTTAAAAATACGACGATTTAAAAATACGACGATTTAAAAATACGACGATTTAAAAATACGACGATTTAAAAATACGACGATTTAAAAATACGACGATTTAAAAATACGACGATTTAAAAATACGACGATTTAAAAATACGACGATTTAAAAATACGACGATTTAAAAATACGACGATTTAAAAATACGACGATTTAAAAATACGACGATTTAAAAATACGACGATTTAAAAATACGACGATTTAAAAATACGACGATTTAAAAATACGACGATTTAAAAATACGACGATTTAAAAATACGACGATTTAAAAATACGACGATTTAAAAATACGACGATTTAAAAATACGACGATTTAAAAATACGACGATTTAAAAATACGACGATTTAAAAATACGACGATTTAAAAATACGACGATTTAAAAATACGACGATTTAAAAATACGACGATTTAAAAATACGACGATTTAAAAATACGACGATTTAAAAATACGACGATTTAAAAATACGACGATTTAAAAATACGACGATTTAAAAATACGACGATTTAAAAATACGACGATTTAAAAATACGACGATTTAAAAATACGACGATTTAAAAATACGACGATTTAAAAATACGACGATTTAAAAATACGACGATTTAAAAATACGACGATTTAAAAATACGACGATTTAAAAATACGACGATTTAAAAATACGACGATTTAAAAATACGACGATTTAAAAATACGACGATTTAAAAATACGACGATTTAAAAATACGACGATTTAAAAATACGACGATTTAAAAATACGACGATTTAAAAATACGACGATTTAAAAATACGACGATTTAAAAATACGACGATTTAAAAATACGACGATTTAAAAATACGACGATTTAAAAATACGACGATTTAAAAATACGACGATTTAAAAATACGACGATTTAAAAATACGACGATTTAAAAATACGACGATTTAAAAATACGACGATTTAAAAATACGACGATTTAAAAATACGACGATTTAAAAATACGACGATTTAAAAATACGACGATTTAAAAATACGACGATTTAAAAATACGACGATTTAAAAATACGACGATTTAAAAATACGACGATTTAAAAATACGACGATTTAAAAATACGACGATTTAAAAATACGACGATTTAAAAATACGACGATTTAAAAATACGACGATTTAAAAATACGACGATTTAAAAATACGACGATTTAAAAATACGACGATTTAAAAATACGACGATTTAAAAATACGACGATTTAAAAATACGACGATTTAAAAATACGACGATTTAAAAATACGACGATTTAAAAATACGACGATTTAAAAATACGACGATTTAAAAATACGACGATTTAAAAATACGACGATTTAAAAATACGACGATTTAAAAATACGACGATTTAAAAATACGACGATTTAAAAATACGACGATTTAAAAATACGACGATTTAAAAATACGACGATTTAAAAATACGACGATTTAAAAATACGACGATTTAAAAATACGACGATTTAAAAATACGACGATTTAAAAATACGACGATTTAAAAATACGACGATTTAAAAATACGACGATTTAAAAATACGACGATTTAAAAATACGACGATTTAAAAATACGACGATTTAAAAATACGACGATTTAAAAATACGACGATTTAAAAATACGACGATTTAAAAATACGACGATTTAAAAATACGACGATTTAAAAATACGACGATTTAAAAATACGACGATTTAAAAATACGACGATTTAAAAATACGACGATTTAAAAATACGACGATTTAAAAATACGACGATTTAAAAATACGACGATTTAAAAATACGACGATTTAAAAATACGACGATTTAAAAATACGACGATTTAAAAATACGACGATTTAAAAATACGACGATTTAAAAATACGACGATTTAAAAATACGACGATTTAAAAATACGACGATTTAAAAATACGACGATTTAAAAATACGACGATTTAAAAATACGACGATTTAAAAATACGACGATTTAAAAATACGACGATTTAAAAATACGACGATTTAAAAATACGACGATTTAAAAATACGACGATTTAAAAATACGACGATTTAAAAATACGACGATTTAAAAATACGACGATTTAAAAATACGACGATTTAAAAATACGACGATTTAAAAATACGACGATTTAAAAATACGACGATTTAAAAATACGACGATTTAAAAATACGACGATTTAAAAATACGACGATTTAAAAATACGACGATTTAAAAATACGACGATTTAAAAATACGACGATTTAAAAATACGACGATTTAAAAATACGACGATTTAAAAATACGACGATTTAAAAATACGACGATTTAAAAATACGACGATTTAAAAATACGACGATTTAAAAATACGACGATTTAAAAATACGACGATTTAAAAATACGACGATTTAAAAATACGACGATTTAAAAATACGACGATTTAAAAATACGACGATTTAAAAATACGACGATTTAAAAATACGACGATTTAAAAATACGACGATTTAAAAATACGACGATTTAAAAATACGACGATTTAAAAATACGACGATTTAAAAATACGACGATTTAAAAATACGACGATTTAAAAATACGACGATTTAAAAATACGACGATTTAAAAATACGACGATTTAAAAATACGACGATTTAAAAATACGACGATTTAAAAATACGACGATTTAAAAATACGACGATTTAAAAATACGACGATTTAAAAATACGACGATTTAAAAATACGACGATTTAAAAATACGACGATTTAAAAATACGACGATTTAAAAATACGACGATTTAAAAATACGACGATTTAAAAATACGACGATTTAAAAATACGACGATTTAAAAATACGACGATTTAAAAATACGACGATTTAAAAATACGACGATTTAAAAATACGACGATTTAAAAATACGACGATTTAAAAATACGACGATTTAAAAATACGACGATTTAAAAATACGACGATTTAAAAATACGACGATTTAAAAATACGACGATTTAAAAATACGACGATTTAAAAATACGACGATTTAAAAATACGACGATTTAAAAATACGACGATTTAAAAATACGACGATTTAAAAATACGACGATTTAAAAATACGACGATTTAAAAATACGACGATTTAAAAATACGACGATTTAAAAATACGACGATTTAAAAATACGACGATTTAAAAATACGACGATTTAAAAATACGACGATTTAAAAATACGACGATTTAAAAATACGACGATTTAAAAATACGACGATTTAAAAATACGACGATTTAAAAATACGACGATTTAAAAATACGACGATTTAAAAATACGACGATTTAAAAATACGACGATTTAAAAATACGACGATTTAAAAATACGACGATTTAAAAATACGACGATTTAAAAATACGACGATTTAAAAATACGACGATTTAAAAATACGACGATTTAAAAATACGACGATTTAAAAATACGACGATTTAAAAATACGACGATTTAAAAATACGACGATTTAAAAATACGACGATTTAAAAATACGACGATTTAAAAATACGACGATTTAAAAATACGACGATTTAAAAATACGACGATTTAAAAATACGACGATTTAAAAATACGACGATTTAAAAATACGACGATTTAAAAATACGACGATTTAAAAATACGACGATTTAAAAATACGACGATTTAAAAATACGACGATTTAAAAATACGACGATTTAAAAATACGACGATTTAAAAATACGACGATTTAAAAATACGACGATTTAAAAATACGACGATTTAAAAATACGACGATTTAAAAATACGACGATTTAAAAATACGACGATTTAAAAATACGACGATTTAAAAATACGACGATTTAAAAATACGACGATTTAAAAATACGACGATTTAAAAATACGACGATTTAAAAATACGACGATTTAAAAATACGACGATTTAAAAATACGACGATTTAAAAATACGACGATTTAAAAATACGACGATTTAAAAATACGACGATTTAAAAATACGACGATTTAAAAATACGACGATTTAAAAATACGACGATTTAAAAATACGACGATTTAAAAATACGACGATTTAAAAATACGACGATTTAAAAATACGACGATTTAAAAATACGACGATTTAAAAATACGACGATTTAAAAATACGACGATTTAAAAATACGACGATTTAAAAATACGACGATTTAAAAATACGACGATTTAAAAATACGACGATTTAAAAATACGACGATTTAAAAATACGACGATTTAAAAATACGACGATTTTCTCTTATCCTGTGGCAGGTTAGTTTTCTTAAGAGCCTTTGTTTTCACATATCTTCTGTATATATTCTCTGTCCATATGCAAGTTGAGTCTTCTTAAGAAGACTGTGACGTTGATGCTAAGGTAAGATTTTTCTCTACAGAATTTCTGTCTTTTCCTTAGTTCACCTAATTCAAAGCTGTCCTCGGACCGATGCTGCTAACTGGGCAAATAGTGTTTTGTAAACACTGTTTTGCTTCACTGCAATAGATGTCATGTTTATTCAGAATATGGTTGTTCTCTAAAACTTGCAGATCTGTGCAGGCAGGATGCAATCTGGCTGTGCGCATTCCTTTTTATGTGTTTTACAGTATTGGTGCCGTAGATAAAGGCAACTGTGCATAGCTAAGAATATTTTTTGAATGTTATTGCTGTTTCATCAAACTGTCACAAGTGTGCCTATGCATATCAGGAAAATTCACCATGAGCAGCTGTTGTTTTCTGTTCTTTTTAATAATATATTATTTCCATTGAATTCTTCTCACCCAGTTTTTATTAGCTCAAGTACCAACACATTTAGGTCAGTTGTTCTCAGTGGCTTTTTTATATGTTTCGGAACTGTTGTATAAATCCTATGGCATTATTCAGAAGATTGAAAATTCTGCCTTTAAAAAAGAAAGAAGAGATGCACAGACTTAAAGTGAAATTAAATAAACACAGCTCATTTGTATAACCTGCTGTCTACATCAAGTGCTAATGAAGAAATTAAGTCATATTGCATTTCAGGGCTTAGGCTCAAATTGAGAATTCTTATTTTCTCTAATAGCATCCTCTCCTGTTTTTAACTTATAAACTAGATAATTTGCTCTGAGGAAAAAAAAAAAAGTATTTGTTTCCTGTTGGCAATCTTTGGACTTCTGTTTGTGTTGATCTGGGAATTGTTGAGGTTGTGAGAACGCTATTGCTGAATTCAAACTTGTTCCCTATCATTTGGAGCTAAGAACAGATGGTGTAATAAGGAAATTAATTTAAGACTTATAGAGTCTGTGTTGGACTGTGTTAAAATATCAAGTAAACAGGCATGACAACTACATAAAGATTAGCATACAGAGCTCTAAAACTAAATATGTTAGGAACAACTACATGTAAAAAATGGGAGGCAGATGCACGTACACCTTACTGTCGGCTGTAATTCAGGAACAGCTCAACGACAAGAGTCCAGTACTGTGCTTGTGCCTAATGCAGTACTATTGTTCACACAAGTCTTGCCCCATTCTGATGAAGTTTTATGGCTACAACATGGAAATCAGCTTCTCAGCTGTTTTAAAGAAAATTTAGAATGTGGTTTGGACCTAAATATGTGGAAGCAGCACAAGATTTTATCTAAAAATAGAAAAGCATATGTGACAAGATGGCTGGTAGACGCGCATGTTTTATGATGCTTTTCCTACTGCCTGGCTGACAGTCATTTAGCTTACAATTGCCTGTAAGAAATTGTACCTTTACTGTCTCAGAAGATCAGTACTTAGCTTGCTTCATATGTAAGATTTCTGAACTCAGGTCACACGATTATACTGGAGTCCAGATAACATCTTGCTATCTTATTTACTGTCAAATATGAATCTCGATTTGCTCACTGCTGGCCTTGACTACTGCCTGTATTTAGGTTCTGCAAAGTTCTGAGCCATCATTTATAGGTACTCTTCCCTTCAATCTTCCACTTCCTAATTTCTCAAAATGGAGTTGTTCCAGATGTGTATTTTTGGTTAGTTTCAGTTGACTGCTTTCATGTGTGTAGCTGATTGCCATCAACATTCACTTCTTGACCATTATTCTTGCCTGCCTTCCGATACACTTTTATCCCCTCCTTTGTGTTCAATTTTATGCCATGTCCTCTCCCTCTTACCTTTCCTACTCTGAAGCTCATCCTAGTCTTTCTTTCCTGACATTGCAGCCTTTCAGTTATCACTAGGTCTTAACCTTCCGCTAGCTCAGATAATAGTTCCAGCATTAATCTTAATTATGGTCTGCACATATTCCTCCTCCTATCTACAGTAATTCAGTTTTGTGTTTGTGCTTAAAAACAGAATAACAAAAAAAATGAAAAAGACAATTGCAAAGAAACATAGAAAATCAAAGCAGTCTGGTATTAATATGTTAAGCCCTTTTCAAATTTAGTTTTGAGGATGTTCAGGCTTTGTACTGGAGGGACTGTATTCAACTCTTCCTTGTATGAATTTTTAATTAAACTGAAGCGCTGTGTGATTTAGTTGGAAAGCAAAGGGAAGCAATCAAGTGAAGAGCAGAGAAGAGGAAGGTTTACTGTAGTAAAAATTCCAAATTTAAAAACTTTGTCTAAGGTCTTAAGGACATAAGTATTAAAGCACAGTTTGTTGATTAATAACATCTACCTGCAGGTCCGCTTTTTAATAAATTCAAAGACTAGCATACGCTTCATCGCTTCACTTCAGTTGCTTCCTCATTTCTAAAATTAAGGAAAGCATTACAATTTGATTATTTAATGTGTTTATATGCGAAGATAATTTACTGTCTTGTATAAAAGATTAGGAACTCATTTTCATGTTGCCTATTATCAGCAGTTTAACAGAACTAAGCAATCAACATGCTTAGGTTTTTTTGTTTTGCTTTTTTAATTAGTATAGGATGTTAAAGGCAATTGATTTCTTCATGCATACTTAAAGGCTTATTCATTGCATTTTATGGCTTAGCTGAAATCATATATTGTAGTTTTGTATGAAATGTATAGTTTCGTTGACTGATTGAGGCATTTGTTTCACAGTGGAATTAAACTGTTGTTTAGGAAAATGAATTAAATTTTTGAACATTATCTTCTTCCGTGTGAGTCATTAAGATACTTTACAAGTGGTATCCTTCCGTAGTGACAGCTTTATTACCAGAGTCTCATTAGAGATACAGAAAATGGGACTAATAATTGTTTGCTTTTAATTTTCATGTTATATATTTTTCTACCACATCTGTAATTGTCTGTCACGTTAATTCAAGTTTTCAGACTACAGGGTTGCTTCTTTTGAATCTTTCTGAGTAGAAATTGCTATACTTTCCCTAGATCAGTACAGTCTTGCCAAGTCTACATTTTTTGGCCATTCTGAAGCTGGGCAGGCAGGAATATAAACAAGAATATTTATTTTTTAAAGACTGTAATAACTCTGTATTTAATGTCAGACTGAGTTTATCAAGGAAACATTTTTGCTCTGCTGCTAGAGATTAAAATACCTGCCTATGTGAAAAATAACTAATCTTTTAGGTTCAAGGACTACCAGGTTATATGAGGAGGCTTTACATCCCCTATTTTGTTTCTGGAATCACTGCGATAGAATAGGGAGGATGTGCTCTATGCTTGGGCACACTCCAGTTCTCTGGTTGCTCTGGCAGTAGTGTTGGACTGCTCTGAAGTTCAGGTTGCCTTCCAGAGCAGACATTTAACTTGGAAATCAAGTTAAATTATCCCTCAAGACTTTGGTCCTCTTAGATTCGTTCTGCAAATTGATCCTTCCCCTACCCTCAATTAAACACACCAGTAATCAAAGGTGTACTGCACCAGTAGGTGTAGGTTCTGCTTCCAGTAAAGGATGTCTGTCCAGGGCCCTGGAAATAAACCAAGAATTGGCTATGAGTGGTTGAGACCAGTACTATTTCTGGCATACAAGGTCGCTTTGTATCTTAAGGTTCTGTCCATCAGTATCATCTCATTGCCTATGCTGTTTTGAGAGTGAAAGACATTTCCTTACATCCAGATCTTTAGTCTCTACACATAACTAACTACAAATTCCAGCTTTCTAATGCTTATGAAGAAAAGTTGGCTTTCTAGAGCATAAAAAAAGCTTACTTCTGTAGCAGGGATGTCTTGATGAAGAGATGCTTGCTATTTCACAGAATCACAGAATCATTTTGGTTGGAAAAGAACTTGAAGATCCTCCAGTCCAACCATGAACCTCACACTGACTGTTCTCAACTCCACCAGATCCCTCAACACTGGGTCAACCCGACTCTTCAACACCTCCAGGGATGGGGACTCCCCCCTGCCCTGGGCAGCCCATTCCAATGCCCAACAACCCCTTCTGCAAAGAAATACTTCCTAAGAGCCAGTCTGCCCCTGCCCTGGTGCAGCTTGAGGCCATTCCCTCTTGTCCTGTCACTTGTTCCTTGGTTCAAGAGACTCATCCCCCCTCTCTGCACCCTCCTTTCAGGGAGCTGTAGAGGGTGATGAGGTCTCCCCTCAGCCTCCTCTTCTCCAGACTAAACCCCCCCAGTTCCCTCAGCCGCTCCCCATCAGACCTGTGCTCCAGACCCTGCACCAGCTCCGTTGCCCTTCTCTGGACACGCTCGAGTCATTCAGTGGCCTTTTTGGGGTGAGGGGCCCAAAATTGAACCCAGTCATTGAGATGCGGCCTCACCAGTGCCGAGTACAGGGGTAAGGGACCCTGTCCTTGCTGGCCACGCTATTGCTGACACAAGCCAGGATGCCATTGGCCTTCTTGGCCACCTGGGCACACTGCTGGCTCCTGTTCAGCCGGCTGTCAATCACCCCCCCCAGGTCCCTCTCTGACTAGCAGCTCTCCAGCCACTCCTCCCCAAGCCTGTAGCGCTGCTGGGAGTTGTTGTGGCCCAAGTGCAGCCCCCGGCATTTGGCCTTAGTGAAACTCCCCTAGCTGGGCTCAGCCCATGGCTCCAGCCTGTCCAGGTCTCTCTGCAGATCCTCCCTACCCTCGAGCAGATCAACACTCCCACCCAACTGGGTGTCGTCTGCAAACTGACTTGAGGGTGCACTCGATCCCCTCATCCAGATCATCAATAAAGATGTTAAACAGGAGTGGCCCCAACACCCAGCCCTGGGGGACACCACTTGTGACCGGCCGCCAACTGGATTTAACTCCGTTCCCCACAACTCTTTGGGCCCGGCCATCCAGACAGTTTTTTTACCCAGCAAAGTGTGTGCCCATCCAAGCCACGAGCAGCCAGTTTTGCCAGGAGAATGCTGTGGGAAATGGTTTCCCTCATCCAGTAAGCAGGTTGTCCTGTCATAGGAGGAGATCAGATTTGTCAGGCAGGACCTGTCTTTCATAATCCCATGCTGACCTGGGCCTGATCATCTGGTTGTCCCGCATGTGTTTTGTGATGGTACTCAGGACGAGCTGCTTTATCAGTTTACCGGGCACCGAAGCCAAACTGACAGGCCTGTAATTTCCTGGATCATCCTTCCAACTCTTCTTATATATGGGCATCACATTGGCCAATTTCCAATCTGACGGACTATTTGTATGATATATATAGAGGCAGTTGTCTTCAGTAACAGCCTGATGCTTTATCCAACTACTTGTTTTGACTCAAGCAATCTTGCTAATTCTCTTAGCTTTCTTCTAAACATAGCTGGCGGTGGTATCTGCAAGCTGTCCTTGTAAACAACAAGATTCTATTAGATTCCTGTGTGATTTTGTCACTGGTCTAGGAAATACTAAAACTATGCCTTGACTGTAAACAAACTAATGAGAATCCCACTTCTGGATTTTTCATTTGCTATCACTTCTGCTTAATAATAAAATATTTAGTTTTCACTCGCTGCATAAGGTAGAGGAATAAAAATGGTTACATGCACCTATTAGGCCTATTATATATGACTTTCCTTAGAGGAAGAGTGGCCTCGTGGTATTTTTTCCACTTAAGCTGGTTTCCTTGACTTTGTAGCATGTGTTTTGGTAATGAGATCCATTTAAATAGACTGTATTTCCTTCAGGTTTGTTACTACCCTGACTGGTCTCTGGATAGATGCCTGTGTGTTGTAAGATACTAACATCCTTGTAACACAGGAGTGTTAGAGTACAGACAGACAGAGGGTGAAAGGGAAAGAAAGAAAATTCTTTCCCTAGTGAGTCAGGGGAGAGAATGGGAAGAATGAAAACAAGAAAAACCCATGGGTGGAGATAAAGGTAGTTTAACAAGTGAAGGAAGGGGTGGGGTGGGGTGGGGGAGTCATGCAGAGACGATTATTTGCCACCTCTGGCAAGCAGGCTGAAGCTGAGAAATGGCTACCTGCCAGACTAAACACACCTTCTCCCTCTAGCTTTTACCACAGAGCAGGATGTTATATGGTATGGAGTGTCCTTCTGGCCAGTTTGGGTCAGCTATCATGGCTGTGTCCCCTCCCACCCCTGACTTATTTGCTGTGGTGGGACAGGGGGGAAAAAGGAAAAAGCCTTGATGCTGTGCAAGCACAGCTCAGCAATAGCCCAGATTATTTTGTGTCATCAACACTGTTTTAGTCACAAATCCAGAGCACGCATCAGCATCATACAGACTGCTATGAGGCAATTGGCTCCATCCCAGCCAGGCCCAGTACATCTGCTTAGCCCTCAACCTGGGCTGATGAAAGCCCTCATTAAAGTTTTTTTTTGGAAGAAGTTCAGAGATACCTGTGTGTGGTATAAACCTGTTGAAAATGGGCATATGAGTAACATAAAATAATCAGAGTTTCTGTGAAGCACCTATTTGATGATTACTTTTCAACTCGGAATGTGTAGCTTCAGTTTGCTGGTGTAGAGTTCTAACTTGCCATCTTGTTCCTTATTTACGTAATGTATCTGTTTGTCAAATTTTCAGTCTTCTCTGACCATAATTGATCTATGCTAGTTCACATATTTTATCTAGTACCTCACTGCTCATAGTCTCTTCTGCTTCTGCATAATAAATACACTAAGCAACCCTGTAGCTGGTATCAGACTTTCTAACTCTCTATACTTATCCTTATGGTATAATGAAAATGGGCTGTTTATTTCCTTCATATTCCTTTTGTCATGGAACACATGACAATGGTCTGTCTCCTTGTACTTTGATAGTCTCTTGTGAGACTTTAAAATGATACAAATAAACCAGTTCTTCATCTAGCGCTTTGGCATACTGAAAGACCATTTTTCTTTTAATGGCCCTGCTGTTTACACTTAGTCATATGATTTGCAGATATTTCAGACTGTAGATTTATGTGCTACCAAGTGAAGGAATTATTTGTCTCATCCCAGGAAACTGATGTTTACCTAAATATAAATCTGATTTACTATTTTGCAGTCCTTTGGAATAATACTCTTGCTTAATGGGAGTGTGCATGATTTTGTTAATAGTTCAGCTATTTCACTGCTAAATTCCTTCCATTAGTTCATGATGGATGTTCTGTTTTATTTAGAAGAATGAACACTGCATTCATTAGGCAAACTTCATTAAATTTGGAGCTCAATCAACTAGAACTATAATTATATGGAGAGGAAACTTCCTAATCTGACATTTGTAAAACTAAGCCCTTTTGGAATCGGTTATTATCTTATGTAACATGACCAACTGAGCCTTTGTACGGAACAGAGGCAGACCCTGGGAGGAGTGCCTTCAGCTACGAGAAGTGTTATTTTCTATTATAATTTAATTGTTTTATAGCCTTTTTCACCACAGTGAGACATCTGCTCTTTCTGTATCCGGGGCAATAATAGATCAGACTGGTTGAGGTGGTAGTAAACAGTGTATACTCCTCTAAACCATTATCTCATTGTTTAGAGCTAGTTTATTACTTTCCAAATGACACCTTCTGCAGTTTAAGTCCAGGAAGATCATCCTCTTGTCCTGTAAGGCAAAATTTATGGATCTTAGCATGGTTAGGGAAGGAAAAAAACCCATACTCTGTTACGAATGGAAAATGATTTTTCTTTGGGACTTTAAACTGGATGATTTTTATCAACACCAAGAAGGGGAAGTACTGCTGCCTATGCATTGTAGTCTGTTTTCCCTATAGCACCATGTGTGATGCTAATGCAGACCAGTGATCTTTGAACACTTGTCGTTTCTTCCTGCTTTAGATTTCAGGTGATGCCTTGCTGGTGGTGCAGTACATTTTAAGATGAAGGAAGACAGCTATGACAACATCTCTGCCTGTTCTGGTTAGGTTGTGGACCTCAGCGGACACAGAAGAATTCAGTGAAATGATGTCCTCTCCACACAGTCCAAGAAAAAAAACTGAGAGCAATTGATTTTGCTCTCTAACCCAACCTAATGTAGCCCACATAGTTTTAAGTTGTACCTGTCTTGCAACACAGGACAGCCAAGGTGTTAAGTCTGTTGTCCTCTGCGTTGCCTTATGTCCAGCTCTGCCCTCTATTCTTGTGGGTATAAGATTTCTGGGTATGAACTCTGCATTTTGGACTCTTCTCCCTCAGTACACAGGAGGATGCAATTACCTTGCTCTGTGCTGTCTGAGACTAAAAGAAGACTGGGTAGACAGTCTGTTACAGAATACTGACTTGTTATTTCTTGACCTTTTGGAAATGTGTTCAGCCAAAGAGGCTTAAAAAACAAAGATTGTTCTTCTGAGTCTTCCTCAAGGAAGAAGTGCTGGTGTGCTGTTAGGATTAGTTATCGTGTGTTTAAGGAAGAGGAAAAATAATCCAAATTTAGTTGAAATAGTCTACTTATGATTAAGAAGGAAGAAAAGAAAATAATTTATTATGAGTTGAGATATAAATGCTTTTTTTAGGAGGCTGTGGTAAGAAATAGTTGAGCTCTTCCATGGAGTCTAGAAAACATAACCATACTGATCTGCATCTCAGAAATAGGCACCCATTACTGCTCAAGGAAGAGGCATGTGTGAGCAGAAGGGGCTTTGCTCAGTAATGTTTTGTTGGGTGTGTGTGGGTCTAGGAAAGACAGATGTAAAAGATGAGAGAAGAGGGTAAAAAGGCAGCAGGCAGGAGAGCTTGAACAAATTACTGGAGTGTGGCCAAGACAAAAGCTTAGAGTATGAACCTATGCCTTTAATTGACTCTTAAGGGCAAAAAGTGCTGAACAATTCTGTTTTGTTCTGTTGGACTGCATTTATTTCTGTGGCTGGAAACAACGCAGGAGGATTTTGTGTGAAACAAGTTGTTGGTCAATCCCTATTGGGGACTATTGGTTTAGGTGAGATTTCTATACGCGTGGTTGAAGGCTCGCTTTTAACACTGTGAGGATGAAAGCAAATTTCTTGTCTGTATTTGGCGAAGTCATATTGTTCAGTCAGTGTGGGACGTGTTAGGAAACCATGGACACTTTTGGTCAGTTCTTGGAGAGAGCTCTGTTCCAGCAGTTCTGACCTTTCCACTCTTAGTTTCTGTCTGAATGCGTCTGTTGGATTTGTGAGATGGCAAAAATAATCATGGGCATTTATATGGTCCTTCTTCTATAGTTCTGTGCAAAGAACTCCATGAAAAAGGTTGTTTAAATTTGTATTTTTGAAGATATTTTTGAAGAGCTGGAAAGCAGATATTCTTGTGCCTAACTGATCCCCTTTGTGGACACTTGAATGTACTTCTGATATCTAGAAAACTGAATGATTGTAGAGTGGTCTGAACTCTTTTTTTGAGGGGGGGGGGGGGAATGGGGGGGTGTGGACGGCAGGGCACATGACGCAATGACACACCGATCCATCCTGCTGTGGCGTTTTCTAACCTCATGGTAACTGTAGAATATGAGAGCTTACTGATGTGGTTATCACTGTGTTTAAGTTAGAAGGCTTTTATTTTCTGAAACGATAACAAGAGCAGCTTTCAGATTTCCCAAGGCTCTGTATCCCTATTTGTTCAAACACCTTGTGCATTTGAAGATTTTTATCAATGCGGTTTAAATAAAGGAACAGAAATTACTTTGAGTGCCATAGCAGTATAACACATTCCAACATTATGTCAAAAATACCTTGTCAGCTAATACTGAAGTTAGTCCTTGTGTCATGGTCTGATTTGCATATTTTTGAAGTGATAAATTAGATAACTGTCACATTATGCTTATGAAAAGCTGCGAAATTTAGTGCATGCTGTAACTCTGCTCAAAGCAAACTCCACTTCAGCACAAGCGATGGAATTAGTCGTTTGGCTGACAGTGTTAAACCTCACAGTACTTGGGCACCGAGGTGAATTCATTTCCTGAGACACTGATACGCCTGGTGGCCAGTTTGTCAAAGGATATGTCTTTTAATTAAACTTTCGAAAGTTAGTGTCCCTATCAGTGCTTGGATATTCTTAGCAAACACCACTGACTTCAGGCTTTCCATATCTAGTTTAAATTAATTAAAACAGATGCACAGCTATTTTGGAAGAAATTAGTTAGTGATTACTCTCTTATAGAGATTTTGTTTAATTCTTTATTATTCAGGGAAAGAAATCCCTGAAAATGGGAGTTAAGCTTGCATGTAAGTATCAGTTATTTAGATGTCTGAAAGAAATACACTGTGGGTGATGGCTTAATTCAGTTATTGTTATGCTTGAGGGGTAAAAAAAAAAATCTCTAAACATGTAAAAATCAGAAATGAATGAATAGAAACAACTAAGCAGGAACACTGCTGTAGAGATTCCATTATGGATAAAAAACACATTAAAAAAAAAATAAAAGTGGCTGAATTTGTTAGGAGACTACTGTCATTAAATTGTCAATCATATAGTTATTGTACTGTTTTATAGAATACTGGTATGAAATTCGGCTACTTTCTTAGTGCATAGGAAATTTCATACACTCCATGAAAATAAATAAACCTGTGGTAACTTTTTCTTTCCTCTAGAAACAAAGACCTCTGCCTACTAAGGGTAACAGTTTAGGTTGGGATGGCCTAAGGAGCTCAAGGCTAAAGTGGGCAATGGCTCACCACCTCTTCATCCCTTCTCCCTTGTATAAACTGATGAGTCGCTCATCAGTCACCTAAATTGCTGCTTTTTCAAGTGAATGACATTTTAGGGTAGAGCACCATTGATTTTTATTTGGCTTTAAATTTTCAACTTTGAATAGTTGCAATTGAGGAATCCATTAGCAGCTCATAGTAGGGGTCCCTGCAGGCAGTGACATCTTAGGCCCAGACTTTATCAGTCAAGCCAAGTCAGGGCACCCCTGCTCATCAGTCCATGCTTTCAGTGAGTGACTAGGTAGCTTCCATAACTGCAAAACTTTGAATGTTTCAGGAGTAAATGTTGGAAAGTACCATGCACCACTGCAAGTACCAATTGCTTTAGCTTGTATATGCTTTTTAAAGACTTCTATCCTAGAATTCCTAGTAGCTTTTTGAAGCTGAATGTCTCTCTCTCCTTTTTTTTTTTTTTGTGTCAAAGTACAGTTGCTTATGTTCAGGTTAGGCAGATGAAAAGGGTTTTATTTTCTATCTTTATTCTTTTCTCCCCAGAAGCCAAACTGTGACAGAGGACTGATGCTTTGAAAGAGAAGGGCGATCCTCTTACTAGCTGCTAATTCCTTGCTCATTTTGATTATTCTTTGTCCTGTCATCTTTGTAGTAACGTTGCTTTGCTACTGCTTGGGTTATTTTCTCATGCTTGTGATCTTTAAGAAAAGTAATGAAATAATCACTTGTAATAGAAATCTGTGTTTTTGCATGTAGGAAACTCACAAATGGGTGCTACCATAGTAGATGCATTGGATACTCTTTATATCATGGGACTTCACGACGAATTCAGAGAAGGACAAGAGTGGATTGACAAAAATCTTGATTTCAGTGTGGTGAGTAGAACTTGCCCTAATTTCTCTAGTACTTTTCACAGTGTTCCTCTTGGGGGAGACAGAAGAGATCTTTCAGCTGGAAATTAAAAAACTTATGATTCGAATATCAGATGTAAGCTTTAATGAAGTTCTCTGTAACTTTATTTTGAAAAAAACGCGCCCCAACTCTTTCACACTTTGAAAATACAATAAATAGATGTATCTTTACTTAAAGTGCAAATTATAATTGGATAATGGCAGAAAAAGGAAGTGGCCAGTGAGAATCAGCAGGGCCTGAGAAATGAAGGCAGAAAGTGAGACTTTACTAACTGATAGTAATTGGAAATAACTGAGCTGTGAAAGACAATTTCCCCCCAAACCATGGTATGTAAATTAACAATACAGTCTCTTCTTCCATGTCCTTGAGATGTTTTAACATGAAGAATGCCACTTGAGTTGTCGCAGTTTGCCTACAGGTTCTGAATCTATTGCAGGAGTTTCTCAGTTGGTCATATAGTATCTGACATTCTTTGTCAGAGTTTGGAAGTGTTAAGTGGAAGAAACGGCTCTATTTTATCTTTATTGATTACTGTTCCTATGACTAATTTTGGGGCTGTCACAGACTCTGTGACAGAATTTGTATTTCAATTCTTGGACTTGCCCTATGGTTCCAAAAATAATTTTTCATTCAGTAATGCACAAAATGAAATGTAGGTATACAGTCAGAATTAGGCAGATGCTTACTGTTGGTTTTATGTTATAAACTACATTTCAGAAGTGATTTGCTTCAGCATTTTCCTTTTGTTTTATACATCGGCTGTCTGGCAGACGTTAAAGAAATTCTACTTTGCTTTTTTCAGTTCGTGCCAGTTAATTATTCAGTCTAAAACTGAAGACCCTAAATATAGCAGAGACGGTGTAGACACAATGGTACCATTATGACAGTGAAGAAAATTACTTCTATAACTTTTGTCTCATCTGAGGAAATCTTAATATTAAATTTCCAGAATTAATCTAGGATTTTGGGTGGAAGAAATTTGTGACCCACTGGGGTTCAATTACAGCTTCCTATGTATCAAAAAACATTTCTGTTAATGAGTTGTCTTAGAATATACACCAGACTTGAGTCATTTCCTTATACGTTTTGGAGGTTATAAATACATACATAAGTTTATTCCTCTTGGATTCTTTTACTGGGAAATAGAAATCATTAGTTTCACTCTACACTGTGTACAAGTGCTTGTGTGATTCATGACTTTAATAGGTATTAAGTGAAATTGTATGCTGCTTCGTTGATACTTTACTTGTATCACCTGTATGTGAATAAAAATACATCTTTTACTAAAAACTTGTGTTTGGGAGTATTTCAAACTTTAGACTTTCATTAAGGAAATCTTTGAAGGATATAATCTTTCTGAAATAAGTAATATTTGCAAAATGCATTTATTTTGGTTACAAGCAAAATGCATGTTACAACTGCAGGTGCCATAGAACGAATGTGAAAGGAAAGATAGACCTATAAATATCACTTCAACTCATTGGTGTGTCCGTGTGTACAGTGTACATTGTAATGACTTTTCTGGATAAAAGAAAGCCTTATCTCAAAATATTTTAATAAAACTGCATTTCTGTGTCTAATGGGTTGAATGAAGTGAAGTTTATAGGGAGACAGATGGGTTGTATACAGGCAAAGTAGTGAATGGGGTGCGGAGGGAGGTAGAAAGATGTTAAAACTACCTAATTCCTCTTAATTTTTCAGTGGGTTAGATGAGTTCAAAAGATACTAGTAAATTTAGCCCCATATAAATGTGGAGGCAGGCAGTAAAATGGTTTATTCTCTTTAGTTTCTCAGCGGTCTTACAGTACTTGTTGTCATATAAATACATAAAGGCTATTCCTAGACAGAGACTGTGTTAAAATGCAGCTCTGAATTTGAGATTGCACATTGGTAACTCAGGTTAAGAAAGCACATTACAGGAATTCTCTAATTATTATTCTACTTTATCCTGTAAACCCAGAAGATTTGGTGTTATGGTTAAATGTGAGAGAAAAGATGCTGAATTATGGAAATGGAAATTGCTGCCTTTCCCACCATCCCCAAACAACTTTAATTCCACTTTGTGGTGATAATATAATTAGAGAGCAGGAGAAAAACTAATCTGACTTTTTAAAAATCAGTTAAAGCTGTAACTAGAATTATTGGTGTCATGAAGACGTGCACAGGAATTTCAGTATGGATCTAGATACTGAAACAGTACAAACCCTTGAGTGCAGTTTGGTTTAGGGTATGTACTCACCTCTGCCTTGCTGGTTTTTTTTCTTTGATTAGGGCGTTGATTAATTATTTACTCTTTCTTTCTGTTCTAGAATTCTGAAGTATCTGTTTTTGAGGTCAATATTCGCTTCATTGGTGGTCTTCTAGCAGCATACTACCTTTCAGGACAAGAGGTAAGGAGACTGGAAGGTGCCTGTGAAATTTAGTGTATTTGAGCAAATGTTGCATATGAAGAATTTTCTAAAATCTTGGTTTCCTGGTAGTTTTCAAACTAATTTTACAGCAGTATGTTGTCTGAGTAATGAAATTCTTAGAGTAAGGAATCTTTAAGGCTTTTTTCTGTGCAGGTCTTGGCCAATTTAGAACCCCTTGTTAGAGCTTTGGAATGCTTCTTATATCAAGGTGTTTTCAAAAGATTTTTTTTTTATTGGATTTTGATGTTTACTCAAACATCAGTCTGAAATATCAAGTCACTAGATTCTCATGCCAACAATAACTTGTTTTGTTATTCTGTAACTCCATGAAAGTACAAATAATAGTTTTGTTACTTGCCCTACAAGGCTGTAAGTTTGCTTCACAAAAGTGCTGCACTGTCTTCTTACCATTTTCTCACTGACAAACTGAGAAATATCAAGCCAATTTTGTCCTACTTTTGAGACTTTTATTTAAAAAGATCAGACTTGTACTTTTGAGCACTTAGGCAGAGACATGCTTAGTTTGAAAGGATGCATATGTGTATACCTGAAGACTTGCAACCATGAACTAGTAGAGGTCTAGCAGTAACGTTGCTGTGACCTCTTACTTCACATATTTTAACAAGGCTGGAGCCTTGTTACAGATTAAGTCATAGATCTTCTCATGTCTTATCAGCTACCTGACTTTTGATCTATTGCTTATGTCTTGATTTGGTTTTATCCTTTATGTTTCATGGCTCTTATGTAGGCCACGACCTAAAACAGTAGGCTTGCAGTCATATTTCATGGTTTAAGGCTTGATACACTTTCAGGTGTTCATATGTATCTTCCCCCTTTGTTTATGGGAGCACCACGTGAGTATCAAGTTTTCAGAGATTTTAAGCCCACAGCCCTAAAAATAACCCAGAGAAAAAACCCACATATTTGTTGGCTCTTTAGGTCTTTGGTGTCATCCTGGGATCTGTAAATGTTCTCTTGTAGGAGTGTCTTCTCTTTGAAAGAAGAGCTTAGTGGCAAAGCAAAAATCCAGTGTATATCTTGAAAGAAATTGCTGGTTTATTTTTCATCAAGACTACTGCTTCACCTTCTCCACTGTCCACACTCTCCAAGCTCCTGTCTGCAGAGGGATCCAGCTGCAAACAGTCCTTTCTGCTACAGTGATTCACCTGCTCTGTTCCAGGAGGCCCAAAGTAAAGGAGAAGCATGTAATTTTGCCTCTCCTTCCTTTGTAGCAGCTGAAGAGCTGACCTTATGTTCATGGCAGTGAGCCTTTCCCCACCTCCAGAATCTGTCAGGTTTAGGTATTCCACCAGAGTTTTCTCACAACTCTGTAAGGCTTTTACCCTCAGGGAGTGATCTGTTCCCCAGCATTACAAGTCAGCCTTTTAAATCGGTTACTGTGGCACCTCCCCAGGAAGACAGTCTTTGTAGCAGCTATCACTTGTGTTTGAGTAGTGGTGAATTTCAAACCCTGTTAGCTTACGCTTATGACCTAACAAAAGAAGGCATAAAACCCACTGAACAATCAACCCAAATATTAACTTGAGGCAGCTTCTGAATTTCATCTAGGTCAGCATTATTAACCTACCAGTTTTTTTTTGAAGGCCCTCAGCTTTCTTTTTCTGTCAGATATAAGCAAGAAAAAGTGCTTGTGTTTTTTATTTCTGTAGCAAAGAAGTTTCATGGAGAGCAGTCTGAGCTGCATGTGCTTTTAAACTTGTGCTGTGGAGATACTGAAGTAGATAAGCTGGAACCGTTGGGAGGAGTTCTGGTAGCTTTTACTGTAGTGCATGCAACAGCAGCACATTGAAGGATTCTTCCTTTCCAGAAATCTATTTATGCTTGGAGCACAGATCACATTAATATTATGCGATCACTGAAGTCTTCAAGCATTGAGTAGAGCAGTCCCACATCATCTTTTCAACTAGGAGCATTGAACCTGTGTCTGAATAACTTACTCAAACCTTAGCATGCTTCTTGAAGTCATCTACTGTGAATATGAAAAACCTCAGGGAAAGAGCCCAGATCACGTGTTTGTAGCTGAATTGTTTGTGTAGATTAATCCCACACCTGTGCACAAGCCCCTTAAAAAGAACTTTTTCGCCTCAGTATGCAGATGGGTGCAGCTAAACACTGCCAAAACATATGCTTTGCTGCAGTTGTAAAGCTTAAGTATTCCTTTTCCTTTCAGTTGCTTCTAACTGCTTGGTAGAGTCAGAACAAGCTTAAAGAGTTTTTCATTGACACATTTTATTTCCGTTCTTCTTAGAAAGTTTTACCCTCTGTCTTTCCTAAATTTTGGCTACTGGGATGACTCTTCTGTTTAAGAAATACTTTTATGACATCAGTCTCTCCAATGGACTTTAAATGCTTCATGATTTGGGGTAGAAGATTATTCCTGTCGAGTGTTCATGTCTATTATCTTCATTTTCCAAAAGAACTATTCCTAAAACATTCAGGCTGCATTTTTTTCAAAATAGTGTGGCAGATAGGACTCCTTCTGGTATCTGAAAGACCACTTCATTTGCCAAATTGGATGATTTCTCTGCAATTTGTCAGTGTGAATAAGAAAAGCAAGGAACTTGAGACTTTTTCAGTAATTGAGCCCAGGAGAGAGACACCAGCCTCTGAGAACTCCTTGAAGTTGGAAGCAGGTTGGTTTGAGATGTGATTTCCGGCCTAGTCATCTGTTCCCAAGAAGGGAGGGTATTCTTTAGCTCCGGATTGGGACATGCCTTATTCCTTTTTTTACTGCATTCAGACATGTGAGGAGACACTTAAGCCACTGCTAAGACAGACAAGCCTGAACCCAACTGTTTGCATGTTTTGCCTGATCCAGGTTGTGAACATGCACATGGGCTTATGCCTCTAAGGGGATCTCTATTAACTAGTAGGTATCCTTCCTTTCTTCATCAAGCTATCATTTACTTGTTCATGTTCCCTTCCCACACCTTCTTGATATTCCAATCCTCATCTCCCTTTCTTCAAGCCTCTACTTCTGTAAGACTGTTGCTAGATACTGGTTTAGAATGTTTTCAAACTAATTTCTGTACTTTTGCCTGTCTTGTTTGATTTATTGAAAAATAGGTCCAATACAATGAACAATTAATATTGAAAGATAGGTCTAATACAATGAACAATTAATATTGTATTCAATCCAATTAATGCCAATGTTTGGAGTTAATGCTGGGTTTCCTCTTTTAATTTATATAAATTCGGCTTAGTTCTGCAATAAGAGTTACTTCTGTTTGGTGACAGTTATAAAACACATTCTTATTTAATTTTGACTCCTATCGCTTAGTTCTGTTAAAGATGCTGTAGTGACAAACATAGAATAAAGTGTCCAAGACTTAGAAACAGCTGTGGAAGTTCAGTCATTTTTAAGTGGCCACATTCAGAGAATTTAATAGTCAGCATGGTTTATTGATATGCTTTTGTCCTTTGTATGGAGAAGGTAATTGTGCTTGATAGGATTTTATCTGATTATGAGTCATAATGGTAGATATTGATCATAGTTTTTAAGTACAGCTGGCTATTAATTTAGATAAAATTGTCCTGTTTAATGCTCTTACTAGAAACACGTCAGTTTTAAAAAATTATTTAGCGTGTCTAGTGTCATGACTGTAGTCTCCATGCTATATTTTAGCTGTCGTGTTACTGGTATTACTTTCAGAGGAGCATCAACTGTGATCATGGATTTTAATGATGCTGCTTACAGTTGATGGTAATATTTTAAACCTTTCATATTATGATTGTGGGTATTGCTGTCCCTTCTTTCAGCAAGAGTTCCCTCTTACTACAGTGGATGAAGGAATAATGAAACATCTCTCTCACAACCAGAAAAAAGCTGCTGTTTTTAGCAGCTGACAACTTGGCTTAAAATGCTGTGGGCTTGACCTGTCCAGTGTTGAGTCACAGGCCTTTCTTTGTGAAACATGACACTTCTGAATTTTTTAACAGCTCAGCCTTTTACATCTGAGAATTTCTGCTGGACTTCCTTGAGTGATAGGCATGTAGAGCTAAAGTTTGAGGAGAATGTGTTTTCATGTCCCTGTGGCCAAATGTTTTGGTTGTCTTGGCTCACTGTACCTTTCTGTTGATGCAGAGAGACAAAATTGTTTCTCTGTCTTAACAGTTTTTCTGATTTGGGGGAAGTCACCATCTTTCTCCCATTTTTCCATGTCAGAATGCCTTCTCAGTAGAAGAAAATCAAGATATGCCGGTGAAACCTGACACGGTGGAAAATCTGCCCATGCATTCTGTTTCAGGCTTTGCAAGTTCAAACAACACTGAGCTTTATGTGATGGCAGGGGTAGTAGGTCTGCAGTCTGGGAGGCCCTTGTTTAAATTCTCTGCACAGTAAGTTTTTCCTGGCTGGTTGTGGACAGGTGTCTGACTATATTATCAGATCTAAGAGTGTGCTGCCTTTGTCTCAACTCCTATGTAGGAATGAGGTCCCAAACTCCTTGCTTTTGAGTTTCTTGGAGGTTTTTGAGAAGCTTTTCTCCAAAATACATTACTGAAATATGTAATGAATATATATAAAATAGCAGAATACAGAATTATAGAATGGTTTGGGTTGGAAGGGACTTTAAAAATCATCTAGCCCAACCCCCTTTCCATGGGTGGGGACATCTTTGAATAGATCAGGTTGCTCAGAGCCCCGTCTGACCTGACTTTGAACACTTCTAAGGATGTGGCATCTGCAACAACTCTGAGCAACCTATTCCAGTGTCTCACTACCCTCATCATAAAAAATTTCTTCCTTATATCCAGTCAAAACTTACCCTCTTTCATTTTTAAAACTGTTGCCCCTTCCTCTGTCACTGATGTCTGTGGTAAAAAGTCTGTCTCCATCTCTCTTAAAAACCCCCTCTATATATTGAAAGGTCACTATAAGATTTCCCCAACAGCTTTCTCTTCTCCAGGCTGGACAACCCCATCTCTCTCAGCCTGTCCTCATAGGAGAGGTGTTTCAGCCCTCTGATCAAATGGATTTGCATTTTGATCAAAAAGGAAGCATGAGTAGTTAACCCATGTGAACTACAAGTTTTCCACTTTCTGAGATATCACTATGCCGCTTCTTTTCCATTTGTCAAATGGAGTTAACAGGCCAAATTAACATACTGGAAGTAAAGTATATGAAGACTTCTTATCTAAATTGAACCAGACTGTTTCTTGGTAATCTCTGCAACAATCCTTTAACTTCTATAGGAACTAGACAGGTCTTTATTATGCTTGGGGGTGGGGGAGCTGTGATAATAGAATCATAGAATGGTTTGTGTTGGAAGGGACCTCAGAGATCATCTAGTTCCAACCCCCCTGCCTTGGGCAGGGACACCTTCCACTTGACCAGGTTGCCCAAAGCGCCGTCCAACGTGGCCTTAAACCCTTTCAGGGAGGGGGCAGCCACAGCCTTTCTGGGCAACCTGTTCCAGTGATCACCACCATCACAGTAAAAAATTTCTTCTTTGTATCTAGTATAAATTTTCCCTCTTTCAGTTTAAAACCATTACCCCTCATCTTATCCCTACACTCCCTGATAAAGAGTCACTCGCCAGCTTTCCTGTTGGCCCATTTAAGTACTGGAAGGCTGCTGTAAGGTCTCCCAGAGACTTCTCTTCTCCAGGCTGAACAACTCCAACTCTCTCAGCCTGTCCTCATAGGAAAGCTGTTCCGGTCCCCCAGTCATCTTCCTGCCCTTCTCTGGATCTGCTCAAGTAGGCCCGTGTCCTTCTTATGTTGGGGGCCCCAGAGCTGGACACAGTACTCGGGGTGGGGTCTCAAGAGTGGAGTAGAGGGGGAGAATCCCCTCCCTCGCCCTGCTGGCCATACTTGCTCTGGATGCAGCCCAGGACATGGTTGGCTTTCTGGGCTATGAGCCCACATTGCTGGCTCATGGTCAGTTTTCCATCCACTAATACCCCCAAGTCCTTCTCTGCAGGGCTGCTCTCAGCCCACTCATCATCCAGCCTGTGTTTGTGCTTGGGATTGCCCTGACCTATGTTCAGGACCTTGCGCTTGGCCTTGTTGAACTCCATGAGGTTTGCACAGTCCCACCTCTCCAGCCTGTCCAGGTCCCTCTGGATGGCACATCCCTTCCCTCCAGTGTGTCAGTCGCACCACACAGCTCGGTGTTGTCAGCAAACTGCTGAGGGTGCCTCGATCCCACTGTCCATGTCTCCAGCCAAGATGTTAAACAGCACCAGTCCCAACACTAACCCCTGAGGAATGGCACTGGTCACTGCTCTCCACTTGGACATCGAGCCTTTGACCACAACTCTTTGAGTGTACCCATCCAGCCAATTCTTTATCCACTGAGTGGTCTGTCCGTCAAATCCATGTGTCTCCAATTTAGATGTCATGTGGGGTGGTGTCAAATGCCTTGTACAAGTCCAGGTAGTTGATAATATAACAGAAGTAAGTAGAAATTAAACGTTCTGTATGCCTACTGTAAACTCTGAATATGGCCACTTAGTTTGAAAATCAGCCTTACGTGAATGAAAAAAAACTCCAAAACAAAATGAAAACCAAGCCAAACTGAAAAACACTACAAAACCCCCCCAAAACCCTCCAACACAAAAAAGTAGCAAACATTTTTTTGGTGGCTGCATTTGTTTTCTCTCATGCATTATCCTGGCATAAGTATAGTTTTTGCCTTCAGTTATGAATCCATGTTTTTTACAGTTTTCAATGATGCCTATCAAGGCATTATTTAGCTTTTTCCCTAGAACAGCAGGTTCCTTTAAGTTTATTCCAAGTTAATGCCCTAGACATACTGTATAAGAATGTTTTGTGTTCTTTACAGTTATTTTTAACTTCTTATCAAACACTAATAAAATATCTTGGTAACACTCTATTGTATGTAATAGAATCAGGATAGAAATGCTTAATAAAAGTGTCATGTAGACACAGATCAGAACCAGATAAAGCACTTATATTTCACCAAAAAAGGATGCTTTTGCAAGTTATACTTTTATTATCAGATTGGAGCTGTTGGTTCGTACAGTCTTTTAAAGTGTTTCCAGGAAGGTTCCTCTATCACCTGGAAATCAGCCATATTGTATAGCTGGTTTCTCAGGATGAATGGCACTATGGAATTCTTTCATATCTCATGGCATCTATCCAGTTTCTGGTTTAAGATTTTGTTCAAGATCAGTCATATTTGGTTCTTGCTTTTACTCTGGGTAATGTGAGGTTTTCCTCTTCACTCTGTATGTTGGTATTGGTAAATAATTTTTTTTTTCAACACAGATTGGTCTTTATTTGGTTTATGATTGATTATACGTTCTTCCACTTTTATCAGTCACTTTGTGGATCTGGGTCTTTTTGGGCATCAGGGTAGCTGGCACTGATTACTGAGGGAGGACAGAAGGGCTGCTTTGTAAAATCACTGCCTGTCCAAAACACTTTCAATTCCTGGTGCAAAAAAGCAACAACCAGGCAAGCAGTAAGAATGAATGGCACCAAATAGAAAATAGCTGGCTGATCTTTGTGTCTTAATGATGAAACAACAAAGCTTGCCAAAGACAACAGCTATAAGCTGCAGTAGAAGTTACAAAATAGGTCTGTGATGAGTATGCCTGAATGTCAAATCTGTGAGAGTAGGCTACCACAAGACTAGGAATGACAGTGTTCCTTCCTCAAGGCCTAGGACAGTAAAAGGTCTGTCAGAACCTGATTTAGGGTACCACACTGGAATCTTCAGCAGAAATGGGATTTTCTCATAGTGGGCTGAATCAAATGGTCCAAGCACTATAATTACCATTGTGCTGCCCCCACATTTGTTTAGAGAAGGAGTCGTAAGTACAAGGAAGACATACACCAAGAATGCCAGCAGAAACAAGCTTCAGTTCTTTATATTGGCTAAGTGAACTTCTTTGAGCTCATAAAGGCAGATGGAGATTCCTAGAGCATCTTATCTTGCAGGATGCAGGCCCATTGTTCATCATTTCTGAACACCATCCAAAAGACAGCAGTGAAGATGCTGAACCCTGATTGGAGCAGTTTCTTCACTTCCAAGCCTTTGTGAAGACACTGTAAATGAACTTTCTGCTTTTCAAATGTGAGTTTGTTCAAGGACGGAGAGAGACAGCTGTAGAGCTGAAGTGGTGCATGTATGCAGAATAATCCTGTAATTAAACACACTAAATGATCATAGGAGTAATAAAGTATAAGCAAGATAAAAAAGTGTTGTGGTGTTTTTACGAATAAAGAAGATACTAGAGTTGATTGTTATGTGTTCAAAATCTTCTATTTTTTACAGTTGTATTTGATGAACCGCTGTTGTTTCTCCTCTATGGCTCCTGCATGGTAGCCTCCAGCAGTGACTATACCCACTGTTAGAAGGAATGTGATACTCACATGCTAAATGTCTGTCCTGATTCTTGAAGAATAGTAATCTCTTCACTGTGATCCCAATTGTAGGCACGTCCACTGTCTCTGGATACTGGGCATCTCCCCTGAGGGTTAATAATCCTTGAGTACTATTTATTCCCTGGAGCCTGAAGGTCTCAAAGAAGTTGCAGTTGCCCTTTCTTTCTGAGGCGGTTCTAGAGATGAGGCGCCTGCTATTGCTATTGTCCTCACCAAAGAGGGAAGGAAGACAACATAAAGCTGAGAAGGTGAATTTCTGATGGGGATGGGCTAGAACCATCAAGGTTGGCTATCCCTGCTTTTTAGGAAGTGTCCCCAGTCAGAAGAAAAAGGAAACAGTAATCTCCTCCTATCTCAAGTCCAATTTGCTGAATCAGCATTTGCAGAAGAAGTAAGAGCAGCAGGAGTGGAATAAGCAGTGCCACTATCTTTGAGGCATTCTCTGGGCTGTAGGACCTCTTGTTACCATTCCTTGCTTCAAGAAAATGTCTTTCATTTCAGAGTGACTAGGCATACTTGTTACATAGCAAGTCCTAGCCAAGCAGAAATGAGCCCCATCTACTGATCGTTACAGAGTTCTCTGTCTCACCAACTGAGGAAGGAGTCTTCTGCCTTCTGTGTGTCAAGTGTGCCCCTTCCCTGTGGCTACAGCCCCACCTTTGTCTGTGGTACTGTGTGGCTCACTGTGGTGGCAAGCCCTCATTTTCATGAATAGCTTCTGGGGCTTGTCACCAGGGGCACTTGGTAAACTCCTTCAAATAGCAGCTTTTCTCATAGTGACTGCTTCCTTCCCATGGCTCTGTGAATGGGAAGATGAAGTCCTTTGATATTAGACTTTCACTAATAGATATTATTTCCATTTGTAGTACCTTCATAAGCTTTCAGCCTCAGTTAAGCCTTTTGATGTTTCTCTGTGTATTCCCAGTGTGCTTTATTTTCTCTTGTGTATGTCAGGAGTGGAGAGAGATCCTGTGTAGACTGAGATCAGGAAGCAAAATATCCTAATGTTAAGAGAAAGTACCTGGAGCAAGCATATCCAGGCACTTGCTGGAACAGCTGTGTAACTCCAGGTAGGAGAAGGCAGGATGCAAAATTCAGATTGTTGTCAGGAGGCTGAAGAGATGTAGTTAACCCAGACCAAGAGAGTCAGAGGAACATGCTGTTACATGGATTTCTTTTGTTTCACTGTAGACTTTCTTTCAGATACCTGAATTTTAACCAAATTAAGATGGATCATTTAAATGTGTGGGCTTTTCCTGTTTTTCTGAGCTCTGCCTTCAGGAAGCTCGATTCTTGCAGCCTTAACTCAGGGCAGCTGAGAATGTATTTAACTGAAATTTTGATTTGAATGATGTTAAACGTGACAATTTTTTGTAGTTTGGCGTAACTTGTGTTTTTCTGTATAGGTGAGGGCTTTGCTTATATGTTTTTGTACTATTTCTTCTTTAATGCTTGTTTCAGTGGGTAAGCCTTTTTTTTTTTTCCTAATCCCCAAGAAGTCATTGCTTGTTTTGTGATATGCTTCCTCTGTGTGTTTTTTAATTGTATCACGGGCTCTAGAATGCGTCTTCTAAGGTGGTGGTTTTGAGTATGGGTTTCCTTCAAAGAAGCATGGGTGCTGACTGCAGTCCAGGGACACAGCCACTCCTCTGTTCCAGATCTGAGATGGTTGGTAGGTCACAGGGTTCTTAGAAAGTATTTCTCTGTTCTGCAAATGCATAAAATTCAAACCCAGCCAGAGGGGAGATTACAGGGGAAGAGCTAGTCGTCACTCCTACCTTCTGTGCAGGAGACTTCACAGGCGTGTATGTGTCTAACACCTACCTTTATACACACCCAGGATGAACCTTCTTAATCTTTTATGTGAAGTGACACTGCATATGTGTCCCATGAAGGTTTGCAGTAGTTTTGTATGAGTATGTGTTATTGTGCTCATTTTGGACATCAATAATTGCATAGTGGGTAGACTTAAGGTTAAAAGTACTGAAGGTATTCACACATTTTGGGGTGCTTCAGTGAACAGAAGTATGACTGTACCTTTTCTCAGGAATTAGTATTCTGAGACCCTATGGCCCTCACTTACAGGTTAGAGTCCTTGAAGCTTCTGAAAAGTCATCTTGTTTTCTGAAGCAAGGGAAAGCAAAAAAAAAAGGAATGCTATAGTAGTGGTGGTCTCTGAAAACTCCAATTTAACTCTCTTGACTAGTATCTTATAGGAAGTCTGTAATAAAACCAAACATTGACTGTGGCTTCTGGGTTTCTCCCCATAAAATTTCAGCTGTAGATGTTTGCAGCAGAATTCAGGGATTGTTTCCAGTTCTTGCGTATGTTCTGGTTTGTAAAACAAGTGACTGAGAATTAGGATTAGTAAGTGACACTTAGATACTTTGCTAAGAGCTCATTTGATAGTAATCCATAAAGAGATTTGTAAGGTGTGCAGGGGTAACCCCACCTTGCATTTAGAGTAACTAAGCATCTTATCTCGTAGGAATAGTATTTGTCTGTGGAGAGAGTGCACAAGCTATCTGTTGACTGCTTGCTTTTTTTCATGAAGTGGAGCTTCACAAATCATTAAAATTCCTGGTGTGACTGGTAGTGGCAAATAAAATACTCCTGCTAGCGATAATGCATGGAATGACTGAAGCTTGGAGATGGGTAGAGGGTCAGTTGTGTGGTATACATGTCTGTGCTTGAGAAATGGCATCAAGTAGGGAAAATAAAGTGAATATTATTCTAACAGCTGCTGTTTGATAGTGGCAGGAGGACACACCATTATGACAAAATGTTCTTGTCTGCTGCTGATTTATTAATACAATATAAAGGATAGCTTATTGTTACATTTTTGTTGAACGAAGTTATTTATGGTATTTGCAATATTAAAAAAAATATTTACTGTGTTTACCTTTACCAGCCTTAGCTATAAAGCGTTCCTTTATGTGATTGTCTTTCTCATCTTTATGAACACTATCAAAATGACATATCTTTTTGGGAAAGATAATAATATAATTTGTATGGATAAATCCAGCCTGAAATCTGCCGTTTAAAATAGAGAGTGAGGGCTGTTAAGTACCTGATACTCTATTAACAGAAATCAAAGTAATCCTTTCCAGTAAACTGACAGGCAGCATCTCTTCTGTTCAGGAAGTCTCCTTAGTAAAACTATGTTATATACGCCAATGGATATCCCAACAACTGACCTAAACATGTAAAGTATAGTTTTTTACAGAAGATGAAATATTTTGTGAACTGGTTTCACAGAAGTCTTGACTATACCTATTAAGGGGCTTATCTAAAATCTCAGAAGAGATAACATCATTGTGTACCTCCTGTCCAATAAAGGTGAGATTTCAGCATGTTGCCAGGAGATGAGCTGCTTATTCGTAAGTGGTCATGGCAGCTCACTGGTCTGTAACAAAGCACAGCCTGAAAAGAAATCTTTTTTTCTTGAGTTTTAAAGCATTGTCACATATTAGGCATGGCCACTCTCACTGCAGCACAGTTTCTGTTTACTAGGCTTATAGTAAACATTTTATTGACTGGCAAATGACACTTAGCCCAGTTTATTGCTGCCGCTTGGTATTGCATGGCACCCAAAGAGGAGATGAGGAGGGGAAAACTGACTTCATGGCAATTTCGTTTCCTCTACTCTTAAGTCTGATTGGAAATAGGGTTGCCTGTTGGTATAACATGCTTTAAACTGGTGGAAATAAAGGACAAGCTGTTTGAGCAATAGAAAATAAAATAACTGTGCAGGGATAGCTGCTCTTAGAACTCATTCTTTGGTGAGGTTCCTGTATACAGCTATAAAAGCTGAGGAAAAAATAGATCATTTATAACTGCTATCATGCCATGTATCTCCTGATGACCATGTCTATTACTTTTTAGCTTCCTTTTGGTAGTTTAACAATCATACTGATGTGATTGGGCACCAGTGACAGCAAGCACATGTTATTTTTCAAGATGTTCATTTATAGGCATTACTGTTGACACAGTAACACATTAATTTCTACCCATTGAGTTTTTCTATGTTCTTTCCTCCTAAGTTCACATCTGCACTGAGCATTTGCATGCTTGATCTGATCCAGAGAGGCAGTATGGCATTCTCTTTTGTCAACTGAAAACACAGTTCTTCCAGCAGGCGTTTTTTCTGCTTTAAAACAAAACAAATATACAACACTGGACATGATACAACTTTAAAACCAGGTGTCTTTGGCTTGGTTTGCCTTTTGGAACTTGTTTTCATTCAGTGCTATTATGTTTTCCTCTTAAAAAGGAGTTTGACTATTATAAACTGTTTAGACAAGGACAGGTATAGTGAGAGAAAAATAAATGCCATGGATGCTGCAATGACCGCTAAGCAAACCCACTAAAAACTAGTAAAAATATTAACAAAAATCATGTTTCCTTTAATGATACATGCACATGATAAAGATGGTGAACTCTTCTGGTCTTTTTGGAATCAAGAGGATGCTGTCTGCAGTAGTATTGTGTTACCATTTATGAATTGGATAATCAGTAAACAAATCTTTAAAGAAATGAACAAGAAGCTCTCTAGCCTATGAATATTAATTTTTAAAATTCAAAATATAAAATTGCAGGGAAGTGCCTAAACCAAAAGATGTCCATGTTAGAAAAGGTCTTTTAAGGTGACCTAGGTATCTGTGAGCCAGTTAGCCAGATTTAACTCCTCCTCCCCATCCCAGAAAGTCACTTAATGGAAATTTAGAGATCATCAGTAGAGTAGTGACTTGACAGTAAAAGTAGCCTCATAAGAATTTACAGCTGACTGTAGATTACGCATGTTGAAATGGCACATAAATAGAAAACTCCAGAGAAATTTAATTAATTGTTCAACTTAATATAAATGAAATCCGTTTTAATGTTGTCAAAGGTGTAGATGCAGACTGCAAGTTATAAGAAGAAGAAACAACCCATGTTGGCCAGACCAGCATGAGAACAGACCAAGAAAATATGTTTTGAGTAGTTGTGGCTTTAAAGAATATGTGGAACTCACAGAAGGCAAGCAGTGCAACTTGAACTTTTGGGATGAAATCCTGTGACAAAAGACCTATGAGGATTTATAAATAGGAGCTTTGAATATGAGGAGGAATTTATTTCTGTTTAAGTCATTGATAAAGGGCCACTTTTTAAAAGGATGTGTGAAAAACAGCAGAAGTGGTAGAAAAATCATGAAAAGGTAGAGGACTGATAATTAAGCCTCCTGGACACATGAATAGTCAGTATGTGGTATATGACTCAGTCCAGGTATATCTCTGGAAGAAATGTTTCACTTAAATATTACTTATGTATAAAGGTAGCTTGGTAATTATGCTTTATTTTATGCAGATGATCAAATCGTTGCTCTGTTGAGCCTTTTTGATTTTTGTTTGTATAGCATAAAAATAAAATTTTTGTCTTCTATTTCTGGCCCAGAGATTTGTAAATTATGCTGTAGGAGTTTAGGGTGTTTATTTCGCCATTTTTCAAAATAAATGTCTGGTTCTTCAAGTGCTGTGCAGAATTTATGCAACTATGGAGATTCAGTGCTTACTAATTCATTGCTCATAGCTTTTGTTTGCCAACTAATTTTCTGTCAGAACTTGGTCCTAATATATATATTAACTGTAGATAAGCTAAATATATCTGCAAATCTGTGAAAACAAGCCAGTTCATCTGTTTAAAAAAACCCCACAAAACACTAATTACTCACATTACATTACATTGCACCCGATTAATTTTGCATCTGACATCATGTAAAGGATATTTTTCTGAAGATGTAAAAGTTATGTGATTTTTTTTTTTTCTTAGACTGTCTGTGATTTTTTGTATTGTAATCTGCCACATCATACCAGTGGGAGGATTGAGGCTGTGTGTATAATGCATGCACATAGTGTGAAACAATAGGTAATTCCACCTCTGTTTAGCTTTTTTTTGTAAAGGCAAATACAGTCTAAAGGGGGCTGAGTCATTTCTGGCAAAGTCTAAAGGGGAAATCAAGATTAATTTGAAGTGGAAAGCTTGGCAGCACATTCAAGAGAAACAGGAGACAGGAATAACTCAGAAGGTAGAAATTGATACAATGTAAGCACAGAGCTGAAGGACAAAAAGGATGACATGGCAGAGAAAAATATATGGGAAATGAAGGGGGTATTCCACATGAGTGGAGGACACGTTAGGAGCAGGTGTTACCAAAAAAAAAAGCCAGTGCCACAAGAGATTAATAATCAGAGAATGTAGATAATTTTTATTGCATGAGAAGGATTCTCATAAGACTTGTAAGTATAGCACAAACTACTACTTAATTTAAGAACTGTTTCTTAGGTTTCCTAATACAGATTTTCCTTTTCAAAAACAGCAGAGACTGGATCATCAGTTGGGTTGGGACCTGCAGGAATATAATGCACTCTGTTACTCAACTCCGTAGAACAACTGGTAGTACCAAAATAACAAAGATCACTGATTAATAACCACCATTTTTACCATTGCTTTGCCTGGATGCATTTGGCTACAAAGGCATGTTGAGAGGCTGATGTGTTAGGGGCAATTCTAGGTCCTAAGAATATGTTCTGGAGTTGAGAAAGTGTTTTTCCCCTGTGGGGTTCACAGAGATGTTTCTCATATTCCTATTCCTTACACTCTTGTCACTCCCTTTGTAGTCCCTTTTTATGTCTTGTCTGCTTTAGCCCTGCATTCGTTCCCTGTCCTTCCTCCTGATGCCTTTTGTTTCTTTTTTTCAGCTCCTATTCGTGTTCTCTTCTTTTATCAGCTTCTTCCTGGCACTTCACCTTGTATGAGGTGGGAGGCTGGAAGCCCAATCTTTTATCACTCTGCTCCCCTGCTGGCAAAGCTCCATGCTGATCTTCTGTCCCTTGATGGCTCCTTTGTTTGGTTTCCTGATAGCCATTTAGATTCACTTTTCTTCTTTCTCCTTCTTCATTCCCTTTTCCCACACTCTTTAAATCAATCTTTCTTGCTGCCAGCAACTAGTGGGAGAACATTTAAGCCAGATGCCAGACATTGTCTGTGCTCTCACATCTGCTTCCCTGTGCTACAGTAGCTCCCGCAGCAAGAAGAAATCATCTGAAAAGAGAGTCTTAAAAGCCCACTTCCATCCTTAGAGCATGCTTAGGCATGAGTGATGGTGATTGGTATGTTGTGCAAATTCAAGATTGTTGCTTCTAGTCCCGAGACAATTTATTTACAAAGGTAGCTGATCTGGCAGGCTACTGCTTGTGCAGGTAAGCTTAGAGTGAAGAAGTCACATATGAAAAGCGGGTAAAATAAAGCACAAAATTGCCTAGGCTGAAAGCAACTTTCTAATAATAATAATAGGAAAGAAAATTAACTTAAGACTGTCATGGTTTTTGGCTCAGTTAGGCGGGATGAGAAACAGCGCATTATAAGTTCCTGGAATGATCAGATTGAGGAGGCATTTATATGCCAGATTTTCATTGCATTTATTCTGAATTTTAAGTGATCTGTGATGTTGACTGACTGGTGTAAAGTGCCTCAGATTTAAAGGCCCTTTAAAAATGGAGAACATGTAACTTTTCTACTCAGATATGCATGAAACCCATGCCAAGGAAGCTGATATGGCTATTGAAGTGAATTAAAATTATGCCCTGTAAATGAGGTATTATTAGCCAGTGCCAGGTAGTTTAAATGTGATTAGCTAGTTGTCCAGTGCATGCCAGATTTTTACATTTAGGTCTTATAGATCAAAAATTTCAAATATTTCTAATAAGCTAATATATGCACCAAGTTTCTCATGGATTTTTTAAAAATATCAGTAGTGTGAAATCAATGAATATTTCATTAGATCCTAAGATGCTTCAGTCAACAGTAACTATATTCCCTCACGTCTGTTGTCCAGGAAAACAGCTTTGGAAAACTTTAGTAAAAGATAAAGATAGTATCACTTAAGAATTCTGTTTGCAAATCTTTCCCTGCTGACGGTAGAAAACCACCATAGTATTTATTGTCTTCTATCTAAGAGGCAGCATTTGAACATACAATTGCGAATCTGTAAAGTGTAAATAAGAAAAGTTGTAGTCAATCAGATAATATCTGCATTTAACTGATGCAGTTTGTGTTTTTCTGTGTTTATTTTTCTGATTATTTGTAGACGGTAGCTGAACAATATGATCAGATAAGTGTTTTTAATGCTTTTCAGTACAACTCTGACTTAGGAACTACCTTTAGGACAGTTTTCCTAGGTTGTCTAGTCCATCCAGATCAGTTGATATGATGGGGTAGTTTCTTGCCACAGCTTTTACCTGTCCCTGTATTCAGTACACAAAAAAAGACATGACCTTTATTTTCATCTCAGAACAGTCTAGAGCCTCTAGGAAAGAGGAGATCTGGCAACTTGGGTGTATGAATGGACCTGTACAGTCCTGTGGGTTTTACTGTGCTTTTTTATTTCAGAAGCAAAATGCAGAGCACAGTTGAAGCTTATGCCCTAAGTGAGGATAAATTTGATATGCTGCATTAGAAATTTCTTACAAGCTGAGTCTCCGAATCTCCAGAAATACTAAGCATAGCTAGGCTCGTATAGCCATGATTTTTAGCTCAGAGGCGACTCCTACATCACCTAATTTCATGCATCATCTGAAACTGGACAGCCATTCTTTCAAATTGTCAACAAAAGCATGTCTTTCATGAGGTATCCAGTGTGGTTTTCTTTTATTAAAGTTTTTGTAGAAGTCTTATTTGCCGTGTTGATGGCTAAAGAAACTGTCAGCCTAGTCTGCATGTTTTGAAAACTAAGGGAGTTTCAGAAAATCTCTCTACAAAGGCAATTTCCTTTTAGTGAGAGGGAAAAAAAAAAAAAAAAAGGTTTGACTTCAGAAACCTTTAAAGGGAAGATAGGCCTGGATCAGAATGGGTGCAGAAGGGGGCAGTCATAAATGTTCATAAATGTTGACTGAGTTTGCTGAATTGGTAATGGGTGTTTTTTGTTTGTTTTGATATGGCTTATTTCTGAAGGAAAGAATATTTCATGAAGCATTTACTGGCTTGTAAAATGAGTAAATCAGCAAATTATGTAATATTTATGGATAAAGTACTCTTCTTTATCCTGTTGTTCTTGAGAGGCCAGAATTTTTGTAGCACAGAAGGACTCTGAAGCAACAGTTGCATGAACAGAAGTAACTGGTTCTGGACTTCCATCAGGGTGAATTTAGCAGTGTTTTAAAATTTTGGAGACTGTTAGACTTAAGGAATTAAGCCCAGTTTCTTTCTGTCTCTGTAAATCTTCTGCATGTAACAACTGCATGCCTTACAGAAGTGTAGTAGCTTAAAATGCTACAGTATAAGTAGGTATTGTTGGGCATCAAAGCTGATGCACAAGATGAATAGCATCACCCTTAGATCACTCCTACCTTCAAAAAGGGCAAGGAGGAGGACCCAGGGAACTACAGACCAGTCAGCCTTACCTCAATCCCTGGGAAGGCGATGGAGCAACTCCTGATGGAAAACTGTTCATCGGCCTGTGATTGGGAGTAGCCAGCATGGATTCACAAAGGGGAAGTCATGCTGAACCAACCCTGATAACCTATGATGAAATTCCTGGATTGGGAGATGAGGAGAGGGCAGTGGATATTGTCTGCCTAGTCCTTGGTAAGGATTTTGGCACTGTCTCCCACAAGATCCTCACAAAGAAGCTGGTGAGGTATGGGCTGGATGAGCAGATAGTGAATTAGACTGAAAACTGGTTGAATGGCTGAGCTCAGGGGGTGCTGATCAGTGCAAAATGTAGTTGGAGGCCAGTAATTGGTGCTGTATCCCAGGTATCAATACAGGGTCTGATCCTGTTCAACATTTTCATTAATGATCTGGATGATGAGGCAGAGTGCACCTTCAGCAAGTTTGCTGATGACACAAAACTAGAAGGATTGGTTGATATGCCAGAGCATCATACTGCCACCAAGAGGGACCTCAGCAGGCTGGAGAAATGGGCTGACAGGAACCTTATGCAGTTCAGTGAGGGCAAGTGCAAAGTCCTGCACCTGGGGAGGAACAACCTCATGAACCAATATAATGTGGAGGTTAATCATCTGGAAGGCAGCTTTGCAGAAAAGGACTTGGGAGTCCTGGTGGACACCAAGTTGACCATGAACCAGCAAGGTGCCCTTTCTGCAAAGAAGTGAATGGGCTGCATTAGGAATGTTGCCAGCAGGTCAAGGGAGATGGTGATCCTTCTGTCTTAGTCAGTACTGGTGTGGCCACACCTGAAGTGCTGTATCCACTGGGCTCTTCAGTATAAGAGACATGGACATACTGGAGAGAGTCGGGTAAAGGGCCACAAAGATGGTTAAGGGACTGGAGCATCTCTCATCTGAGAAGGAGTTGAAAGAGCTGGGACAGGAAAAGCCTGGAGAAGAGAAAACTCGGGACGGGTCTCATCAATGTGTACAAATATCTGAAGGGAAGAAGTAAAGAAAGCAGAGCAAATTGACACCATGGCCATTTTAAGTTGACACCATAGTCCAGATTCAAGTTGATTTCTGTTTTTTTTTTTTTTAACTCTGATCTTAGACTGCTGTTTAGATTTTCCATTTCCATATTAGTTTTTTTGTCTGTCATAGAGAAAGTAATATAAATTCACAGAGCATCCTTTTTCAGGATAAGTGTTCTCTTGTTTAAAGACTTCTAGTCTTTTAGAAATGTTAAGGGTTGTGCATCAGGTACTTTGGTAATCGTTACAGCTCACCAAAGACAGCAGAAGTACTTAGCTATGACATTGTCTTTACAGTATCTGCAAATATTCCTTCCTTGAACATCTGCTATGACTCAAGAGAGATGCAGTGCTGACAATGTGCTGTTGTATTTATGTAATTCTCCATTGTTTCACCACTATAGGTGGTGTAGTTTGTAGCTGCCTTGCTAAACCTCACATGAACGTGGATTTATGTTCTCCGGGACCAATTCTAGGTGTGGTATACCTCTTCAATCATCACTCACAAACATCTATAAAATATAGATGAAGTACTCTCCCACTCATACTACGATAGCTAAAGTGTTACCAGAATCTTACTGCGTATCTCTCATCTCACAAGATGTTTTTGTAATTAAATATGTGGAATTCATTAGAAGTGAGCATGTAAAGAGGGAGTAGTTTCTTCATTTCTTGGTAGCAGGATGGCCCACACTTGCAGTGGGGAATGCCCTAGGAACACTGCAAAACCCAGGAGTTCCCAGTCTTCAAGGGGGAAGGTGTGTTGGAACTTAGAGCTGTGCATCTGGCATGCAGACATCTTCCTACGCAGTAAGGCTTATATATAAACAGGTGACAAAACAGCAATGCTTATTAAGCTAGTTATCTGTTGGGTTTTTTTGTGACAATGCAGCTTGATTTTTCAGCAGCAAATCACAGCACAAGCCTCTATCTCTACTCACGCAGAAAGCCTCTCTGACAAGTTGAGCTTTAACTGAGTGATTAGTCACAAAAGGGCAGCCAAGAGTTCACTACTGCAGATTGAACTGTGGACATAGAAAGGTAACTATTCTAGAGTGGGCCAAGAAATGCCAAATATTTTCCTCAAGGATCTAGTAATGCTGTCAGATGTGCTGGTTTTTTAATCTGCGTTCCGTAATTAGGTAGGTCTGCCTCCTCATCTTCATGCTTAGTGTTCAAAGGAAACGTGTGCAGGATTTGGTAGTAATAGTAGTACTGATGGTGAGTACTAAGTTTTTGTGAACTTGTGCGGTATATCTGTTTTGTCTGATGTTTTTCCAAGGACCGAAAGTTATCAAACCTACAGAACCAGCCACATTGCATGACCATGGATACTCAGTAGTTATAATAACTATCAGATTAAGCAGAAGGCTGGCATTTACACTTTTTAAGAAGAGTGACTCAAAGACTGATCAATGCACATAAATGAAGGAGATTCTTTATTTGTATAAAACATCTATAATCCCCCTCAGAGTTAGGAGCAGAGGCCATTCAAGGCTGTTTGCCATTCAGAGTTCTGGAAGGGAGCAGCTAACAGCAATATTAGCATAATATAGTCTTTTAACAGTTGCAGCCATGCATCTCAGCAGTCACTGGATATATCAATAAGGCTTTTGAAGAATCATTTTAATCTTTAAGGCCTTTTCTGTTGAATATTTTGGCCTTATTTGGATTAATAGGCTCAGGAGCAAGCTTTCATATTGTGGAGTGGGTGGCAGGTTCGATATGTTAAGCATCAATTTAATGGATGAAAATGATTCAGGCCCTCACATCTGGTCTGCTGTACACACTAGTTTGTAGATACTGATTGATGTTTTCATCTTAATGAGGGATCCACTTACCTGATTCGGGGTTTAGGTTTTGCTTTTTCTGCTAATTTTTACTCTCTCCCCTTCTAGCTGTAAACAGCGTGATTTGTATTCGACAGGGGGAAAAAATCCTTCCATTACTTTCCAGCATTTGCAGAAAGAAGCGTTAGCCTACCAAAGGCCGTCTAAATTGATAGATTTGCTATATTAGATTTTGCCATGTAAAATGGGAATACTTCTCCAAGTGTATGATGGCTTCTGAAACTTTTCTGAAGAAATGTCCTTTGAGAATGGACAGAACAGCTACTGTGGGATTAATACACATTTACCTAGAACAGTATTTTCGTGCCTTCAATATAGGATGTCTTGTTAGAGCTTTTATGGGGTATTTACTTTAAGAAGACTGTGATCAGTTACCTCCACATCTTAAGTTCACTATATGCTAAATTCTGTAACTAATGCAAGTGTGACTACACATTTGAAAGATTGTTATCCTGTAGGAACAGCACTTCTTTGAGAGCTGTTGTTTTGTGATTTCTATGACTCCCTCTGTTATAGGGTCCTATACTTTGGAGCTTGTGCTAGCAAAGAAACTTGGGAGTGGATGGTCTCCATGATTTATGCACCAGTTATAAAGGTGCTGTGGCAGTCTGCAGAGTAGGTACAAGGCCCCAAGAGAGACAAAACACTTTTCCTCCTACATGTAAGGAATGTGCACAAGCCATCTGATTAATTGGTAGTTGTGGCGGGTTGACCCTGACTGGACACTAGGTACCCATCACTTCCCCTTCTCAGCTGGACAGGGGAGAGAAAAGAAAAATAATATAATGAAAGGCTCATGGGTTGAGATAAAGACAGGGAGAGATCACTCACCAGTTGCTATCACAGGCAAAACAGACTTAACTCAGATAAATTAATTTAATTTATTACTAATCAAATCAGAGTAGCATAATGAGAAAATTAAACCAAACCTTAAAACACTTTCTCCCCACCCCTTCCTTCTTACCTGGTTTAATTTACTCCTGATTTTCTTTGCCTCCTCCCGTGCAGCAGCACCAGGGGCTGTGGTCACTTCATCATGATTCTGCTGCTCCTTCCTCCTCATGGGGAGGACTCCTTACACTCTCCCTGCTCCAGCCTGGGGTCCCTCCCATGGGAGACAGCTCTCCATGCCCATGTCCAACCTGGCCTTGAACACATCCAGAGAGGGGATATTCACAACTTCTCTGGGCAACCTGTGCCAGTGTCTCACCACCCTTACAGTGAAGAATTTTTTCCTTGTATCTAACCTAAATCTCTCTTTCAGTTTAAAACCATTACCCCTCATCCTATCCCTACACTTCCTGATAAAGGGTCCCTCTCCATCTTTCCTGTAGCCCCTTTAAGTATGGGAAGGCTGCTGTGAGGTCTCCCCGGAGCCTTCTCTTCTCTAGGCTGAACACCCCCAACTCTCTCAGCCTGTCCTCATAAGCAGAGTACTCCAGCCCCCTTATCATCTTCATGCTGTTCTCTGGACCCACTCAGTCAGGTCTGTGTCCTTCACATCACTCAGTCTGTGCATGTCCAATCACGTCAGTCTTTGTAGTTGAATGTGTTGTACAATTAATTTTTAAAAGCTGTAGTGATGGCTCTGCAACAATCACAGTCACGCTTCATGTTTAATTGTCTTTATCGCCAGCTTTTTCCTGCTAGCTTCCTCTTGCTCCATTTTGGTCTTATTTTGTATTCTTCATGTCCATGGGAAAAATTATTTCCCTTTTCTTGTATTATTAGCCTTTTATATACTGAAAAGTTATTATCTTGATCTCTCTTGAACATCTTTTCTCTGGACTAAATAACCCCAATTCTTTTATGGTTTCCAAATAAGCTCTATTTTCCAAGGCATCCATTTATTTTTTGTTCTTCTCTGTTCTTCTTGCCTGTATGTTTCTTGAAATGCATTGCCTGTCTACGGGGAGCTGCCAAGGCTGAAATAGAATCTATCTGTTCAACCTGTTTGGGTTTTTTTGTTGTTTTTTTTGTCTGTTTATTTTGTTGTGTTTTGGTTTTTTTTTATAAAAATATTTACGATATGATAAGTAACCATGTTGTTTGATGCCAGCACATAATTTAATGAGCCTGCATCTAAAACTTACTCAAGGAAGTCACTTTAATGAGCTCAGCAGAGCACTCTGTTCACATCTACATTCTCCCATCAAAGGCATCTCATCTACCACTGCTTGCTACAGTTCTTTCTTTTCCCTACATCTCTCCAGATATGTTCTTCTGGTCATTTGCTCTGATAAAAACCTATGCAGCTGTCTCCCAGTTCTCACTCCACTCTGAGGTAAGCACTGTATTGAGCACTTTGTGGTTTTGTTATCCAGAAGCAGCACTGAGGTAGGACTGAGATGGCAGTAATAGAAAGTGAAAAAAGGCATGTCTTCAGCCATTTTTTCTTTATGTATTTCCTTGCATTGTGTTAGATGAGAGGGGTAGAGCGGTAGAATTCTACCTTCTGATGCTAAATCAGTGGTATATAGAGTCCTCAACCCAGCAGAGGTGACAGGAGGGTGCCTCTAATAACAGCAAGTTTTCGCAGGTACTGCTAATATGTTTGTCTGAACTAGCAGTTACTGCTGCCACTCTGGTTTGCTCAGACACTGAAATTGCTGGCACAGTGATTGCCTTGCTTTAACTGTCCTTGTCTAGATTTGTATACGTTCAGATCAGCTCAACCTTTACTTCATACACTCTTACTAAAAACTGTTTCCACTACTATAGCTTGTTTCCCAAATACTGTAGTACATTTCAAATTGATTAAAAGCTGAATAGTGGCACATAAATAGGTTTGCCTTTAATAATATTCTTCTAGCAAGGATGTTTCTAGAGATGTTCTCCCACTGAATATTCTTACCCAAATGTTTCAGTATCTTTTATTAATGAATAATACAATAATGTGTAGCACTTTCAGAGGGTGAAGGATCCAATAGCTAGACAAATTCATGCCACGATATCTTTCTGTACCATTCAGCTGGAAGTCATCATTCTTTTCTGGATTAGGTGTTTAGATGATTCCCTATAGATATTTCTGGCTGGTCTTGACCAATCTATTACTTAAAAATCTGAAAGTTCAGCATGAATTTTTGACAGATATTTATAGATGCAAATCAGGTAGTTTATATGTAACTGGGCCAAGACAGAGCTTTTAGTTCTCTTCAGTGTTTATTTTTCCCCAGTTACCATAGATTCCACCAGTATTATACATCTTACTTATACTATGCCTTCCTATTTTGACTTGGTCCTTTATTCAAGGTCAGAGTGTTATCTGAATTCCTCAATATTTTCTCAAAGACTGTATTGTGTCAGTATCTGTTAAAAATCATTCAAGCCATATTGCCTCTGTTACTTAGCAATTGTATCAAATCATATTCTGAGGTATCCTCTTTTTCAGTTTCGGCATATCCCATCTTACAATTCATTTAGAGTACCTCTGTAAAAGTTTTTTCCTGGCTCATTGCTTTCAGATCCACCTCCATCTCTCCATACTCCACTGCATCAAATACAATTAGATGTCATCTTTAATATTCTTTTCTGTTTTATTTCATGTCTCACTAGTCATCTCCTCAAATATTAAGATACTGATCTTTTCCTACCTTCACATGAAAAATAAGGATGTTCTTGATTGCTTATTTTTCATCTACTTTTCAGCTTGCTTCTCAGGTGAGCATCTCTTCTGTTTTCTTCCCATAGACTTTACAAAAGGGAAAAATCCTTTTTATAAATCTAACAGAGCTGTCTTGTAGTCCTTCTTAAAGCTCTTACTCTTCTCAATCAGAGAGTATTGGTCAGGTAGTTGATAATAATAGAATCACAGAGTATCTCAAGTTGGAAGGGACCCATAAGGATCATTGAGTCCAACTTCCTGATCCTCAAGGGACTACCTAAAACTATCATATGATTAAAACTACCATATGACTAAAAGCATCATCCAGATGTTCCTTGAACTCTGGTAGGCTGTGACCACTCCTCTGGGGAGCCTGTTCTAGTGACAAACCGCCCTCTCACTGAAGAACCTTTTCCTAATGTCCAATCTGAACTTTCCCTGATGCAGCTTCATTCTGTTCCTTCATGTCCTGTTGCTGGTCACCAGAGAGGTGATGTTTCTATAGCATGTCTGTGTTGCACAAGTTATTTTGGGGCATGGTAGCTCTTTTTATTTGTTACATGTTTGTACAGTGCTTCAAACTGATGAATGATGTTATCTCCAAATTAAGAAGATACTTCTGCAGAAAGGTAGTGAATACCGATAATGCGTTAATTAAAATGTATGCTAGCAATTAGCTGGTAATCACGCGTTTTATGTCATGGGGATCTACCAAATATGCCTTCTTTGGAAAAAGTGCTTCCTATAGGCTTAGAAGGAACCTTTTTCTAATTGCTTAACTAATGAACATTAGACTCTGAATAAGCTATTACAGATTTATGTTCCAAAAGTAAGTAGAAACAGCATTAGAAGTGAAAGAGATTTCGTGCCTTCAGTAATTTCTGAGTAATCAGACTTGAGAGGGAAGATTAAGCCTATAATTATTTTTCTTACGCATTATCAATGAAGAAAAAGCTACAGGAAACTGCATATATATGGGTTTGCATAGACCATGTTCATAAAAGAATGGGAACTCTGCACTGTGTATATAACATCTTGTTAAAATGATTGGAAGTTTGTAAAAGTTAAAATACTTGTGAGGAAATGGGGAGTTGTCTCTATTTTTAGCTACAAAATATAAAGTATGATTTAATGACTGCTTTAGAAAGCACTTGAAATTCCTAATATTGGTGGAGGGAAGTGGGAGGAGAATTTATATTCTCTAATAGGAACCTAAGCACTATTGCTGGAGAGCATGGAAGGAAAGAAATTAAAATGTCAAGTTTTCTTTTCATGTTCAAATCTTAATGAAATTTATAAAGTGAACAAGTGAAAAATAAATGATAAGTTAATGTATTTTTTACAATGTAAAGCTTTTCTAATACAAAGAAGTGGGTGGAACAAAGAAATTTCTGTCTTTATAGTTCTTGGAGATAAGTCAGACTTTGTAACTATTTGCAATTGATCCTGCCATCTTAGGTTTTCAAGATCAAAGCAGTGCAACTGGCAGGAAAACTTCTTCCAGCCTTCAACACACCTACGGGTATACCATGGGCAATGGTGAATCTGAAAAGGTAATGAAATTTCTTTTGTGGGGAAATGTGTTCCTCCCCCTCTCTCAAACTTAAAATTAGTAATGGCATATGCCAGGGTTTTTTTAGTAGTGGAGCTGTAGAATATGCAGATAAATTGGCATTCCTGGCACTTCAGAATAATTTTAATAGAGTTCAGAGCATTCTACCTCATTAACTGCAATAAATTGTGACCATGATGTTTTTTTCCTGATTCTGCGGTAAGAATTTAATATGCCATTGGAACATATCCAGTGTATTATGCCATGTGTTGCCTTAGAACTTAACCATTGGTTCTTGAGTCATTAAAGAACAAACAAACAAAATTTTGAGAGAGCATTTTTGATGCAAGGCATTTTAAAAATTTTTATTATGTTCTTAAACAGTAGCTGAATTAGGATGAACATCTAGATTGTGTGTACATTTAAGCAATTAAACATAGTAAATAGCAGAGGGATTTTGAATTGTTTTATATTGTTTTCCTTGTAGAAGAGATTATTTGTTGTGCTTTGTTAAACTGTGAAGAGGTTTAGGACTACTTTGACAGCGTTAGCCTTATGTGCCTTTTTGTAATCAGGAAAGGATTCTCACTTTGCCGTCACTCCTCAGCTGAAGACCACAAAGCTGTGGATTGCCCTTCTGTTTCTGCAGGGCCTCACCACCTTTGCCTGGTTTTCTCTTTTTTGCCTGTGCTGCACTTTCCCCTCTGAGGCCATTTATTGGAACTCTGTACAATTAATATTGTTGGGTTAAATTTTCTTACGCACTTTCTGCACAGCATGATGGTTTACTCAGTCTTGTGTCCTTTCTGCAGTTTTGTGGAGCTTGAAATAGTTTTTTGGTTTTGCTTTGTTTAGTTGAAGCCTGCACTGTGATTCCAATTATGTTTGAGGGGCCCAGGTGGCTGTACTCCTCGGGCATCGCAGGCATGCAGTTCACTGGCTCAAGCAACATAGATGGCGAGGTTTAAGAAGCTTCAAGCAGTAGACTCACAAATATATATATCAGTAAAACATGGCAGCCGATCACATAGGTCAGGTGTCAGAGCACAGTCAGAAAGGCAGGACCAGGGAGGAGGATTTGCGGTAGGCGGAGGGGAAAGGATTGGCGTGCCAGAAATTTTCTGCGTGCTGGTATTGTGTATGCTTTTATTGTGTCAAGTCTCTTGGTAATGTACAGAACCAGCCAGCATCACAGCAGAAAATAGTGGCTGGCATGCCATAGGGTAGTGACAGTAGCAGGCGTATATGAGAACACTTACCATCAAGCTGACGTGCAGTAAAAGACATGACATGAAAGAAATATTTGAAAAATTATTGACTTGTGTTTTATTAGCTTTTGTATTCATAATGAAAGACTTAATTTTCTCTTTTTGAGAGCTGTAACAAAACCCCAAGCTATTATTTTGTGTCTCTACACTCTGTAAACAGTGCTTACTGTATTTTAAACAGTAGTGTTCTATCTCAGGTTAGAGCTACAAATATTGTTCCATAACCAACATTTTTCCTTTACATTTCTTCTTTCTAATTTGTAATTTAAAAAATAAATAAGACAACATTCATAAGTGATTGTAGCCCTACTGATAACTGAAATCTTTTATGAGAGGAAGTAGAAGTAATCTCCAGGAAACTCTACTTCAGAAATTAAAAAGACCCGATCCTGAAATGTGGTGAAAACTCCCAAATTAGATTAAACCAGAGATTGTTTAGGAATTATGACTTACCAAGATGGTGTATCTTCGAGTGCAAAAGATATGAGGGATATGATACTTTCTGTTGATTCTGTATATGAGCCTGAGGAACTAAAAATGTTCTGCCTACAGTAAACATGGACTGTTTTCCTACGTAGATACAGATAGGGCCCACTCCCAACCTACTGGAGTGTCTAATACTGACTTGAAGCACATCCCACACAAGGAAATGGACCACAGCAGATGTTTGGCAGAACAAGAAACTGAATGCTGCCACCTTTAGACGTATACTCATCTTATCTGATAATTTATTTTGATTCTTGTTCCTAGGAACGTACAATGAATAAACAACAATCGAGAATGGGCCCAGTGTTAAGTCATTATATTTCTGTGACTTCAAGATACTATATGTTTTAATGACAGGACTTTTTGTTGTTGAGGTTATGGTATCTTTTTTCCATTAAGACCTAACCAATAAACTCACTGAACGATCAAACTACAACTCCTGTAATCTTAAGTGTGGGTTAATACTTTGCTGTTATTTGTTCAATTTGCTGTGGTGGTTGTTGCTAGTGCTGAGCCCAGTAATTTTGAATTTTTTGTTGTTTTCTCCATTTTTCATGCATATTTGTTGGAATTCAGCGGTGTGGGTCGAAACTGGGGCTGGGCTTCTGCCGGCAGCAGCATCCTCGCTGAGTTTGGTACTCTGCACATGGAATTTGTCCACCTCAGCTATTTGACAGGGGATCCTGTATACTACAACAAGGTGAGTCTCAAATTCAGTTTTTTATCATACAAGTGTCTTTTATACTGTTTCATCATAAATTGCGCTAAAGGAGAAGTACATCGAATTCTATTTGCGTTCTTGGTAGCAGGTAAATTTTTCGTACTTATATTTCTGTTACCAAATAGGTGACTTGTTCAAGTAGAAATTTATGACAACACAATTTTTTTTATTTGTTTCAGCATACATTTAAAAAACATAATTTTTAAACATGTTTATGTGAGCAGTCCTTTAAAAACCAAAAATATACTAAAATCTGCAGGAAGCCCTCAAGAAAGCTTCTGGGTTCAGATTAAGAAAGTTGAGTACTAAAAAAAACCCAAAACCCCAACAAAAAATGGTTAGATTTAACTATGTGCAGAGAGCAGATGAATGTTGTTAGTCATGATCCTGATTCTTGATTTAATTTAGGTCATGCACATTCGGAAGTTACTTCAAAAAATGGATCGTCCTAATGGACTTTATCCAAATTATTTGAATCCAAGAACAGGCCGGTGGGGTCAGCGTAAGTATTCTTATTTTATTCATTTCTAAGTAAAGCTCTACTTCTTACTTTGTTGCTGATTTGGAGATCAATAAAATTATTCTCTAGGGTATGAACAGCATTGCTTGAAAGCTTGCAACATAAAAGGATTACTTGAGAACTCCTGAAACCAATTTTTGCCTGTCGTGCTCTCTGAAGTCATGCAGCTTGGTTTTTTTGGTACTTTCTGAAAGCAAATTCCTACCAAATCTGATATCTATCACTTTCATCAGTCAATAAAGTCTTCAGTAATACTGACAATAGTTTCTTCATTTTGATTATGTTCCTGCTTTTGTTCTGCAAACCATCTGATAAGTGAATTACTGTAAAGTGATGTAGAAGTAATGCATGTTTGTGGTGGTTAAATTTGAGCTCCTTCACCTGGTGTTAGAGCCTGACATTTACAAACATCATTCTTCTACTTAGTGGTATGTAAAGTGGCCTGATGAACCTCCCTGTAGATCCTGAGGGTATCAGTGTGTCTCGTATTTTAAAAACAAACAAAAAAACAAGGCTTTGGAATGAAAAAAAATTGTTTCTGTTGCTGACAGTGTAACTGGAGAGATAAGACACAGACATGATTACATGATTCGTTTTCTTGAAGTGGTTCTTCCAAAAAAACTTGAGTAGTTTAGTGCTTTCATAGTGGGTGTGGTAAAAGAATCCTTTTCTACAAGGCTTCTGTTCCTACTTCTTTTATGAATGCAAGCTTATTTAGGAAAAAACAAGCAAGATGATCTATTTTTGTCCTGTTTGACATCATTGACAGGTTTGGGGGATTTCAGTGGTTGGCTGTAAATACCCAGTAGAAAATGTTCTGGCTTGCAAACTGAGAATTTGCTTCTGACTTTGAGTCTGGTGTATGAGGGAAATAAATGCAGCTGTCACTTCAGTGACTGTGAAAAGAGTCGTCTAATCCCATCATTAAGGCCAAAGCATCTAATATCTTTGAGTGAATAGTGAGACCTTCTGAGATGGACACATGGATTGATGAGAGAAATTCTTCAGACAAATTTAGGTTTAGTGATGCATTCGCAAAAAAGAAAGTGAGCAGATACAAATATTCACCTATTATTTATTCAAAAGACAATTTTGTGCTGTTGTTATGAATTTTTTTCTGTTGCCTCTTTCTTTTTCTAACCAATTACCCCTGCTACTTTTGTCAAAAGGAGTCTAATGTGGCATATCACCAGGATTCTTTAGGGGCTTTTTGTCAGCTGTAATATTAATGCTCAGAATTACTGGCATCTCTTGGGAAGACAATAATCCTGGTCATTGAGAATAAACATACAGTGAAAATTTTAACTTTGCAGAAGTTTGGTGGAGCTCAAACATACTATTTATATGAATTTTGAAAGATAATACACTTGAGGCTAAAGTTTAGGATTACAGGCTGACACTTAAGTTCTTAGGATAAAAAGAAATACAACTTTATAGAGCCTTTATTTTTCTGTGCTGCTCATTAGCCACAAAGTTATTTCCTGGAATTTGGTGGTTGGTTGTCTGGGGTGGTTTTTTTGAGCAAATAAGCTTCCAAATGCAGATACAGATGTTCTGATGGTGTTTTTTAAGATTTTCCCAATGCAGCAAGCATTTGTAAACCTATCTTGAAAAGTTTTGTGGGGACAAGATAGCAAGAATTCATAATTCTGTTTTTCCTTCCACAAACCAAGATGGAACAATGAGAAGCTGTCTGTTGTACCCCAGATAGATCACTCTTCAGTAAATCTATATGCAGAAATTTAAGAACTTACAGTAAAGGTATGCATACACTGAAACACTGTACATACGAGCTGGAACAGCTGAGGATTAGACAGGAATTTTTCTTCTGATTCTCCTGCAAAGATTGTATCCTGTATCACAGAAGTCAGTGAAGTAAGGGTGATGCCTTCACGCCCTATATCTCAGCTCGCTAGAGGACTTGTGTCAGAGTCTACGATTCTGTCACTGACTTGAGTTGTATTGTTGGTGTTAAGGGCAGGCAAGGCTTTTATGTCCTTCTCAGAAGGTAATTTCAAAGAGCATTGTGTTTGGCTTGTTCTATACTTTAGTACTGGAAAGACTGAGACAATGGGAAGAGTTCCCAAGCATAACTTTTCTTCTTTCGGCTTCTGGGAAAGCTGCCCTTTTCGTCTCTGCTGTGACCTTTAGTTTGATGCATCTTATCTTGTTCAAAGTACTTTCTCCAGATAGTTTTTGAGAATTATTTCAGAACTCTTATTTGCCCAGATACATGTAACTTTTGACTCTGACCTTTCTGGGTTTTCCTTTTTCTTTTAACATGGTTTTTTTTCCTTCAGACTTTTTTGGCTCAATGCTAGTTAGGTTTTCTATTAATCTGTACAGTGTTCCAGCTAAGTCATGAGGGGTGTGAAATAGGTAAAATCAATTTCTACATAAATACACTGCTGAAGAAATATGGGATTTGGCTGTTATATTAGCATAAATCTAGTGATGGGTTTATTTTCTGTTTCTATGTCTGTCGTTCTAGCAGTGGGTATATTCTAGTGGTGGATAACTTTATTCAAAAGCAATAAAAGTATCAGTGATGTGCATATAGCAGTCAGACTAGTTGATGTTATTACTACCAGTTGATTATCCAGGGAGTATTAAACAATATAAAATGGAAGAATTCATTTAGGTCAGGTTTTCTTAGTAGTTACGTTTTGTCTTTACCTTTTCATTTATTTTTTAAAAGAATTATATGATTTGAACAGAAGAAAAAAGATATACTTTTGTGTTGTTTATCTGTTTAATTTTGTTCTAACGGGCTGATAGGTAAACTTCAATACTTAAAGACAATTCTTGTTGCAAGTCCGATTTGTGGAAGAAAAGGTAAGCCTCAGACATTTTCTGTGGCTTTGGTGTGGCCCCGTAGGACTTGTAAACTGGATGTATCTCTACTTGCAACAAGAGTTTTGTGGAAAATGCTTGATACATTCTCCCTTGATAACAGTATTTTGATACCTTCTCAGAGGTATTTGCACAAAGAGCCTAGACACATCCTTATTTTTGGTTTTTAACCAAAAAACCCCACAAGGATTACATCTTTTTTTTTTTGACATACAATCCCAAGTATTAATTGTTAGTGTGAGCAACTAACATGTGTTTGAAATACCTCATTTAGAAATCTTTCCTTCCTTTTTCCTCTTTGCTCCAGTAATATGTGCAGTGAATTATGCTGCCATGTAAGTAACTTTTTATCATGTAAGTAACTTTTTATCATGTAAGTAACTTTTTATCATGTAAGTAACTTTTTATCATGTAAGTAACTTTTTAGCATGTGTAATGTCTCACAACATCCTTTTGAATCTCAAATTTTGCAAAATCTAAATGTCATGTTGTCCATCAGAACTTTGTACGAACTGGATATAATGCACAAATATGAAGCTTATATCTCAGCTACTGGTGTTAGGAAATGACAGTAATAAAATTCAGTGCTAGGTCTTAAGGGGAAGGTGATACTTGTTTACAGAGTGATTAAGCCAGCTGATTTTTACCTACTCTCCTTTTCTCATAACTTTAACTCACTCATGATCACAGATACCAAGACATGTCCAAGTTGTCTGGACTCAAAGAAAAAGGGACACTGCTATCCAGTCCTGTTCACATACCTAGGGTTCTTGAATGATGACGATAAGCTAGTTTTTGGACAGATCTTTCAGGCCTTTTAGGGATCAGCAATTATTACAGGGTGTTTGTATGCCTCAGAATATTTCTGTCATTAGCCTCCATAGATCTTAGGCCACATTGCTGTGTCTTGCCTGGTTTTCCTCATTTAAATGTATGCTTACAATATATATATGTGGTTTGTTCCCTTCTTGGGTTAGGGGAAGGGGAATGGTGTATGTAATATGCTGCAGCCTTGTCACCATCCTTCTGATGTTAGGATGCAGGTCTGATGAGTCATTTCTGCTGTGGTTTGATTTATCAGAGTGCAGGCCTTTTGATCTCGATATAAATAACATGTTCTACAATTTCACTGCTGCGGGGTGATGTTCTAGGGACATACAGACCGTCCTTTTTGGTCATTGTTCTGCTGCTTCTGCTGGTGCTTACAAAGGCATGCATTTTTCATTCAAACCAGTCAGTGTTTCTGTTACAAATACATAAAAAGGTATAGTCAGTCAAGTAACTTACCAGTCAGTTAGTAATTATGGTTTCATCAAGAAGGATGTGACCATGGCTTCCAGGTTCTTTACAAGTTGGAGATGAGTAGAGTCATATAGCGTGGCATAAATCTAATCTATAGCCATGTCTTTGTAATATTTACATTTTTATGAATATAAATTTCCATGTGAATTTAATGCATTTTATGTAGCACTTGAAGATTACCTTCTTTCTTTTTCTGCCTGCCTTGCGAAGCAGCAGCAGCCAGATCTAGGAGCTACATCAGACAGGGCTGCAAAGGGACTACCATCCCATCATTTCTCTCCATTTGAATGTCATAAAACCCAGCCCTAAAAACTGCTGGGTGATTGGCTTGCTGGCCACTGCTAAATCTCCATGCTTTTCAGTGGAAAGGCTTTGTAATACAGCTGTATGTGACTAGACCCTTACTGCTGTGTAGCAGGAAGGGAGTTTTTTATACTCAGGAGGAGGAAAATGATGTCGTGTGTAGGCTAAATATTACTGTTTAAGCTTGTAATGTGCAGGTATTATTACAGCACGAGTGTCATGACAAACAGCTTTTTAATGGGTTCAGCTCAGGATTTGTCAGCTCACTGAGGCTTTTGCTAGAAGGCAGAGCTCTAATGCCCACAGGAATGTTGACAGATTTAATTTTTACTTACGGACTAAGGTGATGGTCTAGTAGGAACAAGTACTTCTGCCTCGGGGTTTCAGTTTCTGTGAAACTGAAAGGAAAATAGCTGGCAAGAAGCATATTCTAACCTCTCACACTAATCTACAGTTAAATTTGTTAGCTTGGTGTTCACTTTGTGAGTGGTTGGTTTGTGAGTTCACTTTGTGAGTGGTTGGTTTGTGAGTTCACTTTGTGAGTGGTTGGTTTGTGAGTTCACTTTGTGAGTGGTTGGTTTGATGTAAGCATCAAAACTTTGATTTTACATTATTTTCAAAAACAGTAACAGTGCTTTCTGGAGAAGCCTGCTAAGCAGACAAAACAACTAGAATTTTGATTAAAAGCAAAAGATTTCAAAATTACAGAAATAAAATTGTACTGAAGAAAAATTATTTTTTTTAAAAAAGAAAATATGTTGAGGAAATGTAATTACAATTTGCATTTGAAAACAGACTAAATGAGAATACCAACTAGAATGGCAGTAACAAAGAAAATGCCAGTCTGCATGCTATTGCCAAGTCAGGACATGGAGCTCATGTTTGCCCATTTCTGTAAATTGTGCATTCTTCCTTTCTACTTTTCAATACCGAGAACAAGTTATTGCATTTCATCTGGTTCTGCTGTCTCTTGCAAGTAATAATATTACTGAAGGGGAACTCAGATTGCTCTGACTTCACATCTTGCTTCCTGCAGTTGGGCTACCTATGGAGCTACCTGTGTTGGTTATGTAAGATTCTTAAAGTTGTGTCAGTTTAACTAAAATTGGTTTTTAGACTGTATATGGCTTTCATATGCAAGAAAATAAGCAGAGATACCTAATCTATGTTAGCCTTCTGTGTTTATTGCATCTTTGTGATATGTGAGTACATTAACAAATTACTGTAAAGTGAGCTAGTATGTGAATTTACAGGGCATGAGCTGAGCACTACTGTGAAACGTAATAGCAGATACTGAAAATGCTATTGCTGAATGCTGATGTGATGAACATTCAGACTTCAGTCTATTTCACAGTGCTTGCTTTGTGTCTCTGCACTGAAAACAAGCCCCTTTAGACAGATTTGCAAGTTAAAGGCCATATGAGGGGTACTCCATCAGCACCTTTACAAGGACTCACCAACAGTGTGACATCAGTCTATGTATGTGTATTTAATGCACTAAATTTAAATGCTGTCTTTAGTGTACAAAATAATGACTATGCTTTAAAGACAAATAAGAGGGTTCACATAGGTATTTAGCCTGTCTGGTTACACACACTGCCTTAGCATCTTTTGATGATGTTCTCACTTTCTTGCAGCTCCTTGCATCTGTAACTACAGAGTAATTAGAGGCACAGCCACAGTGGCTGAATGGAAGAAATTTATATGCCCTGTTTCCCAGTTGTTTGTGCTGTAGACCTAACCTTTAAATAAACCAAAGCAAATACCTTTGTGGATGTGTTTCTTCAGGTGGTCTTTCATTTTCAACAATAAATGCTTGAAATAAACCAAACCAAGCACTTTTAAAGTACTATTTAGAGAAGACTTCTGTGGATTCCATTTAATTGGATTAGATTTACACTTATGTTAAAATGGTGCAATTTTCACATGTAGGAAAAAAACAATAAAATTTTTTTAAATTACTTCCCTTAAATCAGTGCAAATACTGGGTGAATATTCCTAAATTTTTATGCCTGCCTGTAGAGCAGCTCACCAGCTCGTCCAACTTGAAGTTTGCTAATGAATTCCACATACACACACGCACTTGGGATTAAATTCACAAGAAGAAACACACGTGTGTTTCCAGTTGCTGGCACATAAACCTAGGGCCCTGTGACTCACTGGCTTTTCTCCAGCTGCTGCCACCCGGACCTACTGGCCCCTGTGACCTTCAACCCCTTTCTCCAGTTGCTGGGACTCTGACCTTGCAACACACATCCAAGTCCCTCCGGTTACTGACCCCTGAACCTCTCTTGCATGCCAGATTCTCCAATTGCTGGCACCTAGACCTGCAGGGTCTGCAGTGCATGACCTCTTCTTCAGATGCTGATGTTTATGCCTTGCAGCGCTCAGACTTAGGATAGTGAGTGGGGTTACATGTGAAAAATGAAGGATTTAGTAAGAAGATAAATCAGACTGCTTATAGGGTGCAGGACTTAGGCAGACAAGTGTGGTGATCTGCAGCTTGTTTACATGTGACCAGGCCCTTTCAAGCCACCTCCTCTCCACTTTTCCTTTGCTCATACCTACCCAAGCCCACCCTGATCCTTCTCTTTCCCTCCCTTTGGCCCTAAATAGCCCATAGTAAGTTTTATCTAAAGCTACATGCCCTTTATGATGTTTCGTAAACACATTTTGCACGGTCCTGCAAGTCCCCTCAAATAATGCTCATGACAATCATGTTTTCCCCTTGTCAGTGGCAAAGTTCAGGTTGACTCTATGAGTCTGTGCCGGAGTAGTTCCTTTAATGTCCCATCAATCAGTAGCTGACAAGTTCTGATCTGTGTTAGTGTCTCCTACTATCTTCTTGTTAATGTTGGTGTGTTTAATTTACCGATTTCCTTGTCATTTCTTACTTCTGTTGTACTGAATGCTCCTTACCCAAATAACTTGGTGAAGGAGGTGCTCTCACATTCTGCACATCCCTGTTTGTGAGAATGCTAATACTGAGAGTAATCAACATGTCAGTGGAAGGATACTGTCCTGGCAGCTTGAGCTCTATGTAATATATAGGAAGAATGGCTCTCCTGAATGCAAGCTTTCAAAGGTGCTGCAGAGACTGATAGATAAGTCACTATTTGGATTTCTATTATTGGGACTTTGATTGTTTAAATAAAGCAAGAAGCCCTTTCAGTCTTTACATCTACGTCTGGCAGATTAAAGCCCTTGTAATTTGCAAGGTGAAGTGCATAATAGTGAAGAACAAAGTGGTCTTTCAAAAGATTAAATAAATATTGCAGATAAGTATCTCAGATAAAAATATCATTGTAGCATAAAATAACTGGTTGATAGTCTAGTTATGGGTAGTGAGAAAGATGCTAGTATTGGAAAATTCCTGTGTTTGTCAGCTGAAGCTGCTAGTGTTTTCCTTCAACTATGATGGTACTTGGCATTCCCCCCCCCTTGTTTGTTTATTTACTAGATGCCTTATTTAGCAGTAGTCTCTTAAATTGTGTCTGTTAATACCCTTATGTGCTGTAAACAACACTAAGAAAACAGCAGTGCTGAGAATAGTGAAAAATCGAATTGGGAAATGTAACGTCAAGTTTTGTCAAAACATCCTAACCTGAAGGGAATTGTGTCAAGTAAGCCTGTATTTTCCAAAGAGTATTTTACAAAACTTTTCAGATAATTACCTTCAAATTGGACTTGTGGATAATAGTTTCTAATGCTTTAATTCTTAGGTGATTTTTTTTTTCCTCTTTGGTATAAGGAAAAGATTTTCTTTTAAATAGAAACAGTGAATGATTAAAATAATTAATTTTACCTATTGTAGAAGTACTTGTAAAAGTAGTTCCCAACGTGACTTTATTTTTGCACATTTCTTTGATTTAGCCAGTAAATTTCTTTTTTGATTTGTGGTTGGAACATCAGTTACAAAACTGGAGATAACATGGTCTATGTGATGGTAAGTTTGGAGACTGATGCAAGCAAGGGTGCGTTTTTTTATTTCAAATCTGCTTTCAGTTGAGTATGTTATGAACAAATAAAAATACAACGTGATTTCTAGACTTCCAGCAGTAGATGTGCATGTACCAGTTACAGATGAAGAGGTGGGGGTGGTTCTCTGCTGTTTAATTTTCTTTGCTGTCTTGGAGGATGTTCTTAATTTTTCTCTCCAAAATATTCTGTCTTTAGGAACATGCATGTGTTTTGAATAGAAAATGATCTGTGTAATAATCTTCTGGGGGAATTCCCCTTGCCCTTTTGCTTTACAACCATGTACAAATGTAATTAACCATGTTCCAAGAAAAGGAGGAATTCAAATTTGTTTATTCATTAGAAGCCAAGAACAAGTTAATCTGTTAAAACTTTGTTTTAATGAAACACAACAGAGCTGTGCATTACAGGGAATATGCTTTTATAAGTGTACAAGGTTAAGATGTTTTGCTGGTCTGTTAAGCAATATGCTGGAAAAGCTGAACAAATAAAAGCTTTCTTTAGTGTGTTAAAGATTCTGGTGTTATTGGAAGGTTATACATGTGTATATGAATTAGGCATTTGAAAAAGAGTGTCTATAAATAATTCCTAAATAAAGGATTTGGATATGGTGTAACTGGGTTTTGAAAGTGCCTGCATATGTTGCTGTGGAAAGAGATATTTTAGTTTGCTGTACCACCAAACTGTACTTCTAGACCATGGATCTTGGTGGGCAGCACATCAGTATCTAGAATTTGAAACATGTCCCACAACAGCTTTAACATTTATTTTCGTCACTCTGAATTCAGTAAACTAATCTGTGTTAACAGTCTGACATATTTTAGGGTACCAGTTGATATTCCTGAGAGCTTAAGTTGTTGGCTTTGAAGACAGATAACTTAAAATGATTGGGGACTGAAAAGGTGACATGTGCTCTGTGAGTTTGTAAAGTTTGAGCTACTGTAAAATCTTGTTCTTTATTTAATAATTGATTTTTGTGCTGGGATCTTTATATATCTAAACTGTACTTTTGAACCATTCTTGACTTACTCATTTCTTAGGGAAGCCTATCAAAGTCAAATTACAAACTTGTTACAGCCTTATTACATTTTTTTATTATTTTATTCCTTTTGTATCACTTGTTGGAGGCTGTACATGTAGCTGTTCATATTGACATTCTCTAGACCACTAATAGATTCAGATGACACATAACAGTCCATTTCATCTCATTCTGTCTTAAGTATGTGAGACTTCATATCCTCTTATATGTGGAGGTGTACCTTTGGTAGTCACATGAGAAACATTTCCAGTTTGGTGGCCTTGAGGGGAGACGATCTGTAATTTTGTACCGTGGACATTGAATATGTCTTCTTGATGGGTTCTTTTAATTGTGACATTCCACTGGGAGCTGGACTGTTGTGTAGCAGCAAGGTAAAATACCATCTCATCTTGGAGATCTTTGTGAAGACATAGCTGATCTTTGATTGCAGATCACACTAATGGTCTGAAGTGAGAGGTGATGGTGATGAATTCAGTCCAAATGTAGGGTATGGTAGTTCAGTCTCAGTCATAGAACATGGACTGAGTAAGTCTTAAAATCAGCACAATTTCCTATCACCTACAGAGCGACCAAAACTTCAGCTAGCTGTGTGCCATTTCAGGTGTCTGTCATAAGAAGAAAAATAAGTGATATGCAGACGAAAGTCTAGGGGAGAGAAACATGCAGAGTAGCCTGAATTTGTTTTGTGTGTGATGTAATCCCCAAGTACATCAAAAACAGAGACTGTCTTTCATTGCTTCTTTGAATCTCTTTTGACTGTCAGCATTCATATGTTATATATATATACACACACGTACGTACATAAGTACGTAACTGCTGTGGTCTTGATACAACTTGAACAAGAGGGTGAAGTTGTTGACAATGGTTTTGCCAGCTGATTTTGCATAGATAGATGTTGGGCCAGATTTAATCTAATAAAGATTTTCTCTCTCCTGTTTTCTTGGTTTTAATCTGTAGGGGAGGAGAGTTGGGATCTTACAGGAAGACTAAGATGAATAAACAAAAGGTTGTAATGACCATAAGAGCTTGTCAGTCCTCCTGTGTAGAAATTTTTATTCAAAATGAACTCTTTGCATTGTGGGCGCATACCTACAGCAGTATTGTTTGTAGATTATGTTACCACCCCTTAGCTGTTGTTTTAACAGACACTGTGTCAGAAAAAATAAAAGGCATAAGAAGTAAACATGTACCTGACTTCCCATCAATCCACTGCAAATTCCAGCTGTTTAGTTAAAGCTGCCAGCACAGGTGGGATTTACACTGACTCCAGACTTGGTGGAGAGGCAGGTGTGCTTCATTTGAGTAGCTCTGTTGGTGAGTGAAATAATCTGGAAAATAACTTCAGGTGATAAAAGGCCATTTTACTTTTCAATAAAAGCACCAATATACAGGTTTAATGTGTTTAATTTTCACACATGATCTTGATGTATTTAGCTGATTGGTGAATATGTCTTCTGAGAAATAAATTATTTTCAGAATTATAAACAAGTAGAATGTTTTGAAGTTTCAGGGAAGTTTGAATACAAAAAGGAAAATATTTGTTCCAGCTGTGAATTCCTCAGTGTGAAAGGAGAGCCTGTTGTAAGATACCAAATTAGGATACTCCTTTGATATCACAGAATCATAAGCTACATTCAGTTTGAAGATGTCTTGACAACATGAGTTACCTAAATATGTCTTAGTTGAGCTAGTTGTACTTGCTGGTCTGTTTCAAATTATTTCTGTTGTCTTTGCACACACTTGAATTGTGCAAGTTTGAGAATTTTAAGCTTCAGTTGATAACCACTATAGTTCTAGGAAATAATTTTTCTTAATTTTATTATCCAAGAAACTGGTAGCACTTAAGCTAAGATTGCTCAACATGTTCCATTAAGTGATTGTGTTTTCAGTTTCTTGTAGCTGAGAAACTTCAAGTCTTCCAAGTGGAATATTCTGTCTGCCTCAAGGTGTTTTGCTGAGTTTTTTTAAACAGCTTTGACAAAAATGCTTCATCCATTTCTAAAATGAAGCTAGAGGTAGAATGTGATTCTACCCAGATTAAAGTTTGTTTTTTCTCAGCATACAGTTAAGAAGCTCAAGAACTATCATGTTTTGGATATGAAATACTGTGGATTTGTTTCAGGACTGCTTTGAGGAGAAAACCATCCATATTTTCCAAGTCTTTGAAAAATACTCACATCTACTTTCTCCATATGGAGTATTTAGAGTTCAGCTGCTACGTTCTCTTGAGCTGTGTGTGCTGAGCAGGCGTGATCATGCACCCCCAGGTTGGGAGGAGCTGAGCTGGGTTTTTCTTGTTGCTTGAATCTGTTGTGGCACCAGACAGTAGAAAGGGACACAATGTCCTAACTTATAAAAGCCTGTCTTTACAACCTTAACTATTCTTTTAATGTAATATTTGAATAACAGATTATGTGACAACCTGCATGTTTTCAGAAAAATTTTCATGCTGGTAATGTGTTCTATAGTGATAAATGATTCATAGCTGACTAAAAATTGTGCCTCTGCCTCCTTTTATCATGGCTGCCTTTGCTGCAGTTAATTTACAAGTGTTTGCACTTTTAAGCCATCCATTATGGCTTATGGCATCCTTAGGTTGAATTTTCACTGTGAATTGCAGCAGCTGCAATTTCTAGGGCTTCATCTTTCTGGATTAAAGGATTAGAAAGGGAACTTGCACCTATTTAGAGCAGCTGAGGGGCACTAAGCCCAAGTACATGAAGATTGAACTGAAACGTAATCAGAGCCACTGTGAAGACAAACAGAAAAACAATTCTTGAAAAAGTTTCCTACACAGAGAAAGAGAGTTCCAGCAGTGTAAGAGCAGTTGGTACCCAAAACAACTAATGATGATGCAGTGTGACAGTTTCTAAATGCAAGTTAGTATTAGCTTAATCACTTCACTACTCCCTCCTGGTTACTTATCTTTTCCACTCTTGAACTCGTTCCCTGACATTACAATAGCACTTCGTGAAGGATACAGTGTTCGTGATCCTTAAGGAAAATCAGCCTCCCTTTTTACTGCTTTGTTCTTTTGTTGCAAAGTAGTTCTGTACTAGTACTCTTTAGGTTGAAATGAATCAGTAGTTTGTTCATCTTGGTGTTTCTAGTCTATTGGGTATAGCACTGTAGCAGGTTCAAGTTAATTTTCCTTTACTTTGGAGTCATAACTAACAATTCCAGTTTTAAGACTTGAGCTTCTCTTACATATTGCCTAATTTTGATTTCTTTGCTCGGTTGTTCTCTACATGTCTGTACTTAAAAATATTAAATCGGTGTTGTAGTTGCAAATTCATGAATTAAAAATACTATCGGCATAGCTGATCCTCATCTCCACCTGCTTGTGCTTATGTACTGCTAGAATCTTATCTCACCATACTGCTTATCAGCACGGCAGCCTGTGCATGCTAAGCATACTTCTGCTCAGCATTTTATTTCATGTTTTTCATTCTGTGTGCAGTAAATGATGCGTAAGCTTCATGGATGCGGGAAGACGTGCCCTGGGGTCAGGAAGGGACAGTGGCTTACTACCCATCTGCTCATGGGTAACCGAAGCAGTCATCACCCTCAGGTGTTGTGACTGCAGCATCAGTTCAGGCTTGATGTGCTGCTTTTAAAACAATGCCTGCCTTCTTTCTTTATTCCTGCTCATTGCCAAGAAATGACAATTGCACAATTAAGACACAAAGCAGAGAGGGTTTAGCAAATCATGAACTGTTTTTAATTTGCCTCATTAAGCTGCTGTTAACTACTTAAAGCCATCTGCTTAAAAATAATTTACACATCTTAAGTTTGCTCTAGAGAGCAGGTAGACCTTCATTAGAGCAGGTTTTGTTATTAAAGTTATCTTTAGGGGGCTTTCAGTTGTTGAGGAAAATATTTTATTGCTCACTGAACCAAACTTTTCCTGTAAACATAAGGAAGTGGCACATGTTTGTAACTTGCAGTCTGCTGCCATAACCATATTCTTGGGAACCACTGCAGTTCATTTAGGAACTGGCTTTCTGTGGAGGAAGTTAGTTACAGCCGTTAGGTAGATCTGGGTACGAGGAAGGAGAATGAGCTATGTGAATGCCTAGTATCCCTATTATCTACTACCACCCCAAAAAATTAGTCCTGGAGAGGAAGAACAGCCAGATCCATCACAGAGCCTCAGCTGTATTTGAGGCTGGGGAACCCTGCTGCCTACGCCCTGAAGAGCAAGCTGAGGAAAAACAAGGGTTTTTGTCTCCCCAGACTGTAAAGAAACAATTTCACTTAGAGCGAACAAATCACCAGAGTGCCACTCTCCCTCCTATCTCAAGCTGAGATTCATTGTCATTTCAGTTAGATAGCATGTACACTCCTTTCTGACCTGCTCTGTATTTCTGTGGTTTGCTGTGAAGTAATTGTCCTGGTTCTTGTCAGAAGAGACTGTTTTAGCAGTGGGCTAATGGATTGCTGATATGAGTAAGATCATTTGGAGTGAAACTAGCTTTAGAAATATCGGGTCATGATGGTGTGAGAATTTAAAAGAACATCCTCCACTCTATGGGCAAGGGGTGGATGTGATTTTTTTTTTTTTTTAATTATTAGCTGAGACACAGTATTTGACTAAATATAGATTTTCTTTTATCAATAAATTAATTATTAATTTAAAACTCATTAAAATATTGCTATGGAAATTATTTTTTTTTCCAGTTGCATGCTGTTGTTTAAGGAGAAAAATTCCAATATTTAACAGGATGTAAATCTTTTGAAGTATCTCAGCAAAAGTGTTGCTATGAATTGTAAATATCATTGTCTTCCTATTAAGATTTTTATTTGGCTCTTTCTGGCAGGAAGGAAGCCTACAAACAGACTGACTGCACAGATTTGCACACAATATGCTTTCAAGTGTGTGACAAACCAGAGAAAATACAGGGTTTTTTGTAATTGCTGTTGGTTGCAATAGTTGAAGTTTCTTTGCAACTGCAGCTACTATGTCTTTTAAAAGTTTAAGACTTCCCAAGGAATTTTTTTGACTGGAATCCTTTTATGTTTGCCCAGTTGTCTGGGCCTACATTTGAAAAAATGGAGAATGAAGAAAATATCCTAATTTATCTTGATTGGAAGGAATGAATGTTCTATAAATGTATACATGCCGTTGAACAGAATATGTGGCTTCTGCCATATTTGATATGCCCTCATACTTCTGTTCTCCTTGCTATATTTGTCTTAATCTGGAAAGAATTTTGCTTCAGGATTTCACTGTGAAACACTTGTTCACAGTAAAAAGCTTTAAATGACATAGAGCTAATTAAATAATTCTTTTAGATCAAATATGTGAAAAATTAAATCAGCTTTTAAATGTGCAAAATACTTACAAGCATTTTAAACATAATACCTTCCTAGCTGTCTACTGGAGAGTACCCAGTGCCCAGACGCTATTGTAAACTCGGTTATTCAAATCACAGTTTGTTCCTTTTTAGTACTCTGAATTGACGTGCAAGGTTAGGGCTGGTTGAAAAACTTCAAAATATTTTACGTGCAAAACATTTTGAGTTGAACTGAGTTAAATCTCGGAATCCATCTGAGCTGTAGCTCAAATAGCAGGAGAGAGTGATAACCTCTGTGGACTTTCTGATGATAAATTTGGGTGGGGAGCTTTGTTTATAGGAGAGGATTATATGTGGTGACCCAAATCTACAGTTTTCACTATTTGCTAAGGATCTTGAAAAATATTTCTTTAGCATTTCCCCTCTAGGTGAGAGCAAGTTGTCAAAGTCTCGCAATCTGTCACAAGTGTTTTAATTTTCAGTCATGTCTAGCTATAGTCATTACACAAAATGCAGCAAATTGTGCTGCTGCAACACCTTCTGACCTCAGCAGAACATCTGAAGGAAATCTAATGCTGTTGTAGAAGTTGGAAAACTTGCTGTGTTTAAAGCTCAGTTCAGCTGCTGTGGTGGACTCCTTTTCAATTCCACCCTCTTTCAGCTATTTTTTACAGATGGAGAGGGGTCAGTGAAATATAGACAGCTGTGTCTCAGTGCAGTCAGCTCCCTTGAAATACTGCTTCCCTTCCTTGTGAAAGATAGTTGTCTGTGATGTCTTATCATGTGTGACCACCAAACATATGTCATCTGTCCCGTTCCTGCTGCTGAAGAGAAGGAACAGAATCAGTTTGCCCTTTCTGACACGTCTACCCTCTGGTCCAACTGTGAAAGGCATCAGCCAGCGAGTGGAGGACCCCACTGTTTAATGGAAGAGTAGCCTTGAAAACTCCTAGTAGTTGAGAGCTGGGAGTGAAGTATGTGAAATGGGAATAAAGAAAACACTGCTGCTGGGAGCTGCAAGGCCCTCCGAAGCCCTTAGCCTTACTGTGTTTGCTTCTCGCTTGCTGAGTGGGAGGAGAATCTGTATCCGAGAGGCTTGCACAGCTCTGTTCTCTGAACACATAAAGAAGGTGCAAAAAAGGCTGTCTAGGGGATGGCTCCAATTCCTGTGTGTCCCAATGCTACGGGTTCCTGCGTTCCCTGTGCTTTGATCTAAGACAAGAAGCAATGTGGAGGAGGAGAAGAGCCGCTGACAGGAGAGAAACACAGTTCTCAAGTGACTGCCCGAAGAAGTAGATGTGAAATAGGGTGTGTTTCTGATAATTGGCTTTGGAAACTCACCTGGAATGTGGATTTCTCTGTTTAGGAAATAAATCTTTTCCACTTGTATTCCTGCTCTTTCCTGCCCCAAACCCAGCTGCAGCTACTACAAGATGAACCCAGCAGAGGGTTCAGTAGCCCTGTCCTGGTTGGACTGAGTGATCTGTGAAAGAAGTCTGGCAGAGGAGCAGCGATGACTCTGACAGAGCTCAGCTGGGGAGGAGCCAGCAGCTTAACAGAAGTAGTTTTAAACTGTATCTCTTGTGAAGACAGTCCCTGAGTAGTGCTGATATCAGTTGTAACTTTGAAGTCTTGGGATAGTTTATTTTCTGAAAACCACAGACCCTTAGTTCTTGCATCTACATGAGAATGTAATTGTGCATTGAAGGAGTAATTTCTAGGCCTGGCATTTGTGGAAGAAAGTGACTTTTGACCTCAGTGCCGTCTTAGAGCTCAGAGCTAGAAGGCTTGTGAAAACTCATTGTTTGTAGTTAAATCACTGAGTAGATGGGTGTGAAAAAGCTGTCTAGGAGATACTGAGATTGGAGAGAAGAGCATGAAATAATTTGCTCCAAATTCACAACCTGAAAACAAATGAGAAAGCTACAGGCTTTCTGCTTGCTCCATCCTTTGTTTAGAAATCCATTGGTAAGTAGCCGAGCAGTCAAGAGGCAGCTAGAAGAGTTAGGATAGGAGCATCTACCAGCTCTAACCTCCTACTCTCATCTTCAGAGACAAGCAGACATGCTGGGGCAGGATGGTGCTTGGAGGAAAAAGGAACAGAAGGAGAGCTCCAACCTCTCTTTTACACCTTTATCCCAGAAAGACTGTGAATAATACCACTTTTTTGAGGTACTTTGGAAAAGGAAGTATTATATCTTTTTTTTTTTTTTTTTCACCCGGTAAAACTTGCATGACTAACAGCCATGCTTAGGGCAGTGCATTACTGGCATTGTGACAAAGTTGGTCTTAAGCATTTCCTTTGCCTAGCTTCAGCAGACTACGGCTGTTCTGGTGCCAGCATTTTGGGAGCTGTAACATTGGGAAAGAAAAGGCTATATGCTGTTCTGGTTGGAGTCGTTTACTAAATCTCAGAGCGTACTGCTTTTTGAATGAAGGGTGTACTGAGGGATTGCTTACCGTGGTTGGAACAGGAACTCTGAGACAGTCAGACCATCAGTAGGCTTTTTGTGGGGATGTATGATAGTTCACTCAAAGAGAAACGTAGGTAGTTCTCATGTGGTCTGTCAGCACAGAATAGCAATGACTCTACTTGTGAAAGGCAACCTCTGCAAGGAAAAAAAAAAAGGTGACAAAAAAGAAATCTGCATGAAGAAATCTGTGTGTTAGGAGGTCGAGTTTATGTGGTGGTGGATTCTAATAGTCAGCCTTACCCTGTAGCAGGTGGAGTGACACGGTGGAACAGAGCAGGGCTTGTGTTGTACACTGCAAAGGCAATTCACCTCCATTTGGACTGAAATAATTTAAATAAGAGCATTAATTTTGAGAAATTCATTAGTCTGTTAAGTAACTACCTTTTTGGAAATAAAACTCTCCTGGGAAGATTAGGTTCTGTGTAGTTCACGGCAGTTCATAGCCAGCCACGTGACCTGGTTGCATCCTGGATACAGAAACCTCATGAGGTTTTTTTATATATACTTTTTACATATATAAAAAAAAAAATTGAAAACCCCCAAACCCCACCAGCAAAACAATTAGGTTCTGTGGAATTAAGTAAAAGCAGAGGTTAAGTTACATTTTTGATATGTAGGATAGCCTGTGCAGAATGGCAAAAAGTGAACACATAACACCAGGTTCCATGCCTATGAAGTAAGTTCAGAGGAAATAGGGCATACAGTGCAGCTTTGTCCTGCTAAACAGTCTTAAAATATTGATAATTCTACAACAGTAGACCTTAAAAATGTAAGTTTATATTTTGAATAAATTTAAGGTGCTATTATATAACAACTTCAACTTCTTTTTTTTTCCTCTTTCCCTCCTACAGATCACACATCCGTGGGCGGGCTGGGAGACAGTTTTTATGAATATTTATTGAAAGCCTGGCTTATGTCAGACAAGATGGACACGGAGGCAAGGAAAATGTACGACGATGCAATTGAGGTGATTATGATTAATTGAGGTTTCCAATAAAGTGGAACTTAACCATCTTTAATACTTAAAAAAAAAACAACCCAAAAGCAAAAAACCCCAACAGGACTTGTTTTGATTATGTAAGTTTTAAAAAATCAAGTGATGAATAATACTAGCTTTCACTCTGAGCAGTTTAAAAAGTATTGTTGTGGAATACATCTGATGCAGATTATTGTGCTAAAAATAATCAACTTGTCCAAAATGGTATAATGTAAAAGCCCAAGCTATAGTTTATTAGAAAGAGACCTAAGAACCCTAACATGTGTGCAGAATGATCAAGTCACTTTTTTCCAGTGTTCAGAATCATTCTAGGAGTTGAAGTCCTGAATTGTTTTATTCTTTAAATTATTTTCTAAAATATTCAGATGTTATATTCCATATTTATCTTGTAAAATGTAGTTTATACCTATTCCTTGCTCTATGGTTCTTTTGTGATAGGGTCTTGCTCCCTCTCACAGATAAGCAGTGCTTGCCCAAGCAGGGCAGTACTGCAGGATGGTTCAGTGGGGTTTGGGGTGGGGGCCTTTTTGTGGTGGCTCTGAGCTTTAATGCTGCACAGCTCTTTCTTAGTTTCCCCGTACACAGGCATCTTCTTCCATCCAGCTCACTTGTGCTTATGTATGCCAACATGCCTGTGCTACAGTTAAAGACACAGAGAGTAACTAAATCCATTTTAGTCAAGTTACTTGTGGCACCAAGAGCAGCAGGGACTGCGTAGTCTTGTCCAAGTGCAGATATGTGCTTGGTTCCTAACTTGTTCCATGCTCTGTGCGTCCATGTTTCTTTCAATGCAAGCTTTTAAAGCTCAGTTTTAGTGCAGTCAGTCTCCTAAAGCAAAACACCTGTTGTTGGAGTTCTCAAAATTCACGTTTTAAAAGACACATAGTGAAGGTTCTAGTCCAGAATTGCTTTGAAGCTCTAATGTGTCTTATTCCTGACCTGAATTTGATTACATCTGGCTTTTAACTCCTTCAACTTTTTGCCTCCCTACATTGTTTTAAAGGGTTAACTGCATCATGTAACTAGTTACTAACAAAGATACAATAGGCATTCTCTCCTGAAGGAAAAATGCCTTATTTTCTTCAGTCTCACAACATAAACCAGGCTTTTTAAATTATTTCTTAAGTTGCTTTCTTAGTACTTTCCAGTGTCTTCAGTATGGAGACAAGAATGTAATTGTTCTTCTAATAAGTCTTCACCTGATTTCTTCTCAATATTCTCACCTTCATCCAGACAAGAGCTGTGTTTGCACTCTTAACCTCTGCGTCACTATCATCCACTTTCCAGTTGGGTTTACTCTGAAGTTGGTTATAGTCTCTTTGATTTATTGCTTTCCTACTATTGTGACTTATATTCCTGATTCCTCAATGTGTGACCTTACAATTATCTCTATTAAAACACAATTGTTCAGGCAAACCCCATTTTGTCACCTGTTCTGAATGATTTAATAGTTGGACTCAATGATCTTAAAGGTCTCTTCCAACCTAAATGATTATATGATTCTATGACTTTACAGGACTGACTTTTCCTTTATCACTATCTATAGCTCCATCAATTTTTGTGCCATCTGCAAATTTTTTTTAGCATTGGTTTCTTGTAGATCATTGGTAGAAATGCTGCTTAGCATTGAATAAAATTATCTTTGCAGAATCTTTATGGGATGAAGATTTTCCACAATCTTTTTACTTTGAACTGTTCTAGCAACCCAACCTTTAATCCACTTCATATGTGCTACCTTGAATTTGTTTAGGACTAATATTTTATACAATAACAAGGAAATTCCTGAAATTCCTAATACTCCTAATATCAGCATTCACCTGTCAATCAAAACATTTATTTTTGAAACCGTATCATTCATTTTATATTATTTTTCTATTAACCTTTTAAAATATTGCAAAAGCATCAGCTGTTTTCCAGTCCTTTTTAGCTTTCTAGAGTTTGTTGAAGTCAACATTAGTAGTTGAAAACACTAGCTGAGTACTTTTAATAGTCTTAAAATACAGTTTATTGGGTCCTGTGGGTTTAAAAATGTTTGGCTGTTGATGTTTAGCATCCATTGTGGTTAGTGTTGAAAATTTTTATTTTGATTCCTAAACTGTGAGCACTTTAAAATTAGAAGAAATAAACTTTCCCTTTCATTTTCTCCACTGTAAGCCCAGTCTTGCAAACATTTTGTAGGAGCAAATATCTGTCTCTGAGTGGAGACGCAGCAAAAGAAATCTGTAAGAAAGCTGTAAACACATTGTGGATAGGAGGGAGAAAGAGTTGAGCTGCTCCCACTACATGTGTGGTATGACCTGCAGTGCAGGCATCAGATGGTTTCCTCTTTGTCTTCCTCTCAGCAAAACCCACCCATGTACATTTGAATCTGCATGAACCATACTGATTTATGCATCGTGGAACATCCTTCTGGTTCAGGGTTTGTGTTTATCCCAAGTCCTACTTGACATTGAAAGACATGGGCAAAGAGTCAGTGAGTAGGGTTTGTTTTACGTAATTGCAGTTTGAATTTTTATTTAAAATCTTAAAATATTTTCAAGACCCCATTCCCTTACCATTCATTTGTTGTTGCCCATAACATAGGTCTTCCTCTGTAGCTGACGCTTACTTGTTTTTCAAAACTTGGAGCAAAAGCTCTCTCTCTGTCATTTATGCCAGCAGAAGGGGAAGGGTGTAAAATACTCATAGCACAGAGTTGGAAATGTTCTCGGCACCCACCAGTCTAAAAGAAGGTCTCTGTCCAGCCACAGTTCACTCCTTTAGCTTATTACAGGGGGGAGAGTGGAAGATAGACAACCATACCCTCACTCTCAAGTTTGGCAGAGGCAGTGATATCCCATGCCTTGGAGGTATTAAGAAGAAGAAAGATGACAGCATCTGTTCTTTATACATCATGATTTCCAGTCCATGGCATATGAAGCCTTACCCAGGTCACTACATAACAAGAGTATAAAATGTAGAGTATAGAACAGGTTCTGTATCTGTGACCTCTCCATGCTATGTAACATTAATTCAGTCTTCCTCTGTAAAGGACACTTCCTGTGTAGATTCACAGCTTTGATAAAAGCTGAAATTGTGAAACTTGTTGAGAATTTTTTGTGGTGATAAATGTTGAAGATGAGCCTCTTAACTTTGCTTTCAACATCATCATGTGGCCCTCCCAGCTAATCTGGTTTAAAGTCTTTTCTCCTCAGCTGGAGGATAGGGAAGCATCCTTTTGATCTGTTGCCTTGAGTAGCCTAATCTGTTAGGCTCACAAATTTGATCCTTGCTCTTTCTTACTGCACAACACTGGATATCTAAAAGAAGGATCCAGCAGTGTGTTAGACTCTCACAACATAGCAAATACTGCTGCAAAATAGCTCAGAAAATGCTGGGTTTTGTAGTCATAAAAATCACAGAAAGCATGAATATCAGATAGAGAACATTCTGTTTTCACATCTCAGTTTATTGTTTCGGGCATTTCACAGACTTAAGGAAGCTTCTTCCGTCAATTAATCTCTTAGTTGATGTGAACTAAGTCTTTTCTTTGGGGGCTTAAGTATACATGCCCATGTTAGTGCACGTATGTTCCTCATGGTTGAGGTGAATGTCACTGCTTTTACAGTACTTACTGGAGTGCTCTGTGACCCTAGGCATCCAGCCTAGAATACAAATGCCACATCTATCCCAACCTGCTCAAGCTTTTCTTGTCCACTAAGCAGTGCTCCCAGCAGTGCCCAGCTGTTCCTTATTAATTACTGTAAATATTAACTGTCCTTTTTATACAGTTATCAAGCAGTTAAGTTGCTGAATGATAATGTATGTTGAGAGGATTGCATTCATTTTCTTTTTGGGGATGCTTCCTTTGTGACTCTTAAGCTGTAACTTAATAATTAAGTAGCTGGCAGAATTTGATTTTCAGATTTCAGAAACTACCCCTTATACAAGACAGTGATGCTCAAGTTCAGAAGATTCAAGTTCTCTGTTTAGAAGAGGGACACATCACACCTAGATTATGTTCTTTGGTCAAATCCTGAAAGCGAGTCTAGAGTGAAGGAGTAGCTTATGGAGAACTGACTAAATTTGGCCTTTGCTGACTCTCCTGCTGTCAACCACAGTGATTTTGTCCCCCTAGAAATGCTTCTGCAACCATTTACTCCTCAACAGTTATGAAATTACACAAAGATACAATTCAAAAGGGAATTTCACACAACATCTGAAGAAAATGTTTTCCTCCAGGAAATAAATAAACCAAACCCTTTTTAAGCCTTCTTGATCTTCATAGTAAAAGTGGCTTTACTTTAAAAATGACTCCTCAACTTTTATATATGACTTGGTCAAAAAAATCCAGTAATCATCATAATGTCCGTTTTGTCACAGTCTAGGTTAATTGAATCCACAGAGCTAATGCAACAGATCTTAGTGTTGTCTTCGCTGGCAGAATTTTCAGCAGATCCAATCTTTCCTGTAGCAGTACTTGCAGAGCAAATGAGGCTTGTACAGCTAACGAAATCGGGCTCTCTAGCAGCAGAAGTCATAGTATTCTGCCAGTCCTCGATGCCAATTTGCATGATGGTTAGAGAACCACTCTGGCAGCTGTCAGAGACTTACTGTGCTCTGTCAGTTATTTCTGCTTTCTTCTCACTGGATTCTGTAATAAGCAGAAACTTCACATCTATCAGCGTATTAGTGAAGAAATGAACGCAACAGGAATGCAGACCAGCACTTCTCTTTCATAAACTTCAGAATGCACAAACTCAGTAGAGGGCAATGGAGAAATTTCACCATCCAAATGATGACTCAGTCCACAGTTCAAGGGCCCTACTGATAATAATGCTGTCTTCTCCCTGTACTGCACTGGCTTTTAGCTTGGCCATATGGGGACTGCCAGATCTTCACTGGCTACATAGCTGAGGCATAGATTCACATCACTATAACCACTCAAAATTTGCTGTAAGCACTGCAGCATCTCAAGTCAAGAACATATTCAGAAAACCATACAAAAACACATCCATATTCAGAAACACAACTGTTTCAGATCACTGTTTATATTGTCTTCCCCAGATGAGGCTTCCAGTCCTACAAATTCTACCTTTTCTAAATGTAATTTCAATAATTTCATTTTCAGAAAAGTTTTTTATTGAAGAAAACTTTGGAAGGGTGTCAGATGTTATTCCAGTACCTGGATGGAAGACTTCCATATTATCCAATATTGCTGCGTTGAATACAGCTGCTTTAACATTCCTGCATCACTTAAGCATCAGCTTAAAAAGAAAAGAAAAAAAAAGAAAAGTTGAAATAACACAGAAGATCTTGAGGCTTTTTGTTTGTCCATATTCTTGAAAACAAAAGACAGTCTTGCTTTTTTTATTTAGAGGGAAAAACTATTTTACTGTCCACTTTTAAATCCAAATTACAAGTTGCAAGCTGATTAATCTAGATATTTATTGCTTGAATCTATGTTGTAGCGAACTGCATCATTTGCACTGTGTAGATATCAAGAACACCACTATGTGCAGCAGACGTGACCTCCACATCCACGATAATTGCTTTAGTTACATGCAGAATCCTCTGCCTGTGTGTTCTCAGTATATGTAGTTTTAGTGCAAAATACAGTTGTGGACATTTTGTGGTGTAATTTGTGAAAGGTACCAGAAATGTAATGGAGAGGAGTGATTCACTTCTGTAATAGATCTTGTGGATGGCAAGGAGAGTAGTAAATGCCTTTTTAATAGCATTTAATCCTTCAGCTCTAATGAGCCTTGGAATACTCTGACCAGTCACAGGTCACGCACTTTTCAGGAAGTTGTGAACCCATCAGATAGTTATGTGTGGAAGTACAAAGGAGATTTCTGGAAAGAAGATAGGAATAGTGTCTCCATGGTAAAGAAGATAAGTGTCTTTATTATTATAGGACTCAGACTGTCATGAGATTCTAGTTACAAGAAAAACTGTCTAATGCTAAAGGTAGTTAAGTACTGCAGTAGATTGGTGGGGATTGTGAACCTCTCTGAAAGAGGCTTAAGTAAATGTGTTGTTCTATGTAGTTCCTAGTTGGAAAACTAGGTCAGCTGTTCTCCTTCCTACTGTAGAATACCATTTATGAGTAACAAGCCACAACATATATTGGTACAAATGTGATAAGAAAAAGCAGCAGTTGCCCCACCTATACAATATTGATATTTTTTTTGTGAACAGCTTCTCTAACCCTCACCCTTCCTTTGGTAATGTGCAGTCAGAAAGATTTTGCTGTGGAGAAGCAGCTAGAAGGTAGCTGGAGCATTCCTGTCACTTCCTAATTAAGACTGACTTGAGAGTACAGGTGCTGCCTTTATGTATGTTGCTGACCAAAAGTTTCCAATGTAGATGTATTTTCTAAGTACGTGCAGACTGTACAGCAGAACAAATATTTAGGTACTTCTCAGAGTTAACAGGTAGACAAACATTGTTTGAGCCATAAAATATGTGCTGAATTCTCAGCTAAACATGCAACGTTATCTATGTCATGGTTTTCCTATGTTTGATCTCATTATCATCGTTTAGCAGTTAGGGTAATTTTTTGTGTGTATTGAAATTATATTCTTATAGCAGTGCTCAGAAGTGGATTTGAAAGAACAAAATTCTCTCTGTTTTGAAAACAGTACTTTATTCTTTGAAGAAGATTTATTATGTAAAACTTGCAAGTGAAACAGTATTTGAAAGTTCTCTTAATTTTCTTGTAGGCCATAGAAAAACATCTCGTCAGAAAGTCCAATGGTGGACTGACCTTCATTGGGGAGTGGAAGAATGGGCACCTTGAAAGAAAGATGGGCCATTTGACCTGTTTTGCAGGGGGAATGTTTGCCCTTGGAGCAGATGGTTCCAGAGATGATAAAGCTGGACATTATTTGCAGCTTGGAGCTGAAATTGCACACACATGTCATGAGTCATATGACAGGACAAGTAAGATAGATTGTTAATCTAGTTATTTCAGCAGTTGAAATACAGAAATTGTCGTAATTATTTTCAACACTTGTTACAGACTTATGCCTTGACTAACATGTGCTGTTTTTATACCAGCATTGTTTTTTTAACATCCGTGTGTTTGTTTCTGATCTACATCACGGTGAGTAAATGTGAAATCAGACTTTATATGGTTCCTTCCTTTACGTTTATCCCTATTTTTGGATCAGACAGTTACATGGATGCAGGGAGGAAGGAGTGTGTGTGTGAACTCTTGTCCTCCTAGATATATAGAGCAGTTTTTAATTTCATATATGCTGTTCTTACAGTCATGTAGAGTGAAAAATTTGTAGCTTTTACTGGTTTTAGTAATAGTACATTCTGGGTAAGTACAATTAAAATAGAGAGGATGAAGATTAGTATGCAAACTATGAGATGGCCAAAGACCTGACTAGTGAGGAGGCAGTATCAGACTTCTCTATTGGGCCGAAAGTTTCTCAAGTTCAGTCTTTCAACCAGCTTTATTTTACATCATTAATAGTGATCTTGATGCATAAAGTGTGGTGATTACACTTACAGTGGCCATAAAATCATAAGATACAATTAAAACAGAAGACTCTCAGACTAGTAAACAGGAAGATCTTGAGAACTGGACTGTCAGAAATAAGAAGTTCACTCAAAAAAAGCCGGAGCTCTGTCTCTAAACTGGGAGTTGAAAAATGCCAGTGCAGTCTTAGTCTGTATCAGGTGGAAAATTTTCAGAAAAAATTAGAGAATATCAGCAGTACCTTAGAAGACAGGTATAATTTGTCATCCAGAATACGCGGTATTTCAAGCAGAACAAATGCAGTGAAGGACCAACAGAATGATTAGAGCAAAAGAGCTTTTATCTTACAGTGAGAAAATAAGAGAGGTTAGCCTGCTCAGACTAGAAAAATAATGCCAAAGGAGGGAATAAGTTTGTTGTCATCTGAAGGGATAAACACTGAGAAGAAATAGAGTTATTTTAAGATATAAACAACACAGTTGTACTAAGAGCAAGATTTGTAAGCTCACCATGAATAAATGTGGGTTGGAAATTGGAAATGGCTTTGTGAAGCCATTGGAGAAGTGAGCTTCTGAAATAACTTCCTAGTGGAGGTAATGGTAACTAAAACTCAGGCAGTTTAAGATGAGAATTCATGTATTTATTCACAGGATTACACAGTATCATTGTATAATTGCCTGTCATTTTAAAGAATTCAATCACATAAGTGATAGTTTTACCTGGGTAGCAACAGCATTAAAAAAAGAAGAAAGAAAAAATATGACGATGCTTAAGGGAAAAAGTAGGACATTGTAGCTGCTGTTGCATGCTGAAAAACTGCATTTTTATGTTTAATTCGACACTTAGAAATAAGCAATGCTAAATTTACAGTTGTTGTGCAGTCCTAATTTTATTTCTTCAGATGTTTATTCTGTACCCTAAATAAGTCAAAAGATTGGGGGGGATAAAACTTCTGGTTACATATTTAATGACTGTATAAGAACACATACATGCAAGAAACAGGCTGAAAGTTTTACAGACAGCTAGAAACTTGCAATGCCCTAGTTTTCTTTTGTTCAGTCATGCAATCTCAGGAATGTGGATTTTTTTTTTTTCTGGACTGATTTTTCAAATAAAATAATGAACTGTTATATGAAAAATGTCAACTTCATTATGCTTTAACAGCAGGTTTTGAGACATAATTGTACACTTTAACGACAGAACAGAAAAAAACTCTCTTTCAGAAGGCAGACATCCTGGTTCAGTGTAAAGGTTTATGTTTCAGTCCGCAAAGGGGAAAGCCTGATCTCTTTCTCCTGTAGACTTGGAAGAAATCTTGCCCCATTTGGTGTCCCTAGAGAAGACAGCAAGGTGCAGAGGATGTGTTCTGAGGATAGAGAGCTCTTTTCTTCGGATAAACCAACCAGAGCTGTCCTTTACTGTGTCTTCCCAGTGTTGCTTATAATAAAGTGCAGTATATGCCTGGTTTTATAATATTTTGGTATAAAAATACTACTTTATGAAGCAACCTGAATTTCCATAAGGGCTGAGCATGAGGGAAAATTAAAAAAAAGCCTTTTCAAGGTCCAGTCTCAGCAAAATCGAAACAGAATTTCACAGAGTAAAAGCCGGGCATTATATTCCCAACTGTCAGCAATCTGTTGCACATATTGCAGGTATGAAAGCCTGTTAAAAAAAAATAAATTTCAGAAAGCTTCAGGCAAATTAAATTCTAGATTTTCTACTGTCTTTACAATAATGTTAGCATATAAATCATGGAAAGCCATCTACAGAAATTCTGGTTTGAAATTGTGCTTTCCATGTCTTGCATAAATAAACAAACATGGTAACATGGCAGATTATTAGGGTCCACTGGGTTTTCAGATAAATTCCACTGGAGTAACTTTGATCTGGACAGATTTTACCACTGTGATAATCAGTAAAATGCTCTTGTCTTGCAGTGATAGTCAACATGCCTATTTAGCACTGAGGTGATTTTCTGCCATGACGTTTGTGGCTGGAGGTTCTTGATGTATTTGGATTTTTTTAGGTCAATAATAGTATCCTCTCAGGTCACTTTCCCCTCTGATACATTACTGTATGCCTTCAGACAATCTCAATCACCGTCTGTAATGGAGAGTATTTGGGCTGACTTCAGTCGCCTTTAACAAAACAAGACTTTACTTATTTTGTCAAGCTAATACAGCCCTTTCACTTATTGTTGTCTGTTTGCCCCTCTTCTTCATTTACTTGCCTTTGGGACTGAAGTTAATCACAACTGATGTGAGAAATCACCTGTTGAATTATGATTGCCCAGAGTATCATCATTTCTAAGACCATCTCTGTGGTCTCTTGGATGCATTTGCTTCTGTTGATGGCTTCTAAGACCCTTGAGGTCTTAAGCCGTTATTGATCCTTCTCTGTTTTCTGGTCTACCCCTTGATGTCAAGCATTCTGTCGCCATCCAGTTTGTGCTCTCAGCAGTACATCTTCCTGCTGGGGCAACAGCTCCTAAACACCATGAAGTTATACCCTCCTCTCCCAGCTGACAGGGGGAGGAGCAGATTGTATTGCAGGAATCCCACATAAGATGAAGATTTGAAGACATTTCTTAACTTGAGTGAAAGTGTGGCACAAGTTAAAGCACACCATCACCTTTTGGACAGTGTGTTGCTGGCATAGGTTCTGCTGAAGCTGAGGACCTACATGGAGGATAGCACTCCATGTAGGATGACTTTGATTCACCAGCTGGAGGAAGCTGATGGTCTTTGGAAGGTGAAGGCAGAAGGTAGAGGTGTGATTCTGATCTGCTTCTGAGCAAGGGATTTGTGTATCCAGGATCCACTGAACTTGCTGGCATGAAAATTTCCTCTCTTCAGGAAGCTGAATGCATGTGGACCCCCTTGGAAACTCCAAGGATTTGAAAAGGCTTATTGGTGGTCAAAGTCAGAAAACCTAACTGTAACTAGAATAGTGTTGTGATGTGTAATCTGCACATGTCTCTGCCTTCTGCCTACTCTGTTTTTTTCTATACCATACCCTATTGATAGATAATGGCTGCAGTCATTCTAAATCTCCCATTTTATGACAGGATATTTCAGGATTTGTATGTAGTCCAGTGTGCTCTCAATTTGGAGAGAAGATGGAGAGAACCAAAGATAGAAGGCATGCTCTGATCTGTATGCCTATGTCCAGCACAGCACAAGGAACTGTCAGTGCTGTCAGTGGGCACTGGTAAGGCTGAAAGAAAAGAGCTTCATGTGTTTATGGTGCAAGGTTTCTCAGCATTTACGCTTCTGTGTGTGGACTGCACATCTTGAGGTATTCCAGTTACTGGGCATTAGTTCTTTGTTTTACATGATTAACATACACTGCTGAGAAATGTGGCAGAGGCATAAAATAACTGATAATGCAAAATCCACAAATGGTTAAAAAAAAAAAAATGTCCAATGAAATTGATAGAATAGAAGGGCCACTAACAAATCAGTCTGAATAATTAGCTTTCATAGGTGTTATAGAGGTTAGGTTAATAAGCAAAATTATCTGCATAGATGACAGCATGTCCTGATTTATAGCACACAGCATTTTTAGTGAAATATACCATCCCTTATATGTAAGAATGATCCCAGCCATTAGCTGATAGTATGTATTGACTGACTACAGGATGAATGATTTTTTGCACATCTTTAAAGTTTCTTGACAAGAACTGTCCTCAGAATCTGGGTACACCTTTATCTGTTTTTACATGTGTGACAATTCCAATGCAGAATAAGCCAGATGACTAAGATTCCAGCTGAGACATTGTAAGGGTATGAGTAGATGCTGTCTCTGTCCCAGGACTCTCAGTAAGCAGCTAAACAGGCAAAGATGAAGAAACAAGAATAATTACTTATTTTCATGAAAAGTACAGAATAACAATGTACGTTGATGGAATGGTTCAGAGTCTCAAACAAAAGTGCCTTAGAGGTTCTCTTCCTCAAATTTTATATGAGTTAGAGCCTAGAAAGTACCATTATAATTATGAATCTTTTCTACTTTCAGGAAATCTTTTGCTAGATTGACTGTAGTCTGAAAGGAATATGCAAAAAAATAAGCAATGTTTTCAAAATAATTTCTAAAATCAGACATACAAATATTTATCTAGAGGTCTGAGGACTTACTGTTCTTATTTTCAGCAATGCTAAATACAGCTGTTACTGAGCCAACTTTAAATCAATTGAAATCTCTTTTAAAATGGTACAGGTTTCGCTTTGCAGTTTTGCACAGTGATGTGAAATTGTTTCTGATCTGCTCTCCCTGCCTAGACTATAGCCTATCAGCCCAAATTAATAGTAAAATACATGAATTAAAGTGTGACCACTATAGCATTGTAAAATGACCTTTGCTTAGAAGAATGCTACTATTCATAGCAGCTTTTTTTACTTTAGTCAGCTATTAGTAGAAGTGCTGAGATTAATTTTACATCTTTGGTTTGAGATAAAAATTCAGTGAGATTGTAGCAATATGCAGAAGTGGTCCTTGGGTGGTATAATTTCTTGGGGTGCCCAAAAACGTTAGAAGCAGATATGAGTAAATAACTAAAGATTTAATGCACCAGCAAGCTACAAAGCAAGAGAAGGTGTCACAGTTTCTGTTGGTGATGCATCACCAGAACTGCCTGAAATCCAGCTTCTATGTGGATAGGAGTAATACAGCTGACGTGGTTTACCTGATTTCAAAGGCTTCTTCAGAAGTTCTCTACTAAGGCCCTTTAAGGATATTAAGCAGCCACTGCATAAGCTGCAAGTACCTGCATGGAGAAAAAAATCATTGTAGTATAGCAAATAGGGTAGAGATAGTCAGCTCTTCGAATGGACGAATGCTGGTTAACTGATAGTTCTCTGATATATTTGAGATATATTTATACACATATGTGTATAGATGTGTATAAATGTATAGTATATTTACATTTGATATTATAGTATGTGTATATATAAATAATATTTATATATATAAATGATCAGGGAAAGGGCAGGAACAATAAGGTAAGTGTGCTGATAATAACCAAAAAAAGCTATTCAGGATAGCAAATATGAAACAAAGCTGAAAAATTATACCTTATGAGGTCGAGCAATTGCATGATAAATTACTAACTAAATTCAGTGTAGTTAAATGTAAAGAGAGTCACCTATGAAAAAATTATTCCTAACCTCACATACAAAGTGATGAGCTTTGCCCAGGGAGGTGGTGGAGTCCCCATCCCTGGAGGTGTTCACGAGTAGGGTTGACCCAGCACTTAGGGATATGGTGTAGTTAGGGACTGTCAGGGTTAGGTCAGTGGTTGGACTGGATGATCTTCAAGGTCTTTTCCAACCAAGATGATTCTGTGAGCTCTTAACTGATTGGCCATTACAATTCAGGAAATTGGTCTTGAGATTATGAAAATGTCAGCTCAGTAGCAGTCAGGAAAAACAAAGTGAGAAAGAACGATATAGAAGATGTCATATGTTACTGTATTAATCTTGTTCATACTTGCAGTGCTGTATTGAGGCTGGTCCTCTCATTCACAAAGTTTGTAGTAGAATTGGAAGAGTTGCAGAGAAAGGCTAGAAGGAAAACTAAAGGTGTGGAACAGTTTCCATTTGAGGAACAACTGACTTAGATAATATTCTTCAGTGTAGAAAAGGAATATTTTAGGTAGGATACAAAAGATTTGTGAAGTCACCAGAGGACTGGAGAGAGTGGATAGGAATCAGTTTTTCAGTCTCTTCTCAAAGACAAGACCTAGAAACTATTGAATGAGTCTAGTAGGAGCCAAGCTGAAAATGGAAAAGAACAAAAAAAAGTGGTTCTACATCAAAGAGGTATTAGAGATGTGTAACTCCTTAGCAGAGGTTGTGTTGGATGCTTAAGGCTTACATGGGTTTAAGGAAACACCAGATAAGTACTTGGGAAATAAATCTATGAAGAATTACTGACCGCATAAAAAAGTATGTCTAGTTTGGGAGACACCTAGAGCTCAGAATAATTGGAGACTGGTAGAGAAGCTGGAAAAGAGTATCTCACATACTTGGCTTGTTCTTGTTCTTCCTCTTCCCCATCCGTGTCTGATTTTGACCATTGTTGGAGACATGATACTGGACCAGACAGAACTTCCATCTGGTCTAGTGTGGCTGTTCTTATCTTCTTCATTTTGTATAGGTAGAACTCTGTATCTAATCTCATGGATTTTGCAGTAAAATATGTAATTTATTTTTTTTTAACTGAAACTCGTTAAATGTCCCATTTTGAAAGAAGTATCATAAATATTTCCTGATGGGTTTTTCTTGCCACATGTGTGGCTGAAGCAGAGTGTGCTGCTTTTTTCTGTTGGCACCCAGAGCCATACTCCCTTGAAACAAAAAGATTAAGGAACTTTTTAAAGATAGTTTCTGCTGGGGCACACGCTGGGAGGTGCTCACATTTTTCATTGTAGTGTTCTAAGGTTCCCCTTTCAAACTCATGAGACCATGGTTAATTTGAGCCTCTAGCCCATAAGAGTTACATGCTGAATTGCTTTGATAATTTTTAAAGCTCAAGTGCAGCTTCAAAGTTCATCACCTTAAAAATTGTCTGCCAAAGCAAAGGTTGTGGTGCAGCTGTAGATAAGAGTGCATTACTTATGTCAAATTTGATGAATAATGTGTAGCTGTATAATAAAAAAAAAATGTAATTGTATCTTCATATTATAGGCAGATTTTCTACAGGTACTTCCTTCTTACATGAATAGTGTTCCAGATGCTGGCACAGGGCCATTATAGATTCCTTTAAGGGCTGAAATAGTGAATCTCTTAGTTCAGAGATTTATTTTCAGGTGTGGCTAAGTTTTCATTGCCTGGTTGCAAACCGTTTACTTGAGGATCGCATTATGAAGCACATCAGTTACAGTGGCCTGACAGCACTTCCCTAAGCCAGGAGAGTTTTCATAAAGATGCAGGTTATTTCGGATGGTGGTACCTGCCTTTGTTCTAAGATCTTTGCCCACTGTGCTGGGTGAGGTCAAAGGACATCAAAACCTCTGTTAACCCTTTCTTTCTTTTCTTTTGCTTGTAAAGAACTGATGTCAGTCACTTTAATTTTATCTATAATTGAATGTGTTAATGTGTTTATATTCTTAGTGATTCATTAGTTTTCAAGAGGATTACTGTACTCCTGTCAAGATAGGTAGTTTTCTCACAGGAACTGGATAAATTATTCATAAGAAAAATTAAAGGCCTCAACAATAGGAAATATTTATGAGACTTTTTAAAGACAAGCTAGTTTATGCTTTTCTCACATGCTTGGGATATAGCAGTCTCCTATCCACCCTTCTTGCAAACAGTGGTAAGGAATATTTTTTTTCTTTTTTTTTTTTTTTTTTTTTCCTTTCCTCTGCAGCATTAAAGCTGGGTCCTGAAGCATTCAAATTTGATGGTGGCGTAGAGGCAGTGGCAGTGCGGCAGAATGAGAAGTATTACATCCTAAGACCAGAGGTGATTGAGACCTACTGGTATATGTGGAGATTCACCCACGATCCCAAGTACAGGCAGTGGGGCTGGGAGGCCACACAGGTAACTGTATTAATTATCTGTCAGTAATTTAATTCTGTGTATTTTCCTTTTGTAGCTGCTTTAATCTTGTGCTACTGAAACACTTCAAATGGTAATTGATTTTCATGAGTTCTTGTAAACCAGGGAACATATTTGGGTGTGTGCAATTATTCCAGTTTTGGAACTGTTGAATCAGATGCATAGATAAGATGTACTCATGTGTACAGCTGGTTGAGTTTCAGGCATGGAAATAGAATCTACTGGTCAGCCACTCCTGCTGTTTATCATTAGCCCACAGCCCCTGAGAGAGGTAATTTATGTTCAGAAGTGAAAGTGTATTATAAATAATTTTGTTAAGCATGTGTTTGCACTCAGTTTAGACTAAAAGACAAAGCTATTCTTACAGGTTCTTCTTGGCTATTAAAACACAAGTGGTAGGACAACTGTTCTCAGATGGTTTGTAGACTAGATAGCACGTACATATGTATATGTAGGTTGGTATCATGGCTTTTTCTTTTCTTAGTTGTCTGATAGGAAGGAAAAAAAATGCCAGTCAGTTTAGATTTACTCAGTTACAAAATAAACATTATAGCATCACAAGAAGTAGATCATAAAATAAAGTAAGTAATGGCACTTAAAAATTAGTGCGAAGGTATTTTAGAGATTGTTGGGTTTCTTTGAATAGCTGCTTTCTAGGGTTTAAATCTGGTTGTTGAATGTTTTAATCAAATTCCCAAGTGTGAAAAATCTCCTGAGTCTTTCTCATTGGAAATGCTTATACTGGTCTACAGAAGCCCAGAGTAGTTGTAAGACTCTCATGGCCTTCTTTCCTTCATCCTTTGTACGTAGATGGATAACACTTTTATCTGGTAGTCATAGATTATGGGCTATATGAACAACTAAGCTTAATTTTCACATGACAATATAATATTCTAGTTGTAAAAATTATTTGTAATCCCCAAAAGACTTTGCCTCTTAAGTGCTTCCTAGCGTTGAACTTGTGAATTTTTTTTTGGTCTCATGTTGCTGACTACTTCCACCTGCTGGTCTGTACTGGGTTTGTGTAAAACTAATTTGCTGGCCAGGTAGTTTTCTGGTTGTCTTCAAGATCTGTGGATTACTACACCTCCTTCACTCCCCTGCTAAAGCTCCAACAGTCTTTGGAAACACAGCTCAGAGCCAGTTTCAGAGTTGAGTATAAATATTAAAGATAACAAAACACTAATGAAATATTTTTACTACAGCCAAAGAGATGAGGGAAGAGCAAAGGAAGAGACAAACCAAGAGTCTGGAGAAACTTTATTCTGCAGGTGAAAATCAGTTTCATTCCAGAGGCAAGAGACCCAGAAAAAGTACTTGGAGGAAGAGATCTATTGAGAAGTCTGTATTCATCAGGTGGAAGATAGTTACAGCAAGTTCAGAATATTTAGCTGAGCTCATCCTTGTCCTTCCCTCAGCACAGTTACAATTACGTAGGAGTGTCCAAGTATTTTAAGATTGTGTGTTAGTCTTGGTTAGGTTTTATGCTGTAGATTGTTTGTTGCAGCCAACATTATGTTATTCTGGAGAGTGGTTCCACATCTGTCACATTTGTATTCCAGAATGCATTGCCGCTCTCTCCAAAACATCAAACATTGAGTCACATCATCCCTCCTGCCCAAAATATGCATGTTTGTACTATGACAAAGGAATGGATTTAGTAACCTACTCCTTGCCAGGGTGTGTACTCCAAATGTTTGCTGGCCTAACACCAGCTCCTCTCAGAAATTGTGGCTGGATGATCCATGCTGAGATTGCGTCCTTTGTGCTAAGTTAAAGAATTAACAAATGTAAATTTCTTCATGCCAGATCTGTCTCTTAAGCACACTGCAAAGCATGTCTGTGTTGCATTTTATTCAGTTTCTCCATTTGCCTTCATATCTTGGTCTGCATTAATGCTTTCAGACCAAACCCTCCTCCAATTTTCTCTGTGTGCAGGGTAGGGTTTTATTTTATCCTTCTGTCAGCCTGCATCAAAATTGTGTAAATGAAGCAGCCCTTGTCCTTACAGAGTGCCTTTTTTTACTTGCTTCCTCAATAAAAAGTTTCTTTATCCAACATAGCCATAAAATATTTTCAAACTCTTCAAAAATGCTTTTGCATAGCCCTCCCTTCCACAATTACAGATTTTCTTACCCCACCATCATACTAACACGGAAGCTTGGGAAGCTTTTTGTTCCCCAGGGTTTTCTGTTCCCTGCATATAGAGAATAAGCTCTTGTGTTGACTCATATCTACTCACTACTTTTCCTTCGCCCTACCACACAGAGCTCTGGTTATGTTTATTCCTCCATTTTTAAATAGAGAAGAATCTGGTACGACACACACAGCAGTGGCTTGCTGCTCTTGTACAACACTGTCTGTATTCACTTTCTTTTGCCTTTCAACCACTGAAGCATACTTTGAAATTTGTATTACAGACTTTCTCATGGTGAGTGATAGTTTCCTCATCAGAAGTCTAGTAGTTCTTCTAAGCTTTTGGGGAAACTGAGTTTTGTTTCTGAGATCTAAATGGTCTTATTTTTCTACTGTGAACCTGGTGTAACCTGGTGTTTGATGACTGAGTTCTTGGTGGTCTCCCTTGTTTACTTCTCTGAATGGATGAATACATCCCCACCTGAATGGATTTGGGCGAGTTCACTGATAATGTTAGAGGTCTGCTTCTGTCACTTTAAGAACTCTTCAGAGATGATCTAGGATACATTACAGAACCACCTGACTTTTAAATATACTGCGTTACTTAAGTGTCTTTAGCACTCCCAACCCAGATCTCCCTCTGCCTTTTATGAATGGGAATTTGCACGGAAGGCTGGATTGTGTGTGTATGCTTATCTTTGTACTGTACTTTCTTTATCTGTTTCACCATTAGCAGCTTCTTTTTTGCCTTTATTATCTAGATTTTTAGACAAAATGGACATTTTAGTGCAGATGATGTGCTTTGACCAAGGCCTGTTTTATCATACCTTTCCAAATCTAGTGTCTGTGGGGAAAAACCAGGAAGTTGAATCTTATATTCCCTCAGTGATCATAAATCCCAATGACAGGTTCTGTATCTCTTTCCTAATAAAAAAAAATGGTTGATTCTCCCTAATACTAAGCACTAGAGATATCATCCATCTCAATTGTATTGGGCTGGACAAATTGGATGATGGTATGCAGGGGGGCTGGTTGAAGTATTACAGAAATACGCATGCAAGGTTAAATACAGAAAATTACTAAAATCCTTTCTAGGCGGATTATTTGAAAGCAGTAAGAGCTACCACTTCACAATAGGCATGTAAAGCCAATTACTAATCTAAGCTGTGTGAACGAAGGGTTCAACTACTGTTGGGGACTTGTATATCTGACCAAGTAGGATTGTACCATGGAGGCTGTGGAGTTTGTTTATAGAGTTTCTACTTACAGTGAAAATAATATACAAGACCTCAGGTTTGAGCTAACTTCAGGCAAACTGAGGACTGACAGTAAGATGCAGTGGAAAAGACCTATAGTGCTCTCCTTCGTGAAGCAAGGTAGACAGAAAAGAGCCAGGTATAGTTGGAGGTGAAAAAAACATGGTTCACAATTCATGGGTATCACAGCTGGTGAAGAGACTGGCACAGTTTTTATGAGCATGTTATTGGCATAGTCAAGAAGAGTCCCACATGCAACCACAAAAACACCCTCAGAGGAACAAAGAGAGCTGGGGTGCAATCTAGAGGCATCTCCAATTTTATTTCCAGAGAACTTAGATCAACTCTGACCTCCTTGTGTGTCATAGGCATTAATTACAAGCAGACACACATGTATTTAGTAAGAGTACACCATTGCATATTCTTCTGTTCTACTCTTGATTTGTATAAAGGGAACTGGAAAATTCACTTCTTATGGTAGTTTGTTCCGTTATTTAATTATTTGTGCTGTTAAAAATATATGCTTTGTTTCCCATTTGAATTTGTCTAATTTCAGCTGTTAATCACTGGATTTTCCTGTGATTTCCTATACCATATTAAAATGTCTTTTATTCCCCCACATTTCCTTTCCAGAGAGTTTTCATAGGTTGTAATAAGCTTACCACCAAGTCTGCTTAAGATGCTAAACACATTGTACTGTCTCTCACTGTAAAGCATTTTCTCCAAATATCTGCACTCATGTTAGTTCATCATCCTTTTTTAAAAATGAATTCTAGAATTGCATATTCTAGTTTTAACTTTACCCACAGCCCTCTGCAAAAGTAAAATTATATCCCTGTTACTGTTTACTGTCCTTGTGTGTACATCTGCCACAATATCCTAGCAGGAACTCATACTGCATTGTCTCATGTGGCCACTGAATTCTTTGAAGTGTCTCTACTTTCCAGACTAATCTGGTTCTGCAGTTACACAGCCTTTATGTCTAGATTTAGGATTATGTGCCTGGTTGAGGCCGAGTTACCACCAGATTACACTGTCTTCTGATATTTACCCACGTCATTTTTACCAGCAACAGTTTTGCGGTGACAGATAAAACTTCAGACGGTTCCTTGTAGATATCTGTGAGAAGCAGCTCTCTTTGGTGATTTTACAGTGCTAGCTCATTCTTAGAGCACTGTCAGTTTTAAATTAAGATAGTGATATTGATATGGTACAGTACTGCTTTGTCTTTTCATAACATCTTATGGTACCATGTCAATTGCTTTAGAAACTTTTAAGTTTGTTACACCTCTGCAGTTACCTTTATTAGTCAATTTGTAGACCTCAAATATTAAGCTTGTAAGAGAGATAGTTTTCTGTAAGACCATGCTTATTGGTGTCAATTATCCATTTATTCTTCTATATTTTTAACATGTGTTTCCGTAATTCTTTGGAAATAACATCAAGTATGCTATTCTAAAATTATTCAGCCTCCTAATAGTAGCATTACCTTGATACCCTTCCAGTCATCTAGGAATTCCCTCTAGGGTGCATTTTACCAGGGAGACTGGTCTTTGAGTGAAAGAGTAGCCAGGTGACAGATCAGATGCTTCTACACCAAGTACTTCGAGATCTGTGTGAAGGCAGAACATTGGAAATTTGAAGTACCTTTTAAGCAGCTTGTCTACAGCACTGAACTCTTCAGACAGTATCCTGAAGTTCTGTACACCTCTGGATCAAGGACAATATGTTTATCCATATTTGGATGAATAGCTGTATAGCGGTCTTTCAGAGAAATTTTTCCTCTGCAGTTCATTACTACCTGCAGTGTTTAGATCTCTGACCAGCTGGGATAAATCCTCTGCTTATCATGAACTCCTGAACAGAGTCAGCCTCCCCAAGGAGAAATTTCTGAAGATACAAGACTACTTGGTAATTGTAAGCAAAAAAAAAAAAAAAAAATCAATATAAACCATGCATTTTCTTTCTTCAGGCTTCTAGGCCTGCTGGTTTCACCAGTGTTGCGCTTAATTATCTAAGCATGAGACCTCTACAGCATGGAGCAGGCTCTCAGTGCTATCTATTGTCTGCAGCTTCCAGAATAAACGAATTGAAGTAGACACTGCACTAACAGTGGTACTGTTTGTTTCTTCTTTTCATTTTGCCACAATCACTAGCAAGTTCCTCCTGTCCAAGCTGTGCCATACAGTGTCAGGGTTACGAATCATTGACCAGTGGAACATCTGCAAGGTCAGACTCTGCATGCTAGAAATTCTGGCAGGTTTTTAACCATTGCACCTTCACCCCCAACTTGCCACACTCCAGTGCAGAGACAAGGTGTGTTCTGCAGGGTTACGAAAAAGGGGATAGTGGCAAGAGGGAGGCACTTAATTTCCTGCTTAGAAAGCAAAAGTGCTTTGGCTCTTGTTTATTCAACACCTGCCTAGCGGCTATAGGACTTGTGAGGAGGAACACGCAAATGGTTCCATAAACAGCATGTGCTTCTTCAGAAGTTGGCGAAGCGATTAATGTTTTCCTTTTCCTTTTTTTTTGTTTATTTGGCTGCCATGTGATAGGTAGCATCACATGCAGTGTGCAAGAGCATGCAAAGAGATTGTCATGCGTGAGATGCTATTGGGTGTGTTGCATACACCTTTCTTTCCAGATTGTAGAGAAAACCTGGTCAACCCAAATTCCAACATACAAATAGTCTCAGTGTAGCCCTAGACTGCACCAGTAACCAGATCTGAAAAGATTTCATCCAGACACTTTCCTTTTAGGCTCAAGTTCCTCCCAAAAAGGGAGAGTTTCCATTTGGACTTGGAGAAGGCTCAGCATGAGATAGGGAGTTACAGCGAGAATTAGATTTTGCCAAGAAAGATGGTACCTTTCTTGGCATAAGCTCAGGCTCTAGAGCTACAGCAATTCCAGTAACATCCTTTTATCAGTCTCTCCTCTCGCTTCTTTGAAAATCTTGGTATTCAGAAATTTGAAAGAACTTTGAACAGTCTGGATTATTCTTTGGTCCATGAACAACCTCACATTTCCACAGGGTAAAAGTGTATACTAGGAGGAGGTTAGCTGTAGTACCTGATGTGCTGTAACTTACTGTCCTTGGTACCTTGCTCATTTGCCTTTTCACTTTTCCTCCTGATTTCAGTGATGGCATCTGCCAGCATTCTTCATGCATGTGTCCAGTGGAAAATTCTCCTTTGTTTCCCAGTATTTCTAGTTTGCAGAGGCTATAGTAAGGACCTTGAAGAGTTAATTTTGCTTGAATTTGTTTTCTCTGCATCATTCATAACTTAGTTGCTCCCCTGCCTTGACTCCCCTCACTTCTGTTGATTATAACTAGCAAAAATCAGAATTAACAAAAATCTGGGCCTAAAGCACCATGTGGAGAAGAACCTTCATAGAGGCTAACGGGCTGAATCATAGATTAGCTACATTCAGTAGTTGGTAATGACAGACATCCTGAGCCAAACATTTTCCTTCATCACTGTGCCTTTTCTGTCCCTGCATGAATCTATTAAAAGAGTTGGTGTCTGGTGAGGAAGCACCGCCAAAGCAACGGGGAAGCACAGATAACCTGTGAATCATTTCAGAGTCGTTTCTTTGAGGCCGGTTTTAATGGCTGATATCGTTGTGTGCTCTAAGGTCATGTGTGTGAGCGGAATAATGAAAGCCTAGGCAAGAGGTGCTCTGAGCTGCTAACGTTCTTTCCAGTCTCCTCCTCTTCCATTGTGCTTCTTGCAGTACTGTGTTGGAGCTGATTATCTGGGTGATTTGTGAGTCACGGATCCATTGGCCTCTTTCTCCATGAACGTTTATGGATTTAAACTTCATGCTTTAAAGAGCAATTCTGCAGTCCAGCACACAAGCTGACTTGCATTTCAACTGTAAAAAGGGGAACCAGAGAAGAGCATATGTAGGACATGGAAATGTGGGGAGAAAGCAGCAGCTAGAACTTTATAAGGTGAAATCAACAGTCCCTAAAGATGAGTACAGCATTTTATTCCTACTTTCAGTTAAGTCCTATGACAAGCTACTAGTCACAGAGTTACTGTAACTCTTCAAACTCTTCCAGCTGCAAAATCCAGAGATGTTTGTCATCTTCATATGCACCTCATAGCACATGTTGTATGGATTGCCTGATGGACATTCTACTCAGCATTCCCTGTGAGGAGTTGTACCAGCTCAGAGCAAAAGTCTACTGAGTCTATGTCCTGTCATCAGTATCAATCAACAGTAAATACCCAGGAAGGAAAGTATTCTCCTGCAGAATACTTTCTTAGTATCTAGCAGTTTGCCAAATGTGTCGTTAGTAGCTCTGGAGGGATTTTACTTCTGTATGTGTCCAGTCCCTTTTTATTTTTTTTGGTCAGCATGAGCTGTTAATACTCACAGCATCCTCTGACAAGGAGATTCACAACAGAATAATGCATCACGGAAAGAGCAACCTCCTTTGTTGATCAAGCCTGATCCTATAATGTTTCTAAATTTTGCTGTACAATTACATTCTACTTTTCTTTTCCTCTTTGCAGGCAATTGACAAGTATTGCCGAGTCAGTGGTGGCTTTTCTGGCGTCAAGGATGTTTATTCCTCATCTCCTACATATGACGATGTACAGCAGAGCTTTTTTCTTGCTGAAACTTTGAAGTAAGTTCTCTTCACTCTTTGCATCTTCCTGTAAAGATAGCATCTGAATTCTAGAAGAATGTCGTGGCTCAACAAATAATGTCTTGTCTTGTCAGGGTGTTTTATGGTTTGAGCTTTCTTTTTTTCCTAGTTTTAGACCCAGATCAACACATTTTACCAGCAGAAAATACAAGCAGAACTTTCCATGCAAGAACCTTATGCTGAGAGAGCTTTAGTTTTTCAGACTTCTGATTTCTGGCATCACAGCAGAGGAGAGGTTATCTCCTTACAAGAAATTCCCTGTGCAAAAGACACTGGTTTTTTTAGATAAACTGACTTGACATGTCTTATATAAGTCTGTGCCATGCTCTGATATTGTAGAGCCTGTTTCTCCTGTGTGTGTCACTGGAAGAGAGTAAATGCATGGAATGGAAGTCCTTTATGTCCTTGGATGATTTTTCTGTATTTATCCCACAATGTATTTTTCTAGAATGCTTTTTGGTGTAAATAAGAACATCAGGCATATTTTATAATCTCTTGCATACTTAAAAATTTTCAATTTAGTCAAATCAGTAAGACACCTGTAGTCCACCCTGAAGAAGCTCATGCACTGTGTTGCATATTTAGTTCAAGGTAAAATGTTCAGTCATTGGTCTTCCACTGTGTTTCTTTTTAATTAATACAAAAAGCGCTATACTAGAATATGCCATACTCTCTAATTTACGGAGATGATACATACAATAAGAAAAACTTGTATAAAGATAGGAATATCTTGTGGGGATTTTAAGAGATCCATTTTAAAAACTGAGCTAGCATGTCATGGGTACTCATAATCTCTATCATTGACACAAACCAGCTATCAAGAGCACTCTTTTGTCACATGGTTGTGATTGCTCTGGGGTTTTGCCTGTGAAGCAGTGTCTTCTGATGTGTGACAACTTTCTTAATAATCAAGTTACAGCAGCATATTTGGTAATATAGTTCTGGCATTGAAATCTACCAAGATTCCTGTATTGGGTACCTCCCTCAAATCTTGTGAATTTTCTTTTGAAAGTGTCTGAGTTGGCTATATTCCCTACCCCCTTTTTTTTCCCCCTCCTGCATAACAGGTTGGGGAATGTTTTAGTTAGTTAAATCCACAGACAGAAGCCACTGCTGGCAGTGTGAATGAGGCCAGAGCTGCTATTAGGAGACATAGTTATTTCCTCTGCTTGCATATCCATACCACATTCTGCCCGTGTGTGATGGAAAGGATGATACATATGTTGTTGCACAAACCTGTCAGCATCAAAGACTCATTAAGCTGCCCTTTCTATCTTTACAGCCCAGTGATATGACAATAAAACAGTTGTAATCATTTGACAGTCTAGCATGGCATGCAGGCTTTGCAGAATAAATAGAGTTTCTATTAGAAAAAATAGTTTACGGTATTGGCAATATCAAATTGTCATGTTTTAGCTGTAGCTGGTGTTTGTGAAGGTTAATTTTTGAGTATTGGGAGCTCAAAATACAGTGGAGAGAAAGCAGGTCCTGAAAGTGGCAGTACTGGTGCCTACTTCAGACACCACAACATGTTTCACTGGCAAGAAGGGTCTCTGAGCTCATCACATGTACAGGGAGAGTCTGGCTATTCTGTCCTTCTGCTGGCTTCTTACCAAATTTCTCTACATAGTCACAATATTTTCTTTTATAATGATAGCATGGGGAAACAAAGTCAGCCACTGCTACCTCCTCTGTTGTCTTCATTAATTTTATTTCACTTACTCCTTCATTTTCTGGAGACTGAAAGCTATACTCCCAGAAAGAGAGGCAGCAGTTGCAAACAGGTCCAGTCAGAGAAGCAATACCTCCCCAGGACCTGATCTTATATGACTGATCTGCCTATAAAAGCCAAATCAGAGAATGAAATCTGCTCCTAAGGGACTTCTGTGGTGACAAGACTGACCTTTGAAGTATCTCCAGAATCCTGTCTGCATCCTAAATAAGGTGATTTGAAAATTCACTGATGCATCACTCAGTAACTGGATGTACTATAGTGCAAATATAGCAAAAGAAGGCAGTTTTAGGAAGGAACTTAGAAATTTTTAGTGGTTTTTGGTTTCGTTTGTTTCCTTCTTGTGGGACAAAACGAAGTTTTATTGGAGAGCTGGATATTAGATGTTGTTGTTGATGTGATTGGCACAGCCAGACTAGAAACCGGTATCACCTTGAGATAAAATAGATCAGGATAGTTCAAATGGTATGAAAATAAGGACAGAAGGATTGGGTGTGATGCCATGAGGAAAATGAAGATGTCCCTAAGAGGGGCATAAAATGTGTGTTACAGAATGCCTGCTGTGATCTTTTCTGCTAGTCATGATAACTTCTGCTTCTTCATTCCCCTCAAATTCCAAAATTATACCTCTCCCAGATATGCATTGTTACTGCTCGGAAACTTTGGCTCATCAAAGATACTTGGCAAATTATGAGGGTTTGGGCAGCATGAGGGACAGAAGGTAGCTGTGAGTGGGAAGGAGCAAGACATAGAAGTAAGTTGCTTAAGTTATTCAAAGAAAAAGTGTAAATCAAATGAGGAAGGTGAATTTTAGTAAGATGAAACATTGCTGCTGTGGTGAACAAGAGTTTGGAGAGCTGCAGAGGAAGAAAGCAAGGTAGGAGTAAGGAGGAAAGGAAAGGCATGACACTTTAAAGACTAATGAAAAATGTAGAGAAAGAGTCTAGACATGCAGGACAAAACTGAATCATCTCAGCAAGAACTTTTTCTCTCTGGACAGTTAACTGGTGAGGAAGGGAAGGAAAAAGTAGAGCTTCAGTGACTGTGTTGTGCTGTGGATACAACTGCCAAATAAGGGCAATGGGAAAATGACCAGGCAGTGACACATGACTGCAGACAGTAGACACTACCAGTGTCTGAGAAAGAGTGAAGTAACAGCAGCCTCAGCAGAGCAAAGGCAAAACAATGTGTGTGCACGTGCTGGATGTGACAGACCCCACTAATGGGAACAACACCCCATCCTTGTCACATGCTGCAAGACCTATCATTTTCTGGATGACAGGAAAGAAAGCTGCAGCAGGAGCTGCGAGCTCCTGTGCTCCCATGACGTTACACTTGCACTTGCACAGTCAGGTTTTCTGGAACAAGGGAAATGCCTTTTGAATTTTGTCAGTTGAGTTTGGAAACCTTGACAAAGATCCCTACCATTAACATGTAGCACAGCCACATTCAAAAGTCTATATTAAGGAAAAAAAAACAACAAAACAACAACTTTTCTTCCACGTATGGCCACAAACATTAGTTTTGTTACACGCTTCATTTTCTCTGCACTACTTTATCATGTACCACATTTATGAATCCCTTCTGCACAAAATACTGGCCATTTCCTCCCACCTGAATCTGAACCAGCTTCCAGCACAGTGATGACAAGTCAGATATCTAGTATGGCTTACTGGCTTCTCTTATGCTTCCTCAAAATCTTTGATTGGGATTAAAGAGAATGAGTCATTTCCAAGTGGTTTACTCCATTAAGAAGAATTTTTTGCCAACAACTTCTCTGCTCCCCTGTTCTCCAACTTCTCATCCTTTTTGTCTTGATGTTTGTTTTACATTGTAAGTCTTTGAAAGGAGTCTTGAAAAACAAAAGTCATTTGGAAAGATCAAAATGCTGTCTTTATGACAACTTTTCATTGAAGGGTTTGATCATGATAAAAAGACTCTTCAGATCATTATAACAGGGAAGGCTGTGTGGGTGCTATATAAAAACTGAAAGCCAGTAACTTGTTTATAGCTTTAGCTGCTGACTGGTGGGACCTGAAGCTGCTGTGTTGCCCCTACCTGTCTGTTTCTCTGCTTTAATACCCACCATTTTTTCTCTCTGTCTTGATATCTAGGTATTTGTATCTGCTTTTCTCCAATGATGACCTTCTACCATTAGACAACTGGGTTTTTAACACGGAAGCTCATCCTCTGCCTGTTTTACATTTAGCCAACACCACACTGTCAGGAAATCCTGCATATCAATAAAAACAGCTCTATGAAGAGGAAGAGAGACTGTTTTCAGCTCTGTTTTGTTTACATGGACCACTTGAGACTTTAAGCAGGAGAGGAGACAGACACTTGATAAAACTAGACCTCTGAGTCAAGCAAATACCGGCGTGAGAAGCAAAGCTCTTCGGCATATAGATAAGTTAAAAGTTCAGTTTTATACATGACCAAAACACACTAGTGTGGTATTTGCAGGACAGAGACTTCACGTGCTTTGAACCCTAGCAAGACATGGAATCTACTGCTTAATATAAATGTAGCAGCATAAGGGAGAAGAGGCTTTCCCGTCCAGGGAGAGGAACTTGCTGCTGCTGCTGTTCGCTGTTGCAAGGAACAACACATCAGTCACCTCTTCAGTTCGGGTGGGTTCCAAATACCTAGATTTTCTTTTTTTTTTTTTGTTTTTTTTTGTTTGATGATGGCATGAGCAAAGCAACAACAAAAAGCAACATCACTGCACCAGCAGCATCAGGATTTGAATTTTTTTCTGTACCTGTCTGAATTTTCTAAGGAGCATCTGTTTGTCCAGACTGGCAGCCATTCTCAGGGCCTCAAAGCTAAACTCTAAACTATAAAAACAATTGCCTCCTCATTTTCCCTTTCCAAAATAATGGTGAAAGATCTGTGTTGTATGCTTACATCCAAAACAACAATTAGTAAGCATTTGGTTTGTAGTTCACTGTCAGTAACGTGGGCTTAGTTCATTTGGCAAGCTGCAGTCACAGTCTGGAGCATATCACAGGGGTAGGAAGGAGTCTGAGTTTCCCTTCCTCACAAATCCTGTCACATGGAAGAAAACACTCTCTTATTAGTCCTGGTTCTTTTAGCTAAATAAACAGAGATGACAACATGAGAAAAACAGTCTCTCATGATTTATATAGGAGGATACAGTTTATGGCACCTAAAAATGCTCCCATAAAGATAAGCAGCAGGAGTTTGTTGCTTTATATTTTTTCACACAATCTGGATTTTACCTAAAAGTGAAATTTCATTCTTTGGATGCTATTCACAGAACCTTCTTTGCAGGTATTTGCGTGACAGAAACTTCAAACTGCCTTTGATTTAGTTTACAAAACTTCTTTTCTTCTGGGTGCTCCAGTACAAAGCCAACATGATGGTCTTTAGAAGGAACATAACATCTCTTACATATGAGTGGAAAAAGAAGCTAAAGAGTCTCTTCCTCATAAAGTAATGGAAGAATGAGATGCTGCTACCTACATGAGTTTTTTTCATATATTCCTAGGCAGAGCTAGACAGTATCACTTAAATGGAGTCTGTTTCAGTCTTCACTTACTTACTAAAAGAAGTTTCATATTTTTGATGAAATTAAAATCTCAAATTATCTCAATCTCCTTTTTTTTACCGTTGTTCCAGAATCCTTACAGCTCAAATTATTATTTTTACTCCCCTTTATAGCTCTCAAAATCCTTTTGCCATAGTGACTGACCCCTTTGCTGAAAAAGAGCTGTGAGGTACTACTTTCCCTCCTAATTAGTGCACAGGTTGAGTCTTAAAAAAAAATATTGATTGTGTTTTCATACTGCAGTGAGTAGAAGAACTCTTCAGTGAGCTACAGCAGTACAGCATGAGATATAAAGGGAGTGAGTGTTGTTTGTCCCCCTCAAAAAATGTTCTTATATGAAGATTTACATATAAAAGATAATACATCTGACTGTACATTACAGTAGAATTTCCCCCATAAAATTTTTCTATACTTGTCTTTGACACTAACTTAGACATAGAAATCACACAGTCTAAGAAAAAATGCTATGAAATTCTATTTTCCAGACAGTTGCTTTAGTTTAAGAGGAGGAAACTCCAATCTCAATGTTTTACCTTAATACCAGTTACTAGTTACTGTAATTTGCAGCAGTACCTTAAAAATAATTGAAGAACTGATAAAGTAATTGAACTAGGAAATAATACTAATTCAAATAATTGTTTATTTAAAAATAGAAGTAGCTTAATAAATGGATTCCTCTTACTGGTCCCACATAAATTTCTTTTTCTAATTAGTATTCAGTGAGTTACTGAAGAGCTAGTCATTTTCCATTTTCCAAAGTTCAGATATGTTATGTTTTCAAATTGAGTTTCTCCCATCCCATGAAAATTGTTACTAGTTTAAAACTGCACTCAGTTCTCTTGTTCTCCTAAATCTGTCTGGGTACAAAGGAGAAAGAGGAAAAGCAGACTATTCTGTTAAAAAAAAAAAAAAAAGAGAGAGAGAGAGAGAAAGAAAAAGGGCACTTTCCACCCCATATACCATCCCCATACACCACCTGATAAATGCAGATGTAGAATGGCTGCCAGTCTGTTCAGAGGAAGGACAGAATTCTGGAGTCCCAGAAACAGCAAACTTCTTATCATTGCTGCTCTTCCATCCCCTTCTTGTGAATCAAAGAGTGACCCTTCAAATTAATTTCTCCGTGAATCCCAATGGGTTAACTCACTGCCACAAGAATGCTTGAATTGAGGACCTAAGCCATTTCATGTTATGAGATGGTATTTTTCTCAAAGCAGATGTACAGTACTGCTATTTCTTTGTGTAGACAAGCAGCAGGTACCAAATAAAGGACACTTGTTTCTCATTTTCCAGTTACCCCAACAGCTGTCAGTTTCTACTCTATCACTCTTTAAAATACAAACTATCTTTTTCCTCCAGAAGCTACTGATGTGCATAGTCTATCAAAAATAATGTATTTTAAGGACTAATTTCCGTGTCATTCATGAATCTCTCCATCCTGAGATTTCCTAGAGCAAGCTGAGTTTTGAGGTAATGGGTTCTGGGCGAGGTGTGTGCATAATAACCAAGCACCATGGATATTGAAACTTCTGACCGAAGTGATGTGCCTCATTCCAAGTACTTCACAGAGAAGTAGGTTCTGATCTGCAGAACGGCGTTATGTGCAACCCAAAGTTCAGACTGTTTTCCCTCTGGGTACGTAAGGTACAGTAGAATATTGCCATTTTCATTCTGTTGCTGCTGTCTTACATACTTTCATGAAGATAGAGTGTAAATTTAAGCACAAAATGACTTTTTAGTCCTAGTTGTTTCTGAGTCTTGCACTGTATTCTCTAACAAAGCAATCCTCCTTTTCTTAGATAGCTGTCCCATTTTAGCAATTTCTACAATACCCTCTTGTCTTACAGGATGAAATAAAGAACAGAAAATCATATACATTTTTGGCACACTGGATTTGGGCAAGAGCTTGGAAATCCCAGAATTGTCTATTTCCTTTGCGTACAGTCAAAACAAGGATGTTCATTTCTTTTCCTAATCCAAGACTCAAGCTTGGCTGTTGGTCAGGATCTGCTAGCAGTAGATTTTTTTTCTAACACAGCTTGACTTTTCAAAGAAGCTGGATTTCTGCAGCTTCCATTGACCACCCTGGAGCTGTGTGTGTCCTGCAGACAAGAAGTCAACTTCTTAGCTTTGTCCTCTAAAAACAAAACCTTTGAATGATATTCTGGGTGTTCATTTTGCTGCACAATGTAGTGCTTAAAACTGAATGTTTAAGAGAAGTATGGAAAATAGTATGTATGCTGGAGTAAAGGGAAAAGCAGGTAGTTCCCTGTGCCAGTCACACCTTTGAGGCTCCTTTAGCTCCCCTACTCCAAATTTGTGGATCACTGTCTTCTACCTCCCAGTCACTGACACTCCCACCCAGTATTTTAGAAAATTTGAATTTTGAGTATCTAGGTTCTGAAAAGTGAAAATAATGACACACTCACTGTAATATCATCCTTTAAGGATAAATGTCTACCCTGTGCTGATATACAGCTAAGCACAGCTCTCTCAGACAGTCCTTTATGATCCCCTCTTGTCCTGATGAAATATTACAAACTTTCATAATGTGACTCTCCCTAGTTTGAATGGAGAAGCGGTTAATAGCATTAACATTGAAAGGATCGACAATGTAACCTGGCATCCACAGAAAATGGTGAGGCAGTTTACATCTCAGGGCTGTAGTAACAGGCTTTTAGCAAATAGAGCCTGATATGTACGTTAATAAATCTAGTCCATGTTTTTAAGGGGACAAATAAGAAACAGGCTTTTTGTTACCAGAGAAAAATGAAAGCAAGCTCTTGATCCACACTGTAGTTCAGAGATCTGTTCACCCTGATAAGACATCCCTCTTTCGCTCCTTGAATTTTGAGAAACAGTCTTCTGACTCAAGAGTTTGAGTTGCCATACAAAGAGGAAACCCAAGCTCTTTTGCAAGTTATGTGCATTCAACTGTAGCAGAGATGATAAGCACTAGCTGCTTTGGCTGTCAGCCCCTTCTAACAAAGTGCTCTGTAATTGCCCAGAAAAGTTGGGAACCACCAAAGTCAAAGGAGACAGCCTGACTTCTTATGGTGAATTGTTGCCTTTAATCCTAATTGCTTGGTGGAAGTTGGATTTGCATTCTGCCTTTATTCTTGCTTTGTCTAAAACTGACAGATTATTTTTCCTCCAAAATAATAAAAGGGCGTAAGTCTGTCTTCTGATGTGGAAACCTTCTGCCTCTGACCTGGAATCCTGCATATGTACTTTTTACAGATTAAAAATAATATTGTATATTAAAAAGATTGAATAAAGAATGTCTTTAAGTGAAAATGGTGTGGTTTGTGTCCTTTGCCTCCAGAAGCAACCTCCTGTAGCATTGGACTGTGATGCTGATCCTATTTCATACACTTGATGGTGCTACAGCTTTTCTTACTCAACTTAAACATGTATCAAGACCCTCTTACTGCAAAATTAAACACCTGTACCCCTTGCTTGCTTTTAACAGGTCGCTGTAGTGCTCAATTTTTTCTTAAGATGTAGCTAAATGTACAGCGGTTTGTGGCTGTTTGTGGGCCATTGTGAAAGCCACCAAATCTCACAAAATTTTGAGTTTTCTACCCTTTTGTTACATTTGTGTGAAAGTGGCTAAAAAGTTCAAAGATTCTTAGTGGGAACAGGCAGATGAGCAGCGCTACTAAATAAACTTAATTTTTTTAAGACATGTTAAAACCCCAAGCTTTTCTTGATACTAAATAGCCAGTGAATTGGACCATCCATCCATTCCTCTACACTCAGTGAAAAGCAAGAAGTTTGTAATTGTTTACATGTTGTTCACAGGGAAATTAGTATGAGGAAATTGCTTCGAGTGAGCCTATTTTCTCCCTGCACCTTAAAATTCCCTGAAACTGCTTCCATAACTCACTGTTTTACAGTACAGCAAGTTAATAACTATATTTGCTTTCTGATTCACATTAACTGTAGATAATCCTTACTGTCTGACATCACCCATATTGCTCATAGCAGTACATTGTTTTCATGCCATGCCACGACTGCCATCCTGTGTGTCCTGTTTCAATGCTTTATAACCAATGCCCAGCCTTCCCAGGTGCTTCTGCCTCAGGATGCAGTGACTTCCTTCAGTTTTACTTCATTAAGAGAAAATTGCCTCCAAAGTGCCCTTTTGCAACCATTGATCTTCCTGTGGTGTGCTCAGCCCTTAAGCCACCTCACTGAAATTCCCTTCTTGCATCAAAGCATGTTTGCTATGTCCACCCCTGTCACACCATCTCAGCCACTGAGGCCTAACACTCAAAACCTTGCCTCCTGCTCTAGTACTGTCAAGATCTCTATCATTGTTTATAACATTTTAGGCAATCCTGAAGGTTTCATGCTGTCCTTGCTGTTCTTCAAACAGGATCATGTCCTCTGTGGTTGCGCTGCATTGTCTCTGCCTCTTCAATAGTGAAGTGTTTTGCCCCCCTGCTTCTACCTCTTCTGAAACACACTTTCTTTGCACCTCCTTTATCCTCATAACGAGTATTGTCATTTATTTCTCCTTTGGCACTCTGCCTGGGTGTCATCCTTCCCCCTCCCTTCCCTTGTAGACTCTGTCTCCAGGAAGGAGACCATGTGCCTTTCCTATGCGTATTAATTAGCAGTATTTAAAAATCCTGAAATTAATCCTTAATGGGTTATTTTTAGCCTTCATCTTGTAGCTCTGAGAGTTCTCTTCACTCAATACAAAGCCATAGGCATTCTGTTGGTTTTGGAAAGGAGACATTACTTTATTTGTGCCAGTTCACATGTGGGATGTGTGAAGGTTGGTGGTGGTGTGCTGTTTTTTTTAATTTGAAGAGCAAGAGTCTTTGACAACAATATTTCAGGCTGAGCAAACTCCTATGTGAAAGGGTTTGAGGAGAGCAGTCACTCATATAGCCAAGCTACTTGCAGGTAAAAATTCAGGGAGGGATTTGGGGAGGAAGAAAAAAGCATTGTGTGTCCATGTATACCAACAGTTTCACTGTTTTCTTTCTTGTATGGTTTCCATTTTTCAAGTAGTTATAAGCAACAGGTATGATTGTCTGTCTGTTACCATGTAAACCAGAAAGGATGAGCTGCTGCATGACTAAGAAGATAGCATCACATGTTGGTACGGGATCACACCAAAGTCCCATGTGAACTGCATTACTGATACAGCTACTAAAAAGAAGAATGTCCCAAAGCCCCTTCTTCTGCAAGCTGGTGCTGCATATGTCTATGTACCGATCTCTTCTCCAATCCATGATGAAGCTTCAGCAAGGAAATCAGTGGAGGAAGCCCCAGAGAATATGAATGGATGCCAGCAGTCTGCTACATCACCTGTGGCAGAGCCCTGTGTGCAGGTTCCAGGTGAGGTGCGGGAAGATTTCTCACATGGACAGATAGACCCATCCATGACTGGTGTGTGGATCGTGCCCGGCATTCCTGTGAATCCCTCTACAGAACTCCTGGCTTAACTTGAACCATCTGTGAGGCCACAGAATGTATGCTGAAGAGAGTCACTGAAGGTGTAGAATTACTTGGGACACCAAAGACAAAAGTTTTCAGGGTAACCAGATGCTACTTTTTAATGAGATACGTCATTCTCCAGATGAAGGATGTATGGTACATCTCACATAACTGAACTTCAGTTATGTATGCAATACTGCATCTTGATTAATTTGTCTTGAAAATATGAAGTTGAACATAAGAGCTGCACAAGTGGATAAGGAACTGGATAGAAGAGAAGCAATGTATAAAATGGAGAAGGAAATTTATAGGTGTTTGTTTTAGTGAATGTCACTAATTTTTGGTACTAGGACAAATCTTCTGTAATGGCAAGAAGAATTTTCAGCAGAAAAAAGTTAGGAAGAATTGTCAATAAAAAGAATGAAGGATCAGACAATCTTGAGGCCTGAAACAGCAGAAGACAAAAGAAATTTAAAAAGTCAATGGACAAACTTGTTCCTCCAGGGCCTAGAAGCAAAACCTTTCACTGTAATCTGGGCTGTTGTTAGTCTGAAATCATTAATATTGAGAAAGACCTGAATATACAGTCAGCCATAATGACACAGATGACCAATGCAAGGTGAAAAAAAGCAGGTGAAAATGGCTGTGCTGGGTTAAAACTAATGTCTGTCTAACCTAGCACCTTGGCTCAACACTGATCAAAAACAGATTCCCACAGAAGAGTAGGAAACTTCCCAAGTGTGCCCTGAAATATCTGCAGCTTCCTGAGCCATAGGTGGTACCTTTGTATTTAATAGCCATTGACATATGGGGAGGAGAGTGGGAATGTTCTTAGGAGTTAGTGTAGTCACTTAGTGAATCAATAGAAAGTGTTAGTGTGCAAGACAAGCTCTGCTAAAGAGCCCCATGGTGTTGGCAAAGCATGCATGCATCAAAAAGTAATTTCTGATGAAACTAAAAAAGTATCAGTGTTGTACAAAGCAGGATGAACACATCTGAGTTATGGTGTATGATTGTGGTCACCCATATTTAGAAGGGAATGTGTGGAACACAGTGAGTATTTACGCTTACCAGAGAATGGAGAATTTGTGTCATGTGAGAAGAATAGTTTAGCCTGGCAAAAGGGAAGACTGGCAGAGGGGATAACCGCTGTCCACAACACATCGAGTGGTTGGTAATCCTGGGATAGAAAAAAGCTGGTTTTCCTGAAGGACAAACCTGGCAAAAAAAACCACACACACAAGTTGATTCCTGCAATGTCTGAATAATTTCTGACAACGAGGTCCTAAAAACATGTTGATCTGCTGAAGAAAAGGGTGATGTTTTGTGCTTGCCTGCAATTTCAAGTACCTGAAAGAATGATACACGAGGTCCTTTCCTGTCCTACATTCCAGAGCTCCTATGGGAGCTCTGTAGGGATGAATTTAGAAAAGCCTTCCTTTGTGCTGTTAATTGTTTCTAGTGCAGGGCAAATATAAAATGCCACTGGGTCGGAAAAAAAGCCTTTCTGATCTACATGGATGAGAGTATTTCTATGTTGGTTGAGTAATGATGAATAGAAAATCATCAAAATACTTGCTATTAAGTTTTCCAACGTGGTTATCCAATTAGCTTTTACCACTGGATTTGCTTGTGGCTGAATCAGATTGCAATGTGTTGAAACACAGAGCTATCAACATAGGACACCACTTTGTTTTATCAAAAGATTTGTTACTGAACAAGAAACAAGGAAGAAGGAATATGATAATAAAATAGAAGAGTGGTACAGTCCACAAATAAAGTCCTTTGTGCGATGATTCTTACACAACAAAGTAAGTAAAGATCATTGGTACCCTCAAAAACGTAATCTCTGAAGATACCATCTGTTACATGCACCTATATTCAGTTTTGCCCAGATTTGTATATGCTCATCTTGTCCTTTATTTGGGTACATATGCAATTATTACTTGAGGTGATTTATGTATGTGGGTTATTTCTGTACTAATTAATGTTTACATCAAGGGATTTCTCTGACAGTTCTCTGGCATTTTTGCAAGTGTACTCTTAGACTTGCACTGATACAGTTATGCATTTTGTATGCTTTAGCCAGGCAAATAATTTCAAAGAATCCGTACATTACTGCTGTTAGTATGCTCAAATCTTAGAACCAATGTTACCTGGGCAACTATTTATATGAAATTAGTACTATAGTCTGCTAAAACCTTATGCCAAGCTCCTGTAAACACAGACACTGTATTCCTACTTGTATCACAGCAAACAGGTCTGTCTCCCAAATGCTAAACATCCCTTCCCTACTGGCATGTGTCACACCTGATGCAGCTGGCTTGCCAGGACACGTGGAGTCCCCTGCTTTGGGAGCCAGCAAGGCTCTGCAGCCCCATCCAGGCACAGGGGATGCAGCAGGCTGCCCTGAACAGACCAGGGAGTCAACACAAAGGATGGTGGGAAGTTTGTGAGACAGGACATGAACTGTGATCTTCTTCCTGGAGGGGAGCAAACACGCCTGATGGGGAGAGTCTGGTAACCTCTGTGGACACCGTGGGATTTCAGCTGGCTCCTGGTGAGAAAAGACTGAAGTTTAGTATCTAGCTGCTTGACAACCTCAATTTTTCAACAGCTCTGAGTCACAATGCAAGAATTATGAGATTGCTTCTAAATAATAAGTTTGAGGATCTTTTTCCATGTCTTCAGTTGTGTTGGTTTTTTAATAAAAAAGTCCTTTAGGTCACTCATGTTTTAATATTTTCAAGCCCTTCCCTTTTCTTTCAGAATGATGAAAAACACCCTTAAAAATTAAAAAATAAAACTTGGCATATCTCCCAATCTAGCAGAAGTTTCGGCATCATGAAATGATCAAGAGTGGGCACTACTGCATTAAGCTCACCCTGAGCACTGCTACAAATTCTAAAGTAAGGGCAACTGGGGATTTTGGAAAGCAAATTGTTTCAAACATAAATCTGATACAGACATGGATCTCCATTCCCCAGACATACCAGGCAGTTTCTCCTGTTGACGCCTGGTTCAAACACAGTTGGCAACATCCTGGTTTTAGTGAGACAGCTCACAGTAACCAAGTATAAAACACGATACTGAACAACATAATGTCCAAGTAAAATATTCCGTAATATAAATGTGAGCCCTGCAATTACTTATAGGTTCTTGCACTGATCTTTGTACAGGCAGGTTTATTTCTCCACTCCAAAGTGAATAATGAACAGGATTTATACACTCGGCCTTAACTCTTATCACCTGTATTTCTTCCACCACTCACTGCAGAAGTGCTGAAGGGAGAAGGGAAGGGGGAAACCTGGAGGTTTTTTAATCCTGTGCTATACATCTGCTTGTATAGAGAGGCTTGTGTAGAATTCAGTGTATTAACCAATTTGTTCTCAGACAGGAACAGAAACCTAGACAGTGGCACTCTGGGTCTGGGAGCTTCTTCCAGATGCTGTCTGGGCTGTGTTCTGGTGGTTCTGTTGTCATGCTAAACAGACATCACTCCCACTTGAGCAATCTTTAGAAGATGAATCAGGGACCTTTTCTTGAAATAGATGCACTAAGCCATTCCCCTAAAGCTACGTTGTGAAACTTTGACTTGTAAGAGGGGTTGCAAAGCACCCAAGAGTGTGAGCAGGAGAGGAGGTAAGATGAATACTTGCATGAATGCTGGACATGATATATCAGAGTTAATCCTGTCTGAATCTACTGTACCCACGAGCAGGCAGCCTTCACCAGCAATCTTGCACTGTGTTATTTGTGATAAAATTGCAGGCTTTGTAAATACAGAAACTCAGCAGTCAGAATATTAAATCGAGCTTTATAGAACAAGTGAGAGGAAACTATTGCTAAAGATACCATCTTGTGGTAGGAAGAGGCACAGACCGACAGAGCCAGCACATTTAAATTGTGTGAAGCAAGCATCAATCCTATCCAACAGCTGATCATAAGCTCCTTCCTTTCCAAGCAAATGGTACCACCGAGACGTAAGTACTAGACTCAGATCAGAGTCTGCCCGGTGTGTCCTAGCCCAGGAGCTGCCGGGAAGGGACACGCATGAAAAATTATACTCCACTCACCCCACCCAGTGGTCCATCCGTGATGTTCCTTGTCCAAAACACCTTCCCCTGTGAAAGGGTGATGAGATCAAAATGTGGACTTGGTCTTTACATTGGGATATCACCTAGGTCAGCCCGGTGGCCACTTTCCACCTGCATTTCCACTAGAGATGGATGCTTTGTCCTCGGCACCTCTGCCACTGGCAGCCTGGGCGCTGGTGCCCAGTACAGCTTTCAGCGCACAGCATCTGCCCAGGTCTGAGCACAGAGACACTGACAGGATGCCCAGGTGGAGGAGATCCCAGCTGCGTAATGTACAGTCAATCACAGTGCTTATTAAAAGAGGGGATCGAGCTCCTGCTCTGAAATTTTCTTATATATATATATATAAAATATATTATTATTATAGCAATGCCATGAACAGACAGTTCAAAGTAAATGAGATCATTGTAAAAGTAACTACTTTCTCTCTGTAAATATATAACTAGTAAATTTAAGAGGGCTGAGGAAAAGTCCCTAGAATCAAGAAAACTTGAACACTGCAAAACAGCCACCTCAATGGCCACTTACAGGCAAAACCTACCATGCCATGCTCAGCATCAGGTTTTCATGCCTTGATTATTCCTTGTGGCCTGAAAGACCACATTGCTCTAACAATACCTGTGTGCCAGAGTTTATTTCAAGAACCTCATAGACAAGAAACATCAATTGCAAGAGGGACCAAAGTGTGCCGTGAGAGTGGCTGTCTTGAACATAGTGATGGGTTTGCACTGTTCCTTATGTCATCAGCATTTACAAGTAAAGTGTGTAGAAAGCCCAAGTGTACATAAAAGCCCAGTGTGCTTTTGGCTTAAATTAATTTTAAAAAGCATACATACCTAAAGTTGCATGTGGGATTACCAAAAATTTATATCTAGCTCCTGATGAAATCACTGCATTGAAAAATCTGAGGTGCAGTAGTATTTCAAAAAGAAAATAGCATGTAAAGAGAAACTGAAAATGCTCCATTCATGTAACTTTTTACAAAAGAAATATGAAGGAGTAAGGTGATTACAGAGTATATAAGTACCTGTACTAGGAGAAACTTCAGAGTTCTCAAAGGCTTTATATTCTAGTAGAGAAAGCATAATAAGAAATCAAAAGCCATAAACTGAACCTTGACAAATCCAGACCAAAGAATAAGGTATAAATTTTGAATAGTGGAAAGGCTTAATCACCAAGCAAAGTGATACATTCTTCTTCTCTTGACACCTATGGATGAGGTCTGGATGCTTTTCTGTATTACATGTTTCAGTCAGGCCCAAGTTACTAGGCTCAGTGGACATAAGGGGTGAAAGTCTACAGACTACATTATTGAGGCAGTAAGAATAGATGGTGCAATTGTCCCTTTTAGCCTTGACAACTTTTTCAATAATTTTAAAAAGGCTTGGGTGACTTTCTGAAGAGTATCACTTGATACTTAATCTGAGAAAGTGCTACAGCATCACTCTGAAATAAAGATCTTCAAACCAGGCTGAGCCTTTCTGAACAAGGAAGTCCTTGAGAAGGGATATGGGTGAGACACTGGGTTTGGAGTGTAATAGCTGGTTAACAGGCTAGGCAAACTCTCCTGAGTATTAGCACCTTAAAACTCTTCAATTGTATTGTCTTTTACAAAAACTGAAAAATACGTATGAAGACTCAGAAAGTCAGATGTATTACAGCTATTCTGTATTAGATGATAAAAACTCTTTTGGACTGAAAGAGCTTGATGAAGAAATGCATCTCTACACCTCTCTTTGGAAGCTGTATGTGAAGCTTCAACATGATGTGCTTGAAGCTGGTGCAGTTACAGAGATTGTGTACAGATATTTTGGACCTCTGAGACCATCGAGCGCTGCTTGCACACTTGCATAGATAGAGCTTTCTTACCAGTTTACCACCTTCAGGTGTCAGTAGCAATGACTACGAGTTTGCACCAAGCTGCACCAACAGGAGGCAATGGGAACATTGTGGTCCACCTGGAAAAGAGGTCACCTCTTCTATAGCACTAGCAGATGTACAAATTAATAACTAAATGGGCTGCTGAGCAAATTTTATGGGAGCTTTGCTAGTCTGTGCACCATTGGTCTGTCCTGGCGTTCACAGAATCACAGAATAGTTTGGGTTGGAAGGGACCTTAAAGATCATCCAGTTCCAACCCCCCTGCCATGGGCAGGGACACCTTCCACTAGATTGGGTTGCTCCAAGCCCCGTCCAACCTGGCCTGGGACACTGCCAGGGAGGTGGCAGCCACAGCTTCTCTGGGCAACCTGTGCCAGTGTCTCACCACCCTCACAGGAAAGAATTTCTTCCTTATGTCTAAACTAAATCTACCCTCTTTCAGTTTAAAACTGTTATGCCTTGTCCTGTCACTACACTCCCTGATCACGAGTGCCTCCCCACCTTTCCTGTAGCCCCTTTAAGTACTGGAAGGCTGCTATAAGATCTCCCTGGAACCTTCCCTTCTCTAGGCTGAACAATCCCAACTCTGAGCCTGTCCTCATAAGTGCTAAAAAGGCTTTGGCAATAAAACCAAGATCAAACGAAACACTCAAAATACAAAAGAAAGTGATCTGAAATGATTGTAATAACTGCAAAATCTTCAAGAATAAAATTATATTACTAATATCAAACACAAAATTTGATTTGCCTTCATGCATTTTCTTTTCATTTAACTAGACTGATTTTCCACATCTTAAGGCAGCAACAAAAGCAGTCTTTCTTTGCCTCAATGGTCTTTTACAATGCATATTAAGTATTTTGATGGGAGATACTATGTTGTGTACATGCTATTGCAGAGCAGTGCTTAACTTTCAGCCCTCATTGTCTACAGTCCTCTTTCCCATCCATTCCTATGACTCTGCAGTTGTGAGAGGAGAGATGTATTCATCAATGCAAGGTGTACTTGGAGAAACCAGGTTTGTAGACATACTTTTGGTGCCAAAAGAGTTTTCTGTATTTTTTTATATGGAAGATGAACTTGACAAGAAGACAAGCCTAGCCCCACAAGTTCTCCAGTTGAAGTCAGTCTGTTAACTGAGCACCTCACTGTTGGGAACTTCTGAATATTTGACAACAAAGTCCCTACCTGCCTAATCAAAACTCACAACATTGAGTGGCATCTGTGACAAGACCAAGCTGGAAATTTAATATATCTTCTTTATTTTTGGTTACTGTTCTTTTCCCTTTTTTAGATTGGTCCTCAACTACTAAATATTCAGTGCTTGCTGCTAGTGCTGGAGAGGAACATTCTATTTAAGAAATGTGAGAATTTTAGTTATGTGAATGAGAAACTTCTAGAAATGACAAACATTGGTATGAGAAAGAAATTCATGTCATGGCCACACATGAATTCCAGTTACCCAGTGGTTTTTGAATTTAAATGGAGAATCAGATGGAGAGCTTTAAAGAGGGAGAAGAGCATTACATGGGACTACAGGGATCATTAACTGGGGAAATTAGGATGTCTTTTGAAACGCATCCTACACTACACCCATTTTCCAAATTAGCTTTACAGTGGCTGTAGTCTATTATATCTAGATGTGACAGATTTTTCAGGTTAAAAGACCATTGTTACTCTGATTTCCTACATAGGTATATAGTGGATGGTAGATCGTGGGATGCTGGATGGTGATGGTGGATGGTGGGAAGTGGATGGTGTATTGTGAGGTGGTGGACGGTGGATGGAGGATGGTGTATTGTGTGTTGGTGGATGGTGGATTGTGAGATGGTGGATGGTGGATGTTTGGATGGTTGGTGGTGGGTGGCGGATTGTGGGATGGTGAATGGTGGATGGTATATGGTGTGTAGGTGGATGGTGGATGTTGGATGGTGGACTGTGGGATAGTGGATGGTGGATTGTGGAGGGTCGATGGTGGATTGCAGGATGGCGGATGGTGGGTGGTGCATTGTGTGATGGTGGATTGTGGGATGGTGGATGGTATATGGTGTATGGTTGATGGTGGATGGTGTATTGTGGGATGGTGTATGGTGAATGGTGTATGGTGTGTAGGTGGATGGTGGGTGGTGGATGTTGGATTGTAGTATGGTGGATGGTGGATTCTGGGACGGTGGACAGTGGATGGTGGGTGTTGTATTGTGGTATGGTGGATGGTGCATTGTGGGATCGTGGATGGTGGATTGTGGGCTGTTCAGTGATTGATGATGGTGGATGGTGGAATGTGGGATGGTGGATGGTGTATTGTGATGTGCTGGATGTTGGATGGTGGAAGGTGGATCTTGGGAAGGTGGATGGTGGATGGTTAATGCTTGGAAGGAGGATGGTGGTTGGTGGATTGTGGATGGTGGGATGGTGGATGATGGATTGTTGGATAGTGGGTGGTGGTTTGTGGGATAGTGGATGGCGAATGGTGGATGTTGGATGGTGGAAGGTGGGTGTTGGGAAGGTGGATGGTGGATGGTGAATGCTTGGAAGGAGGATGGTGGATTGTGGATGGTGAATGGTGGATGGTGGATTATGGGATAGTGGATGGTAGATTCTGTAATGGTGGGTGGTGGATGGTGGAGGGTGGATGGCAGATTGTGGGATGGTGTATGGTGTGTAGGTGGATGTTGTATTGTGGAATGGTGGATGGTGGATGGTGAATGGTGTTGAATCAAAGAGGTTGACTCAACAGTCAGAATTGAGTATAACTGTTCAGCAGGTATTCGTTATTCACAGTGCTGGGCAGCACTGGGATTGCTCCACCACAACTGCCACACTTACTAACAAAACTCTCTGACTAATATATACAAAAAGCATACATATTAATCAGTTTTCCTAGAAAAGTCAGTCTTACACTAATGAGTTTTCAGAATTCATTTACATAGTCTGAGCATGCATAGTAAAAATAGAGTGAGGGTTTTATCCTCTCCTTAGGGGTCCACATAGTCTTTCTCACACTCTCCATTAGAGAACTTCAGGTTTCTCATGTCTGTATATGGTCATAGAGTTACCTCATCCATCCTTCAGGTCCTGTTTGTTCCAAGGAGGTTTGTTTAGACCAGATTCCTGTCACTTATCTTGGCTCTGGCATCTTCTTAGACACTTGGTTTTTATGTTCCTGCTATTAGGGATGTACTCAGGTAGTTTTTCAGACTGATCAAGGTCTGTTTTATCTTTACTAGGCAAGGAGTTAAAGGTTTCAGAACATCTTACAAGTGGGTAATGTCTACAGAGGGTAGTTAGGAAAAAGTATAAATGAAATTACATACATTGCAGTAAAATACAGGAAAAATAAAATCTAGTAAAACACCAGTGATGGGTAATATTAAAACTAAATGTCCTACTTTACAGATCCCTGTACATTAGCAATTTCAAGTATACTTGTAGCAACTTCTGTTCATTCCCCCCCCCCCCCTTTTCAATATACATGCAAATTCTTTTGCATTTTTCAGCAATTTGAAACACTTAGAATTCATAACAGTTTTCAGTTTTACAATTTACATACATGGTTTTTTCCTAGGCTACCCCACAAGTGGAACAAAAGCTTTACAATTGATTGTCCTGGTTCAGCTAGGATAGGGTTAAGCTTCCCAACAGAGAGAGAGGGGGAAGGGATCTCCAGCCGGGTTATTCATACCATGCTGGCGTCAGGTCCAGGGGCGGAACCTTTTTCACCTTGCTTTTTGGTGGGCTCGGTGGCAGGAATCCTTTGTCCGTGAACCAGCTACCGGTATTTCTCTGTATATCTTTTATCTCGTTCACTGTTACTGCTGTTCATTGTTATTATCATTGTTACTGTTGTTGTTCAGATTGTTCTATCACTCTGTTGTATTAAATTCCTTGTTACTTTAGCCCGGGTCTGTGCCTAACTTCCAGCCCGACCGGCCGCGGGTGGGGGAGGGGCAACGGCAACGTGCTCTCCGATTCCGGCAGGAGCTAAACTTGCACATTGATACAGCTTTAATTTAGTAGGTCCCACTGGTTTTGATGTCCATTGTTGTTCAGGGGCCTTTTTCACTCGAGAGTAGTGCATCCAAACAGGTTGCTCTCTGATTTTGACTGCTGTGAAGGTTGTTAACAATATTTGGAATGGTCCATTTCACTTTTCTTTAAGGGGGAGACCTGAAATAGTTTAAACATAAACCAGATTCCCAGGTTTAAATGAGTGCACTGGGGAATTTAATCCCCATGCCCTTGTTGATACAACTATTTGTTTACTTCCTCCAATTGTTTTCCTACGGCTATCAAATATTGTTGTAAGCTCATTTCTCTGACTTGAGTGAGATCTTGTCCTTGATACTTAGTTTGGAATGGTTTCCCATATAAAATTTCAAAAGGGCTCAATTTTTCTTTGGTTCTTGGTTTGGTTTGAATTTTTAATAAGGCGATTGGAAGGGCTTGATCCTATCTTAAGCTGGTTTCTTGACAGATTTTGCTTAACTGTGTTTTTTTTAAATGATTCCTTTTTTCTACCTGCCCACTTGCATGGGGACAATAAGCTGTATGCAATTTCTAATTGATTTCTAACAGTTTACTAACTAATTGTACTACTTGTGACACAAAATGTGGCCCTCTGTCTGAAGAGGTCATTTTGGGGACTCCAAACCAGGGGATAATTTCCCTTAACAGAATTTTAGTCACTTCTCAAGCTTTATTAGTTTGATTGGGAAACGCTTCAGTCCAACTGGAGTAGGTATCTGTTAATAATAACAGATATCTATACCCCCCTTTTCTAGGCAGTTCTGAGAAGTCTATTTGCCAACTTTGACTTGGAACACATCCTTTGCTAATATTTTTAAACTTTACTTGGTGCTCCACTTTTGGGTTATTTTTTATACATGTCTCATATTTGTTAACCACATTTCTCACAGTTTGAAACAAGCTTTGGGCTATTATTTGCGTAGAGAGAGAATTATACAGAGCTTCTGTTCCCCAATGAATTATGTCATGTTCAGTTTTTACTATGTCCACAATATTTTAAAGGGAACTATTACTCGATTGTCTTCTACTGTTGCCCAATTTGATGAATCAATTTTAGTTTTTAAGTCCTTGATTAGATTTTATCTTTTTTATCATATTTTACTGTTTCAGGTAATGATAGAGATTTTTCCGGAATCAAACTTAATACCTTACTGTGTTTTTCTGCTTGCCTCACCTCATAATCAGCTAATTTGTTACCCACCTCCTTCTCAGTGTTACTTTTCTGATGTCCTCTACAGTGCGTGATGGCCACAGCTGTCAGAAGTCGGACTGCTTCCAAAAGTCATGATATCATATCTGCATGTTTAATACTTTTTCCTTGTGTAGTTAAAAGTCCTCATTCTTTCCAGATTACTCTATGAGCATGCACTACACCAAAGGCATACTTTGAATCTGTCCATCTTTTTACACATAATCCTTCAGCGAGCTCCAGTGCTCTCGTTAAGGCAATTATTTCCGTTCTCTTGCTGATGTACCTTTTGGGAGAGGTTTTGCTTCTATTGCCTGATCTGTTGTTGTCACCGCATACTTGACCCTTTGGAGTCCATTTTCCACAAAACTGCTTCCATCCGTATCTCAGGTACGTACAGCTTCTCCCAACGGTTCTTTTTTCAGGTCAGGTCTGCTTGCATAGATGGTTTCAATTGTTTCTATGCAGTCATGTATATATTCCTGTTTATCACTTAGAACAGAGGCAGGTTTAACTGTTGTAGATGTAATAATTTCTGCATCGTCATGCTCCATTAGGACTGCTGATATTTTAAAAATCTAGACGGTGATAACCAGTGTCTGCCTTTTTGTTCCAAAATGGAAGTTACTGCATGGGAAGTGTGAATAATCATCTTCTGCCCCAGGATAAACTTGTGAGCCTCTTGAATTATTATGATGACAGCTGCCACTGTCCAGAGGCATCCTGGCCATCCTTTGCTCACTTCATCCAATTGTTTGGAAAAATATGCTCCTGCTCGCTTGTAGGGTCCCAATCTTTGGGCTAAAGTTCTTAGGGCCACTCCTTGTTTTTCATAGGCAAATAACAAAAAAAACTTCAGTCACATCTGGCAAGCCCAAAGCAAGGGCTCTCATCAGTTCTAATTTTAACTCTTTAAATGCTCTTTTGGCCTCATCAGTCCAGATTAATTGTTTCTGGTTACCTTTCAGTAGTTCATATAAAGGTTTTACTATCAGCCCATAATTATAAATCCATAGATGGCACCAACCTGTCATTCCTAGAAAAGTTCAAAGTTCCTTTACCATAGTTGGCTCTGGAGTCCTACAGTTTGCCTTTTTCTTTTTGTTTTCAAGCTGTCGTTGTCCTTTGGAGATCAGGAATCCCAAATAGACCACTTCTTTCTTCAGGATTTGAGCTTTCTGTAATGACACTCGATAACTGAGTCCAAGAAAGTTCAGCGAACTCACAGTCCATTCTTTACATTCTTCTCTCTTCTCTGTAGCTACCAAAATATCATCCACATATTGCAAAAGGATGCCATTACCTGGAGGCCTTTGTCAAAGTTCTACTTCTCTTGCTAATTGATTTCTAAAAATTGTAGGGCTATTTTTAAATCCTTGGGGTAACACTGTCCAAGTGAGCTGAGTTTTATGCCCCAAATCGGGGTTTTCCCTTTCATAGGCAAACAGATTGCAGCTTTCAAGGGCCAAGGAGAGGCAAAAGAATGCATCTTTTAAATCCAATACTGTAAACCTTTCATATGTTTCTTTCAGGCTAGTTAATAAGGTGTATGTATTTGCTACTACCAGGTATAGATCTTCCACAATTCTGCTGACTGGCCTCAAGTCTTGTACTATTCTGTATTTCCCATTTGGCTTCTTTGTCAGTAGAAAAGGGGCATTAAATTCTGATTCACATTTTATCAGTGGCCCAAATTTTAAGAATCTTTCAATTATTTCTTTTACACCCCTCTGATCTTCCAATCTTAAGGGATACCATTTTATTTTAATTGTACCAGAACCAGGTTTTAATTCTACTTTTACTGGCACAGCATTTTTGGTCTTACCAGCAGTTTTAGAGGCCCATACCCTTGGATACACTTGATCTAAAAATCTCTCTAAGTTATGGGGTACCCTCAGTTTGTTTTTCTATTTGAATCATAGCCAAACTTAAAATTTTAATTAGTCGATCATCTTTTACTCTATTTTACCCTTTTTAAAAATTATTTGTATCTCTAATTGCTCTAAGTCCCATCCTAATAAGGATTTTGAAGATTCTGGTAAATAAAGGAATTTGTGAATTCCCATTTGTTTTCCAATCTTAAATTCAATTAGCTGTAAAAAGAAAGCCTTCTTTTTCTGGCTGGCAGCTCTTATTACAGTTACAAAATCATGACCTACAGGTATTAGTTCCTGATTTAATACAGAATATGAGGCACCTGTAACTATAAGAAATTCTATCTCGTCATTCTGATTCCCTAGCTTCAATTTAACCAGTGGATCTGCTAGGGTAGATTCCCCAGGTCCCCATCATTCGGTTTCAGCAATTACTTCAGGCTTTACTTTTCTCAGTTTTGGACATTCCTTTTTCCAATGCCCGCTTCCTTCCACAATAAGTACCCTGATCTGGTCTGTGTTGTTTGGAAACTTCCTTGAGCTCCCACAGGAGGTCCTCCTTTACCTCTGCATCCAGGGAGTCTCTGAGGTCCCGCACTTCGTTTAAAGCTGCAGTTGTTGCCGTGGCTATTGTTCTACTTAATTTTCTCCTATTACTGTTTTCCCTATACCTGTATACCCTCCAGCCTTCTTTAATTAACTTCTCCAAATCTCACACTTCAGGCTCTTTTAGACTCTGGAGTTTTCTCCTAATATCTTCCAATGATTGGCCCAAAGCCAAAGATATCAACTGTTCGTACCCTACATCAGATGAGGGGTCTAAGGTGGTATATTTACGCATTGCCAATTGCAATTTGTCTAAGAATTCCATGGGGGTTTCAGTTTGCCCCTGTTTCACAGTATAAAGTGCTGACCAATTTATAGCCTTTGGGATTGCATTCTCCCATCCAAATTTTATTCAATCTTGATATCGCTTCAATATGCGATACTCCATATTATCATTTGGATCCCAATTTGGGTCAGTCAGGAGAACATGCTGATCAGCTCCCCCTGCTAGCGTTCCAGCTGTAATCTGAGCCTGGACATGGGTTCCGGCAGTTTTTAAAACTAGCTGTTTCTCAGTTTCAGTCATTGCATCTAACATTATGTCTATACCTTTTTAATCTGGTTTTGATTTTTAATTATTTATTGAAATCTTTTGGCAGTCCCCAGTGGATCATCTGTATACCCCTTAACCTCTTCCTTTCAAGCATCCGAGTCTCCCATATTAAAGAGGACTTTAATTCTTGTCAGCCCCCACCGGTCCTATCGCCTCTCTAAGGGGCACCTGGAGAATTGGTCCTGTTTTACTATGAGTTCAGGTAGTAATTGGGGTTGATCTTTCCACTGCCCCTGCCCCAGAGTTATTTTCCTCATCTGGAAATTCCACAGGTAATATAGGAGGTGGCAGTAGATAATCCTCTATCCTTTCTTCTGTTCCCCAGTCCTTCACTTTCAGACATCTTTCTCCAATACTACATGCTGAACAACATTGCTTCAACTTTCCCTGTTCCCTTTTTTTACCCTTTTCTAATGCCAAAACAAAGCGATCCTGAGGGGCCAAATTTATAACACATTCTTTTTGCCACTCAGGATGATTTCTTAAGGTGAAAAACATATCAGCATATACAATGTCATCCCATTTATCATTTCTTCTGAGGAACACCATCAATTGCAATAAAGTATTATAATTTAAAGTTCCATTACTTGGCCATTTTTCCTCATCATCCAATTTATATAACGGCCACCACTGATTACAATATTTGATTAAAGTTTTCTCATTTACATTCCCTCCCGGTGGACTACCAATATCTTTCCAGTGTTCCAGAATGCATCCTAACAGGGTCTTTTTCAGAACTCCCCCACTCTGCTGACCAACCATTATACCACACAGCTGGGGGTTATCTTATAATAATGAGAACTACCACAAATCATTTATACTAACAATAATATTATTTAAAATCACCCTTCACTCCTCTCCTCTCTTTTTGTCCTTCTCCAGATGTTTTCCTCGCAGAATAACAGAACCACGAATCCAGACTCTGCACTCGCTTCATGTTGAAGTGCTAAGGCTTGGCCAACTGGCCTAAGCCAGAGTTGACCTATAGATGAATCCTGTATCTTTTATAACTGAAACCATTGTGCTAGTACGTATTGTACTAAGTTATAACAATGCACTTAATGCTGATGTAAAAAGTGCTAAATCTTTGAAGTACTGAAGCCTGAACAACAGGCACCAAGCTGAAGCTGCTAACTTAGTCTGTAATCATTAACAAAGTATGTAAACTCACTAGTGAAAGATGCAGCTTAGACAAAATATAATCAGGAGTGAGGAGAGAATGTATCCAGCTTCCCTTGTTCAGCCTTGTTCAAGGCTGAGAACCCAAGTATCTGGCCTTGTTAGAAACTCCTTTGGCTTCCCCCCCTGAGCCCTGGCCAGGCTTTGGGTGGAATCCAACAGGAGAATGAAACCAGAAATTTTCCACTCAAAACAAAGGTGCTGGCTATTCTGGCCTGTCGATCTCTGGTATATGAGGCTGGGCCCATTTGCAGCAACTTTGGAAGCCTCGCCTATGGGTGGACTTCCCACTTGCCGGGACAGGCTCTCCAAATCCTCACTGTAACCGGGGCTCCCCAGCCACTGCGGATCTGGATGATGATAATATATGCAAGTGGTGATGTATTTTTCTTAATCTCCATTCTCTCTCTTGTGTAGTAATGATTTAATGCATTACCCTGTTTTTTCCCGTTTGCTGCTTTAAGCGCACTATTCTGCTTTTTCTTACTGTATGTTTTCTATATTACACTGTTATCACTAGTAAAATACGTCTGCTCTTTTCACTCTGGTGTCTGAGTTTAACTGGTATCCTTAATCAGCAGAACACATGTGTAATTGCATGTCTCACTCATTCATACATCCATACAGATTTTTAATAATATCTCATTATCATTCGTATTACCAATATTGCAAGATCCAGAAGCACAAACCCAAAATTGTGAGATCCAAGAGTACAATTTCCAATGTCAGAACCAGAAAACACTCAAATGAATATCAAAACGTCCCAAATGAACACCAAAGTGTTCCCAAATGTACACCAAAGCATACCTAAATGTATACCAGGGAGGTGCTAACAGCCTGGTATACGCTGTTACATGTAAGAGGTTGTCTCATGATTTATGAAGTTTCCTAATGACCAGGCCCTTCAAAAATTTAAAGAATACCTTTATTCAGATGGTCCTTGTCTGTTCCTGCAGTGACCCAACTGAGGCAAGGAGTCCCTCCGGGAAAATCGTGGGGGAGCCCAAGGGAGTCCTAGTCTCAATGGGTCCTGCAGCCGAGCAGAGAGGGTCCCATCTGGGTCGTCAACTGCAACAAAGAGGTTGACTCAACAGTCAGAATTGAGTATAACTGTTCAGCAGGTATTCTTTATTCGCAGTGCTGGGCAGCACTGGGATTGCTCCACCACAACTGCCACATTTGCTAACAAAATACTCTGACTAATATACATAAAAGTATACATATTTATCAAATTTCTTAAGAAAGGCAGTCTTATGCTAATGGGTTCTCAGAATTCATTTACATAGTCTGAGTTGGTAATGACTACAGAGGGTAGTTAGGAAAAAGTATAAATGAAATTGCATACATTGCAGTAAAATGGAGGGGGGGGGAAGCTAGTAAAACACAAGTGATGGTTAATGTTAAAACCAAATGTCCTAATTTTCAGGTCCCTGTACATTAGCTATTTCAAGTATACTTGTAGCAACTTCTCTTCAGTGTAGTGTGGGATGGTGGGTAGTGGATGGTGGATTGTGGGATGGTTGATGGTGGATGCTGGAAGGTGGATGATGGGAAGGTGGATGGTGAATTGTGGATTGTAGATGGTGTATTGAGGGATGGTGGATGGTGTATTGCATGACCATGAATGGTGTATGATGGATTGTGGATGGTGCATTTTGGGATGGTGGATTGTGGAATGTTCAGTGGTGGATGGTCAATGGTGGATTGTGGATGGTGTATTGTGGAATGGAGGATGGTGAATTGTGGGATGGTGGATGGTGGATTGTGGATAGTAGATTGTGTGCTGCTGAATGATGAATGGTGGATTGTGAATGTTAGATGGTGTATGGTGTATTGTGGAATGGTGGGAGATAGATGATTGATGGTGGATTGTGGGATGGTGGATGGTGCATGGTTGGAAGGACAGTGGTGGATGGTGGATTGTGGGATGGTAGATGGTGTATTGTGGGATGGTGGATGGTGGATTGTGGGATGGTGGATGGCGGATGGCTGATACTGGATCATGGATTGTGGGATGGTGGATGGTCGTTGGTGGGATGGTGGAGGGTGGATTGTGGGATGGTTGATTGTGGATTGTGGGAAGGTGGATGGTTGATGGTGGATGGTGGATGCTTGAAGGAGGATGGTGGATTGCAAGATGGTGTTTGGTGGATGGTGAGAAGGTGGATGGTGCATTGTTGGATGGTGGATAGTGTATTGTGGGAAAGTGGATGGTGGATGTAGATTGTGGGATCGTGGATGGTGGGTGGTGGGAAGGTGGATGGTGGATCGTGGATGGTATATTTTGCAATGGTGGATGGTGGATTGTGGGATTGTGGATTGTGGTTGTTGGATGCTGTATGTTTGGATGGTGGATGGGTAGATTGTGGATGATATATGGTGGATGGCGGATTGTGGTGTGGTAGATGGTTGGTGGTGTTTAGTGGATGATGGGAAGTTGGAGCATAGATTGTTAATGGTGGATGGTGGGATGGTGGATGGGGGTTTGTGGGATGATGGATGGTCGGTAGATTATGGATGATGTGTTGTGCATTGTGGATGATGGGATGATGGGTGGGAGATGGTGGAAATGTGGATGGTGGATGTTAGATGGTTGATTGTGGATGGTGGAAAGGTGGACACTGGATTGTTGATGGTGGATTGTGGGAAGGTAAATGGTGGATGTTGTATGATGGATGGTGGATTGTGGATGGTGGATGGTCAGATCATGGATTAGGGATTGTGGGATGGTTTTTTTGTGGATTGTGGGATGGTAGATGTTGGATTGTGGAAGATGGTGGATGGTAGTATGGTGGATGGTCTCTTATGACCTATGGGATGGTAGATGGTGGATTGTGGGAAGGTTAATGGTGGATGATGAATGGTTGATGTTGGATGGTAGATGGTGGATAATGGATTTTTGGCTGGTAGATACTGGATATTGGATGTTTGAAGGTGGATGGTGCATGGTAGATGGACAATGCTGGATGGTCGATGGTGGGATGGTTGACTTTCGGAGCTGCACTGAGGAGTACGGCAACCAGGACAGCCAGTCAGAAGGGTGTGGCGTGGCAGTTCGCACAAGCAGGGTGAGCCAACAGGGCATAGTCCCTCTCCTGGGTCTAGAGCTTATCTGAGCTAGTTGTCTTGTAGTTCTCTGCGGGAGAGCTGAGCACGCACACGACCAATGCGATCAAGCAATGCCCATATATTACAACTAAGAAAGCCCTTTTGTAGTGTTCTCCCGCACACATGAGTAACATGCGGTACAAGTCCTCAAGATTGGACAGTTAACTTAGCCCATACTTTAAATCTTCTTATGATTGGTTAAAAAGTGCCACATCAGCCTTGCCAGGCTTCCTGCCTTGTGGAACTTCCTCTTCCGTCCCAACCCATTCCGGGAGTCGTTTGTCTCGTCGAGTTTCTCCCCCCTCATTCAGGGTCACATCTTTATCGCATTCTTGCTTGGCTGAGGCTCTTATCAGTCTTGTTCTCATGCAGGATTGCTCACATGGCCATTCTCTCGCAGAAAGTCCTCTAGAATCCCAACCATTCTCCACGTGTAGACTGAACTATGGTCTCCACTTGCATCAAAACCACCACCAGAAAGAACATGGTGACCCAGACGGAGCTGCCATGCAAACATGCAGCAGTCCAGGTCCCAGGCTGCAGGGAATGCCTGAGCCTGTCCTGTTGGAGAGCAGCAGTGAGCAGTGACAACACCTGTGTGCACTGTGATCAGCTGGATGACCTGCTCAGCCTGGTGGTGGTACTCAAAAAAGAGGTTGAAAAATTAAGAAGTATTAGGGAATGTGAAAGGGAAATTGATCGGTGGAGTAATACCTTAGCACCCTTCAAGCAAAAGGAGCTAATGGAGGCTCCAAAAGAAGCAGGCGATCCCTCACCCTCTTGCTATCAGGAAGAAGGAGGGGACTTAAGAGATGGGAGAGACTGGAAACAGGTCCCCGCTCAGGGAGGCAGGAAAATCCTCTCCCCACCTCCCTCACCCTCCATGGTACCCCTTCACAATAGAGATGGGGCCCTGGAACTTTTGAATGTAGTAGAGAAGGACAAAGAAAATGAGTCAAACAAGAAGGAAGACCAAGGTCCACCAAGGCTGGGTCACTCTAGACCAGGTATTAAAATTAATTCTAAGAAGAGCCCCAGAAGGGACACTGTTGTGGGTGACTCCATTCTGAGGGGTGTCGAAAGCCCAATATGCAGACCAGACCCATTTGATAGGGAAGTCTGCTGCCTCCCTGGGGCCTGGGTAAAGGACCTCATGGCTAAACTCCCTGCACCAGTGAGACCCAAGAACTACTACCCTCTCTTGGTTTTTCAGGCAGGTGGCAATGATATTACCAAGAAAAGTCCTAAAGCAATGAAGAGAGATTTCAGGGCCTTGAAGAAACTCGTTAAGGGGTCAGGAGCACAAATAGTGTTCTCCTCCATCTCTTCAGTTATGGGGATGGATGAAGAAGATTACAAGAGAACTCAACAGATGAACTAGTGGCTCCGAGACTGGTGTTACTGGCAGGGCTTTGGATTTTCAATCATGGGTTGGTATACAGGATGCCAGACCTTTTGGCATTAGATGGGATGCACCTGTCCCAGAGGGGGGGAAGGATCTTGGGGCAGGAATTAGCTGGACTCATTGACAGAGCTTTAAACTAGATTTGAAGGGGGAAAGGGACAAAACTGTAAGTCCCAGACATAAGCCCCAGGGTAGATTACCACAGTTTGTGGGATGTTGTGCCAGAGATAACCCTCACCCTGCTATTCCACTGGAGGCAAGGGATGGAGACAGGCAGCACAACAAAGGTGCAAGGGATATTGATGGATCAAAACTGTGGTAACACCTGTGAAATCTCAGGCCGGACTTAGGACCTCTAAATGCAAAAAGGTGCTGGGGACATGTTTTCCGGAGATAAGACTCTACAGCTGTGGAGTTCTAAAGTAGGTATGTTTATTCAGTGCCGGGCGCATGGGGGATAGCTCCACCAAAAGCATGTGTGCCGTTTGCAGCTCCTGTCCGGCTTATATGTTACAAAGTAGTGCATATTCATAGAACGCCTATACATATGCATAGCCTATCCCCGCCTCCTCTCGCTTCTCATGGTAATCAGGTCTCCTCCCCTTGCGCCTGCGTATTGAGCTCCTTTGGCCTTGTTCGGTGGTCGCAGAGTTCTGGGCGGGGGTCACATAGATGAAGTATCTCCTCTTCCTCGCTGATGAACTTTTCACCTCGTCGTTCTGCGCAGTCTCAGTTGTTCCCTGGGCCCTGGCCAAACCGCCAGGCCAGTTTGTGCTAGAATCTAGGGTGATTTGTTGCTGGAACATACAACTTCAAGGACCAGAAGAAACTTCTCTTTGAGCTAGGAGATTGCAGCCTAGCAACGTTATCAGCACCTGGTATGTCTTTGCGAACAGCCCCATATGCCTCCTTTTGTTTTTGCACAAGTCTTGCACCATCAGTCTAAGTTTATTTAGACTCCCTATCTCAGACATCAGCCCATCTGAAGTGCATGTATACCAATGGACACAGCATGGGTAACAAACAGGAGGAGCTTGAAGCCATGATGGAACAGGAAAATTATGATGTAGTGGCCATTACAGAAACATGGTGGGATGTCTCCCGTGACTGGAGTGTGCCAACTGATGGCTACAAGCTCTTTAGGAGGGACAGACAAGGCAGGAGAGGTGGTGGGGTGGTGTTGTGTGTTAGGGGCTGTTATGATTGCTTTGAGCACAAATGTAGTGAAGACAGGGTGGAGTGTCTTTGCATTAGAATCAGGGGAAGGCCAACAGGGCAGATGTTATAGTAGTAATCTGCTATAGGCCACCCACCCAGGACAGAGAGGTGGATGAAATATTCTATAAGCACTTAGGAGAAATCTCACAGTCGCTTGCCCTTGTTATTGTGGAGGACTTTAACTTCCCAGACATCTGCTGGAAATACAACACAGCAGAGCGGGACCAGTCCTGGAGATTCCTGGAACATGTGGGAGATGATAACTTCCTGACCAACTGGTGAGTGAACCAACGAGAGAAGGTGCCCTGCTGGACCTCCTGTTTGTGAACAGGGAAGGACCTGTGGAGGATGTGGCGGATGGAGGCCGACTAGGACACAGTGATCATGAAATCATCAGTCAGACATAAAATTTTCAACAGCGTGAGGCATACCAGAGAAACCACACAAATGTCCCAAATGTAACAAGGGCTTCAGGTGGTGCTTTGTTTTAATCAAACACCAGAGAATCCCCACAGGTGAGAAGCTCTTCACATGCAGTGAGTGTATGGAAAACTTCAGGGTGAGGTCCCACTTTATTTCCCACAGAAAAATGCACACAGGAGAAAGGCCCTACCCTTGTCTCAAATGTAGGAAAAGCTTCAGACTAAACTCTCACCTTAGAAATCACCAGAGAGTCCACACTGGTGAGAGGCCCTTCAAATGCATGTACTGTGGAAAAGGCTTCAGTGATTTCTCAGCACTCGCCCAGCACGAGCAAACCCACACAGGTGAGGAGCCCACAGCCCACTGTGAGAAGTGTATCAAGGTGTTCACGTCAACAGACACCAGCAAGTCCACACAGGAGAAAAACCCTTTATGTGTGCTGAGTATGGGAAGTGCTTCCAAAACAAGACACACCTCAAGCGGCACTGTAAACTTCACCTGAAATAGCAGGACAGTATTTGTTTTGGATCTACGAGCATTGGTGCCTTGCCTTTAAAAAAATAATCAATTATAAATTCTATGGTGTGATTGAAAGAAGGAAGAAACCACCAAGGGGAGGAGAGGGTCTCTGTCACAGAATGAGTAGGTTGTTGATGAGGTGGGAAGGGGTGGCAGGGTAGGGACAGAAGTGAGAATAAGCGTCCCGTCAGCAGGAACAGCTTGTCATGGAGACTGAGGGAAGGAACGTGGTAGCAAGAAATAGGGAGGAAGTTCAGCAAAGGACAGATTTGGTTCTTGGAAATCTGATTGCTGGCAGCGTGGCCCTTGGAGAGATGAAAAGATCTCACTGTCTTATTGAGAAGGGAAAAATGGCAAAGTAGGCTCTGACAATGGAAGCCCACATTTGGGAAATGAATCACTTACTGAACTATGGAAGAAAAATTGTCCTTTATTCTCTCTGGCAGTATCTGTAGGTATTTTAGGAGCTCTGTTAAACCTGGGCAAAGATGTCCCAGTTTTCTGGTGTGGGTTGTAATATTCCAGCTCTTTGATGTGTTAAGTGCCTTCCCCTATTAAATAGCAGCTCTGCTTCTGTTGCTCTCCCCCTTCCTTTCCTACTCTATTTCCATGTGCCTGGATTATCCTTTCTACTCCTACTTAAGTGACAGGGCAGCCATGGCTGCACCCATCATTTTGGTCTCACTGGACATGGGAGACGAAATATCCCTAGCCTAGAAAAATAATGGGTGTTACTGTGTTAAACACCTTATTTTTGTTTTTCTAAGCAGGGTTTGATAACCACCTTCAGCAGTATTTTGTCTTATGCATCCTGAGAGCCTTATTCAATCCAGGAGGCAACTGAGAGAACCATTATATATATAAATATATGGAGCTGATCTGAGCTTTACTAGCAGCACTCAGAGGGATGTGAATTTTACATGGCCAGAGTCTTTTGGAGGCTTATGGCCAGCTCAAAGACTTCTGCCTAGGAACAGTGAAAGCGGGCAGCTGGAAGGGAGTGGAATATTGGATAGTGGTGACTGCAGGGCTACAGCCTGCAAATGGAAGGGCCCAGAGGGTAATAGAAATGGAAACAGAAATGGAGGGAACCAGTGGGGAGCAGAGTATGTACACAGGGGAACGGGAAGGAACCCGTCTGGTGAGGAAAAAGCCACAATGCAGGAGACTGGAGGGGAAAAGAACATGAATGGTGAGGCTCAAGGGGAGAAGGCATCAACAGAGAGGCTGTAGCTAAACAGATATTCAGCAGGGATGCCTAGATAAAATGAGAACATAAAAGGAGGAGAAAAGCACAAATGAAGGGAGCAGGAGAGGAAGAGAGCTCCCATCAGAAGGTTCTGGCAGGGATGAGAATAAGAATAGCAGGGAGTGGATGGAAACAGAAGACAAATCATCATTTAGTGATGGGAGGCTAATAGAGCATGAGATTGGAGGAGAAAAACGCATGAGAGAGGAATAGCGTGTGCATAAAGGTGTACAAATGTAAATAAGAGTGTGTGTACAGGGTAGGGAAGAGGAACAGTGTCCACAAAAGGGAATGGAGGGGGGAAGAAAACATGGAGAAATGAAGTGTAATAGCTTCAGGGAGAGGTGAGGCCTGAAAGGGCCTAAAGCAGCAGCATCCAAAGTGGTTGTCCCTCTTCCCTCTCTACCAAAGCCTCTCCTGGAAGGCACCCTGACTGAGAGACAGTGAGTGTCCCTTCAGGATGTTTGGTAATGTCTCCATGGCAGAAAAGGTGAATCATGACACATCTGAACAAGGGTGAGAGGACAATTAAGGAGTCTCCTCATAAGTAGCTGGGAACCCAAGCCTATACCCCAGGTCTCATGGTAGCACCACATCAAGACTATGACTTGGCAGCGATGGAAAATGGCATTGCAGGCTGCAGGGGAGTTGCAGAAGTACTACAACTCTCTCAAGAGCAGAAAGTGGATTTTAGAGACTCTTCTTTCAGGAAGTTCCCTCTTCCCCAAAGACCTGGGCCCATCTTCCTGCAAATCCAAAGAAGTTCACAAACAATGAGAATGCAAATAAGCCGGCTTCTCTCCCTGTGAATTTCTAATGCTGCAACACCATAAGTCTCTCAGGAATCAGTCTTCAGAGAGAGCCTCACAAGCAATCCTGTGTTGTCATTTGTCTCGGTTTCAGATCAGTCCTCAGACAAGATTCTGTAAGGATCTAGTTCCCTAACTTTTCCCATGCTGATCTCCGTTCCTACTTTTGCTTGATCCTGGTTAGTGAGTCAGTGTCTCCAAGGCATACAAAAGCCCTCAGCAGGCCAAGATTAAAGGCATTGGGTCCCCAAGCTGTTTTGTTCCTCACGCTCATTTTGCACCTCCCTCCACCTTGGAGGCAGACCCAGGCCCACTCCCTTTACTGTGTATCATGTCTCTAACCAGGAGAGAAGAGGCCACTTTTGCAGATCCTCATACCTAACCTTCCACACAAGCTCACTAGCTGCAAACCCTCAATTCTCTGCAGTCAGGCAAATGGGACACCTGAGCTTCTGAGGTCTCAGCCATCCCCTGCTCTGCCTGCCCTCTAGACATCTGGCTTTTGCTCGCTCTCTCTCTTTAGCTTTTGGGGATTCATCACACTGAGACAACCCTCTCCATGGTCTCTGCCTCCCTCCTGTCCACTGTTCAAAGAGTGAGGACCTCCTAGACATCTATGTTCCTGAATGCTCAGAAGGGCAGTAGGGTGTAGGGTTAGGGCAGGGGTGCAAGACCCTGGAAGTTTGAGTTGGGGGGGGGATGGGGGATGAAGGGACTCAGAGAGAAAATGAGCAGGGGGACACCTGGGTACTCAAAGAAGGCAGCTGGGCCTTGGGGTTACAGCAAAACCCACTCTTCTGTGTTCCTGAGCTGTGTTCCTGTGTTCCTGTTTCCCTTCATCCCTGAGCAGGTTTTTGGACAGCCAGACATGAGGTTGCCTGGGACAGCTGCAAGGTGCAGAGCCCATCTTTCTCTACTTGTGAGGTGGTGACAAATGCATGAACTGAGAGAACTGGCAGGGAACAGAGCACAGCTGGAAGAGCATGAATGGAGGAGTCTAGAGGGGAAACAGAGGGGTACACAAGGGGCAGATGTGAAAACACAGATACTGGAAGGGCAGCGGAGCATGCACTGAGGGGACTGAAGGGGAACAGAGGGCAAAGGAACAGGATGGTAGGGGACCAAGAGCTCAACAGGAGCTGAAGCTAAATCTGGAGATGAAGAGAGCATGTATGGAGAGGTTTGGAGGTGCAATTATTAGCATAAAGCCATTATTAATAGGACTGGTAGGTAAGACGTGACTCCTGTCTGCAAGTTGCACCTGAAGGCCTTACTGTCCTTCATGGGCAAATCATTCTCAGCAAGGACTTTTCTGCAGTTCAGAGTCCTGTCAGGCACTGAAAAGACTTTTAGCAAGAAATTTTAGGGCTTATGAGTGAAATTAAATTACTTTAAACTGTTCCATATTTAGACACTGAGGCTTACATATCTGAAGCTGGCACACCAACAAGGCAGAAGCACACAGTTTCTCACACCTGTGTGCCCACTGCAGCTGGTAGCAGCTGGATGAGGGGTGCCTAACTGCTGCCATTGGTAATGAGCGGGCAACTGATGTGGGATTGATTTGACTTCATTTTGGTCAGTTTTGAGGCCTGGGTTTAAGCAAAGCTGGAAAATCAAACATACAATTGGGCTAATCACAAAGCTAAGCACCAGGAGCTGATCCTTGCAGCAACTGCCTGTGAACAGGAGACCATCTTAAACCATATTTTATTGGCTCCCTTTCTGGACAGGGCAATCACCCAGATTATAAAATACTTTGTTTAAAAACGAGGTTGGTAAAATTATGTCCAGACCACAGCAACTACTAAAAGCATGTAGAGAGAGCTCCCCAAATTACTCTCCGTATGTCTGTGATGCACACAAGATTCCGTGCCTCAGGTGGTTCCATGCTGGTCCTTTGCTTGCTGTTAGCAGCTTGCTTCAAAATGCTGTACAATTCACAGGAAAACGGGAGAATCTGGCTCGTACCTAAGTTCACTTGAGTGAGCAGCTGTGACAATGAAAGGTGCTTCAGTCACAGGTTTCTCACCCCAGTGTTGGAGCAAAGACAGGAGAACGGAGCGTGTACCCGTGCTGCTGTGCCTGCGCTTGTGTGTGGTTCTGCAGCTTCTGCTGAAACACTGGAGCAGCTGAGCCATAAACACATGGGGCTATTGTGTTGACTTTGCTCCCAGGCAAAGGGATGGGACATGACCTTTCTAAATGGCTGCCATAAGATCAGTTGGACCAAATCACGGCCTCTCTGGGGAATGAATTTATTTATTAAAGCTATCTTTATTTTTTTAACATGATGTTGAGGCATGAGAGTCTCCTAGTAGTGGTGATGTAGCTAGTTAGCAATCTTCACTCTGATGTGCTGCTTGCCTGCCATGAGCAAACTCGAATGTGTTAAATAATGCCTTTTATATGTTTTTAAACTTGAGTGTGCACATCAGTTTGCTTTGTACAGATTCTATCCAGGAGGCTGCAATTCCAAATTTTGTTTTCAAGTCCCTCATTCTTTAAGGTTCTGCAAACCTCCTCACTCTCCATCAGTCTCTAGAGGTGTTATCAGCATACAGTGTAGCCTGAGATGGGTCTCCTTCAGCATGGGTTAGATCTGTGTGCTCACTAAAAGAGGAACACTGATGGAGGTGTTGAGTACCACTTCCTCAGTGGAGAAGGGTGGAGATGTTGACATGGTTATCTGTGAAGAGATGTCATTCAAATAACATTCACAGTACTAGCTTGCTGAGTGTTTCAGCAAAGCCTTTGCTGGAAGCCTAGAAAACTTATTTCTATGTCCCCAGAATATGACAAAGTTCTGATGGCTGGTATTCCACTGCTTCAGATCTGACATACTTAACCTAAGATGTTACTAAAGAAAATGGTAATATTTGCACTGAGACTATCTAAGTCAACACAGACTTTAAGCTGCCAGCATCTCTGGAAATATGATCTATTTACATTAGTGCTGAGTCAGGTAAAATGTTTCTGTTCATACTATCCTGAACAGAACAGAGAAAAATCCCATCTTTTAGAGCTGTTTTCCGCAAGTGAGCTGTATGTTTAAGAAGCAAACACTGGATCAAATCTATCTGTTCAAGCAAGTTCTACATTTTTTGGCCTGAAAGTTATGTATTCTGCAGAAACTCATATGGCCATCAGAAAAACATAGAGACAGCATATGTGCATCTATCAGCTAAAATTGGCCTTTGCTGCCAACTGAAACCTGGAAATGGTATGATTTTTTTTTTCAGCACTGTTTATTTTTCCTCAGTGTTCACAAATGTCTTGGCTCTGCAATGGAAATCCTTTATTGACCAAGGCTGTCCTGCAATATCTTTCTTCTTTTCATCTTGTTGAAGCTGTTGTTCTGCTGGGCAGCCATCAGATTTATTGTAAAATTGGCAACTAGGAAAGTGAGAATGGATGAGAAAGCCTTCACCCGACTAAATCTCACCCTTCTCTCCCACACACCGTCCTAACTAAAACTATGTTGCAATTAAATTGTACTTTTAGCCTCACAGTGCTCACAGTGCCCAGATTTGCTCTCAACTTTGTCAGGTGAATAGCACATGAAACTGGACACTGCTCTTGGGAAAAGTGACCCAATTGTAACAGCTTTTACAATCAGGTGGCTTCTAACCTATGCATGTTTGGTAAGGCTGGCAAGAGCTGAGTGGGTAGGGTGTAGCTGTTTGAAAAGTGTAATCATAGTTCTAGGACAAATTGTACTTTACAAAAGCCTTAAAGGTGGTGTGTAGTGAATAGAAGGGCTGATGTGTTCACACCATAGACTGTGTAGAGTCTTACTAAAATAATGTCTTTATGTGCACATACAAGATGTAGAAGTAGATATGGACTATACAGTAAATTTACCTTGACTGGCCTTTACTCAACAAAGAAATGAGCATTTCACTTCTATTTATTGGAGGGGGGGGGGTGTGGGGTGTGGCAATGATGAGGGGGCTGTTAGATAAAGTCTTCATTTAAATGCTTTGTAATTATCTGCTGCTGCTCAAGGCCCTGCTTGTTTAGCCAGGTCTCAGTTTCTCTTAAGACTTAGGCAACCTTGCTTTTCAAGTACTCCCTTCTCTGTGGGACCATGGAGGCCATCCACTGACCTGTGCACTGCTTGGCCTCTTCCCACGTGTAGCGGGGTACATAGCCAAAATCCTTCTGTGCTTTTCTATAAGAGAAGGTGAATGGAGTGTTCAGTAGAGTGACCAGCTGGCGGTTGGTGGAAGGGATGTATCTTACAAAGGGCCGGAGCAAGAAGCTCATAATCTCCAGCAGCAGCGAGAAGTAATACAACATTGTCAGAGGCATGGGGAGCCGGGGCTCAATTCCAAACCCCAGCTCCCTGGTCAGCTCGTAATTTAGATCTGCATAGCTCATATGAGGAGTGTCATCTGAGATGTAGTAGAACTGCCCCCTGATGTGCTTGGCTTTCTGGGGGACTTGCAGGGCTTTGGCTGCCTGCACATGTGCCCAGGCAATGTTCCCCACATACACGGGGTTCACCAAAGCCTCCTTCCTGGAGAAGCGCAGGTAGACATTTTTGTTCAACAGACACTTATCCAGATGACCTTGAAGAAATGGGCATCCTTCTCCAAAAATGTACATGGATCTCAGGGCACAAGTCATCAGCATGCCACCATCCTTTAGCATCTGGCCATCTGCTTTCAGCACAGAATCTTCTGCCAGTCTTTTAGTCTGGGCATAAGGAGATTTAGATATACTCTCATAAGCTGTATCTTCATCACCACTGAATATTGGGTCACCTCTGCAGTTTGGGCCTGTCACTTCTATGGTACTGGTATATATGAAGTGCTGGACATTACAACGGACACATACCTCCAGCAGTAGCTGAGTACCTTCAAAAGAGAAATACGCAAGTCAACTAGAGCTCCCCAAGCAGGAAAAAGTGGGATTTTTAGATCATAAACAGCATCTCTGGTCTGAGCTTGGCCAGATCTCCCCTCTCTGCAGCTGGAAGAATCCTGTCCTGAACTGGGCAGCATGTTTAATGAACCTGCTCTGAATCTTTATTTAAGTGGTATCAGTGCACCTGCCAGAGTGAACATTTGGTCTTAATGGCATGTTGTGGTTTTTTTTTTTTTTTGCCAAGAGTCAAATTTTGCTCTTGCTTAAGTTAGCATGGATACTGACCACAGACTGGGTGTTTGTGCCTGTTGGTTGGATTTTCTTGGCTTAAGGCAGAGAACCTTCAGAAGCTGCCCCTCTTGTTAGGTACCATCCATCCTGTATGCTGAAGTCCATGTTTTCCAGGTTTGAGGATGCTTTTGGGTGGTTTGCTAAACCAGGAAGAATTATTGTGGGCCCTGAAGGTTTGCTCCAAAATCAGCTTCACCCAGTGGAAGTCCACCCACTATTCAGATGACTTCGGAAGAGGGCTTGGAGAGAAAGATCTTATGTCGGAACACACAATAGCATGTAGTCAAAGATCACAGAGGAAAGTGCAGTGAGCAAAGTGGTGCTTGTGTATGTATATGTCCTTATTTAGCATATTCTGGCTTTTACTTGCAGTAATACAGGATTTCTTACTTTTAAAATCCTATCACAATGCTTTCATCGAGGGGAGCAGAGGTAAACTGGCAAGTTCAAGGTCTTTCAAATAGCCAAGAGGGTTAAGCTAAGAAAGTACATTCAAGGGGGAAATAGATACTTTAATAAATTGTGTTGTTTTGATTGCAACTAGATTATTTTCTTTTTCTTCTGAGCTTTGAGGCAAAAATGTCCTTATTTGTTGTGCATGGTGTAATGAGAGAGATTATGTGTGAAATGGCCAGGGACTTTGGAACAGAAGATGCAGCTCAAAGACATTTGAAAATGTCTTTGGCAAAGGAACATTAACCCAAAATGACTGATATGATATCAGAAGGGTGTGGCCTAAAAAGGATAAAATCAAACACTAGCAGTGAGGCACATAAATGACCTAACAAGTCTGCTCAGTCTGTCACAACTAAAGGCAGCACAATGCAGAGCAGGCTAGTGGTACTAAAGAGAAAATAATGAAAATAAGAGGTTCAGAGGACCAAGGAATATTGGCAGCAAAATATGGACCAATAATGAGTGAAAATTGGGAAGAATTATTGAACTGAATATTGTTAGGGCACCTTTTTTCAAGCTTGAACAAGAAAAAGAAAGAAGTTGCAACAAACGGAAAATAAATCTGGATGAAACATTAAGAAACAGAAAACAAGTGCAAAGAAAAAAAAGGAAAAGGTTACACGCCAGGAATAAATTCACATGACAAGTGAGTTCAAGGAAGTCACTTATGTTTAGGTGACACATAAGACAGGGTGATCTGGAAAAGGAATTAATTAATAAAATCTGTTATTCTGAAAATTAATAGTTTGATTCCTGCCATTAATACTGTTTAGAAAGTGAGGGAAACTAATAAAGTGCAGAAGGGCTAGATAAAATCAAATGAGTTAGCAAGTTTTAAAAAAGAAAACATAAAATTATACTGAGAGTTGGTATCTGTTCAAGATCAATTTCACCCAAATAAAATGTGTTTTACTTGCAAATCAAAATTGTATGTAAAAAATGAAAAGGTTTTTACAGTAATGGGAATTTGAGCATCTTCCACAGAGCATGTAGTAAATTAAATATTGCATGGAGCAGGTCTCCAAGTTTTGCTTGTACGCAAAGCCCTTCTGGCTGAGGACATGATTCACAGAGGGTACTTCTGTTTGGATTATATGTAATCATTTTCTTAATTCCCTTCTTCCTAAAAATTTGCTTCCCTTCCTAAAAAGATATTTTTGCGTTGAGGCATTGAGTGGAATGTGAGACAGAGGAAAGCCCTGCATCATGGGAAGTTTAACTTGTTTCCTTCTGTTCTTGTTTGTGAACATCCACATCAGATTCTTTGACACATTTGTATTATAAAAGTTCTGTTTTCTAGGAGAAACAAAACTTTCCTCCTGCGAGTCTATGAAGTACGTAGCAGTGTCTTGGTTGGTCAGAAAGCCAGAGGAGCATCAGAATTGAAATGGAGGGAAATAGGGAAGAGGACAGCAGTCCATATTTAGTGACTGACCTTAGAGTCAGTTTGCTCCTATGAGTAGAACTTGTGTGTGCTCTCATTCTACCAAATGTGGTCAGCTAATCCTCACTGGCCCAGTGGGCTTCTTTCACCCACCCTGTTGGGGGGCAATCTGAAAGATTTATGAAAACCTAGATATTTTGTGTTTAAGTCTAAACCTGCTGAAAGGAACAATGGGACAGACATAAATAAACTCTAGCCCTGACTCCAGCTCAGAGTTAGAGAGCTTTCTGCTTTTGGGACATTTTAGTATTTTGAGGGTTTTTTTGTTGTTTTTTGTTTTTCCTTATGGATTTAGGTAACATATTCTGCTGTGAAAAATGGATTGTAGCAGTAGTATGGTCATAGAGAACTTTACAAATCCTCTTTCTGAACTACCACCCCTGTATATTTATTTTTCATATTACTCAATGCAGAGGTTTACGGGATCTTGCTTTTCTGCTCTTCCCTCCTGGCAGGGACGTAAGAAGCTGCCCACTGGGCTCTAATTTGCGGTCACTGACAATTTGTGGCTTTGAGCAGAAATTAAAGGGTCTGGAAACTGAATGTACAGGCAACGAGCCAGGCTAAAACAACCAAAAGGCCATCCCACTGTTTTTAAGGTGCATGTGAGGGACAACTTGACTACAGAGAATGCTCTCTTGCTCTGAACACTGGTGAGCAGCCAATATTTGTAAAAGTGGTGCCTGCAGAAGTATGTACATTGTTTGTCTGTGAAAAAGCCCTATATCTGTGGCAGAGAGGAACAAAGAACCAGGAAAACTATTCACGTAAATAAGGACATCTTCCCCAAATCTTCACCAAGCACAAAGCCAGGGAGGTCAGTATGCATGCAGTAACAGTTCTCTGAAAGGCATAGAGGGTTTTGGAATCACAGGGAGGGGGATGAAGTTGTTCTTTTAGGAAACATACTTAATTTTCCTGGCAGCAGATGCCACACAGGCCATTCCTAAGCCAAAACCTTCCCCCTTCATCTGGTCTTCTCATGAAAAACAGGGGCTCCTTAGTAGAAAGGGAGATCCCATCACTGAGTGAGAAGTCACTGAAATCCCTCCTGCCCACAGCCTTGAGTTTGTTGGGAGATTTTTGATTATAAGTTCAAGGTGGGAGAGCACCTGCTCCTCTGAACTGCATTCATGCACACACAGACAGAGTGGCAAGTGGAAGGAAAAGGAGAAGGGGAGGAAGAAAAAGAATAGGAAGCAGAGACCCACAGGGTCTTGCATGTGAGCAATGCAAGTTTGCTGTAATTGCAGCCAAAGTCTGCAGTGTTTGTAAAAATCGAAAAATGTACACAGTACAGGGGGAGGAAGAGTGAGAACCGATTTCTCAGGTGCACACTGGGATTTCAGAGGTTAATTGCTTCCAGAAAGGTCCACTGAGTGTGGCATTATGGCTATTCCCACTGAAGTCTGTGCAGATCTCAGTATGGGCATGTGTGAGTGCTGATAAAAGTGAATGATCCTGCAGTGCTCTGCGGTGGAATAGTGGTGCACACTGGCCGTGGAAAGGGCCAGAGATGTGTAGGGCTGCACACAGGCATGCTTTGCCCTCACAGGTGTGGCTGTGTAAGACACAGAGCAACCCAGTTAATCTGGCTCAGAAAAACAGAGGTGCTCCCTTTCCTAAGCAGATGATGATCAGGACATAGGACACATGGGTTTGAGAAAGGTGCTTCACCTGCTCACCTGTTACATTGACTTCCCAGAGCAGCTGCTTCTCTACAAGGCCCAAGGTGTCAATGATGGAAGCTGTGTGGATGACGAGGGAGACCCCCTGACAGGCATGGTGCAGGAGCGACACATCGCGGATGTCCCCTTCCAGGATTTTCACCTCAGTCTTACCCTGGACCTCTGCAAGGGCAGGAGAAAACAAAGCAAAAGACTTTACAGACATCCTAAGAAGGCCACTGAAATGCGTGGTGATGAAGGGCTGCGTGGGCGCTGACACTGCGCCTGGGACCTGTTGACCATCCAGGCACAGGAGTGGTATTTTAAGGCTGACAAAAAAATGCTGAAAGCATTTTCCAATGTCTATATTGTCAAGTGCTAATTAAAGTGCTATAGAAGTCTATGTTGCATTACCTACTGTATTTTTGGAGCCAATATTCAACATGGTTCTTTCTTCTTTTTTTCAAAAAACAGAAATCTTTCCCAGTGCTAGCAAGGGCCTGAAACTTCCTTCAGGTGTGACTATTTTAAAGTTCAAAGGAGGAGTAGCTTTAGCTATGCGTGTTCTCATACTGGCTATTTATGAAAGTGTTAACCCAAGTATACCAAACAGCCAGGCACTGCATGCTTCTGTCTTCAAGGTGATGAATGATCTCCCCCCACCCACAGCATGTGTGTGCAGAGCTGTGTTCACACCTATTTTCTGCTCCTTGACCTTGCCCATATTGCAGCTCTTCTAACACATTACAGTTCTGACACATCTTTTTTATGTACCTCAGCCAGGGCTTACTGTTCCTCTTCTAAACCCAACTGTGGCTTCATTTCAGTGTCTGTGCTGTGGTGCCATTTTTAGCATGCACAACTTTCTGGTCCAAATCTGAACTCTCAAGGCTGTTCTCCGGAGCTATCTCAACTCTGGCTTGCTTTAACTTTCGGCCTTTTAAGCACTTTCCCTCCCCAGCAGCTAATGTGTGTGACCCTGGTGGAGCTCTAGGTCTCAGAGCCATCCTGGGCAGAAGCATCGTTTATAGAGCCCAGAACTACACAAAAAAAATTGAGCCAGGACAACATGATCACCCGGAGAAATTTATAGTCCAAGGCAATGTTGCTCTCCTGGGAAGTCTACTGGACTGGCTGCAGCTATGCCATGGGGGAGGAAAAGACTTTCTTGGCACGATCTACAACTTCTAAGGAGGTGGTGTCACAGCATGTCCTCCTGTGAGCCTGTGTGGTGGCTGCGCTAGAGGGCCCCCAAGGCACAGCGACTGGAAAGGGACTCTGCAGCACTGGCAGAGCCTCCATCTCCTCCCAGCATAATCAGATGCCCATTTTAGAGAAGTGAGGAACCTGATTGATCTATACAGCTTTTAACCTCAGCCACCACTGAAATCTCATGTATCCTAGTGCTTTGTCACCAGCTCCAAAGCAGGCAGTATTTCATCCCATGTCTTTAATGGAGAAACATTTAAGAGAGACAGCTGCTGGGATCTGGAACTGTCTTTTAAAATGGTTTTATCTCATTGTATCTATAGCACGCTAGAATGTAATCATGTATTCATTTAACAATTATTCTGTAACCACTCACAGTGATAACAAAGATGCTGTGAGGCTATGAAGGGTGAAAATCAGGAAGTTTAAAGCCCAGCTAGAAATTAATCTGTCTTCAGCAATCAAAGACAACAAGAAATGTTTTTGTAAGTATGTGAGCAGCAAAAGAAAGACCAGGGAGAGTCTCCATCTGCTCCTAGATGCAGCAGGAAACATGGTAACAAGTGATGAGGAAAAGTCTGAGGTGCTTAATGCCTTCTTTGCCTCAGTCTTTAATAGCAAGACTAGTTCTATTGAGGGAATCCAGCATCCTCAGCCAGAAGACAGACTGTGAGAATGATACACACACACACCCCCCGCATTCCAGGAGGAGATAGTCAGTGACCTGCTGCATCACACAGACATACACAAGTCTATGGGACCGGATGGGATACACCCGGGGGTGCTGAAGGAGCTGGCTGGGGTGCTTGCCAAGCTGCTTTCCATCATTTACCAGCAGTCCTGGCTGACCGGGGAGATCCCGACTGATTGGAAATTGGCCAATGTGATGCCCACATATAAGAAAGTCGGAAGGATGATCCAGGAAATTACAGGCCTGTCAGCTTGACGTCGGTGCCCGGGGAAGCTGATGGAGCAGCTCATCCTGAGTACCATCACACAACACATGCGGGACAACCAGATGCTCAGGGCCAGTCAGCATGGGTTTGTGAAAGGCAGGTCCTGCCTGACAAACCTGATCTCCTTCTACAACAGGACGACCTGCTTATTGGGTGAGGGAAAGGCTGTGGATGATGTTTACCTTGACTTTAGTAAGGCCTTTGACACCATTTCCCACAGCAATCTCCTGGAAAAAATGACTGCTCATGGCTTGGATGGGCACACGCTTTGCTGGGTAAAAAACTGTCTGGATGGCCGGGCCCAAAGATTTGTGGTGAATGGAGTTAAATCCGGCTGGCGGCCGGTCACGAGTGGTGTCCCCCAGGGCTGGGTGTTGGGGCCACTCCTGTTTAATATCTTTATTGATGATGTGGACGAGGGGATCGAGTGCACCCTCAGTCAGTTTGCAGATGACACCCAGTTGGGTGGGAGTGTTGATCTGCTTGAGGGTAGGGAGGCTCTGCAGAGAGACCTGGACAGGCTGGAGCGATGGGCTGAGGCCAGCTGGAGGACTTTCAATAAGGGCAAATGCCGGGGGCTGCACTTGGGCCACAACAACCCCCAATAGCGCTACAGGCTTGGGGAGGAGTGGCTGGAGAGCTGCCAGTCAGAGAGGGACCTGGGGGGTTGATTGACAGCCGGCTGAACAGGAGCCAGCAGTGTGCCCAGGTGCCCAAGAAGGCCAATGGCATCCTGGCTTGTATCAGCAATAGCGTGGCCAGCAGGGACAGGGTCCCTTACCCTTGTACTCGGCACTGGTGAGGCCGCATCTCAATGACTGTGTTCAGTTTTGGGCCCCTCACCCCAAAAAGGCCATTGAATGACTCGAGCGTGTCCAGAGAAGGGCAACGGAGCTGGTGCAGGGTCTGGAGCACAGGTCTGATGGGGAGCGGCTGAGGGAACTGGGGGGGTTTAGTCTGGAGAAGAGGAGGCTTAGGGGAGACCTCATGGCCCTCTACAGCTCCCTGAAAGGAGGGTGCAGAGATGGGAGATGAGTCTCTTGAACCAAGTAATAAGAGATAGAACAAGAGGTAATGGCCTCAAACTGCACCAGAGAAGGTTTAGACTGGCTCTTAGGAAGCATTTCTTTGCAGAAGGGGTTGTTGGGTGTTGGAATGAGCTGCCCAGGGAAATGGTGGAGTCCCCATCCCTGGAGGGGTTGAAGAGTAGATTTGACTTAGCCCTGAGGGATCTGGTGTAGTTGGGAACTGTTAAGGTTGTGCTGATGGTTGGACTGGATGATCTTCAAGGTCTTTTCCAACCTAGACAATTCTGTGACTCTGATTCTGTGATGCAACAGGCTTGAGGGTCTTTTTTTTCATCACAGACAGTTGGTCTGAGATGTGAAATTTGTGGAACACTTATAAAACTATTACTAAATCTAGAGTTACTGCCTTCCCAGCACAGTCTCTGGCACATGCTCTCTTATGCTCTTTTATTTTACAGAGTGTATTCATTTCCTAGGACTCCATTTCCAGAAGGTTTACACTGACCTCTACTTGTATGGATGCAAAAATGTTGTGCTATGGGGCTAGGCTTTTTGTTAAGCACCTGGTAGCTAGACTTGCTCTAATAATCAGTCTTTGTACAGCCCTTAGGTTGATGTTCTCCATGAGTAAGGGTTTGTGGGGCTGCAGTAATCCAAATGATTGAAATACATGCTTTCCACAATGTAAATTCTGACATGTGGCCCCTTCAGAATGGTCGCTGTGCCTGGGCAGGAGTTAGAAAAATGGAAGTTTTTACACATGCAAATCAAAGTTTTCAGAAAAAAGAAACTTGTCCTTTTTAAAGCTGATCACAGGGATAGTTGGTGTCAATTACTAGAAAGCTGCTGTCTAGGTGCTTTGTGCCTTGTTTGGGCTTGCAATTTAAATTACGTGTGTGATATAAGGCATCAGCTAGATGTCAGGAATCATCAGAATTATCTTGTTTTGCTCTGAGGGAAAAGGAAAACTACAGGTGAACTTAGAAGCAGAGAGAGGAAAGAAGAAATGACTGACAGACACTGTTTTCACTCTGAGATGGACCTGAAACTTGGAAACTTGATTTCCATCTGCACAAAACACTGCCCAGGCATCAGAAAAGCACATATGTGTCAGGTGGAAGAAGGAGGAAAAGAATAAAAAGAATAAATTCAACTCATCTCTCTCTTTTTGCATACCATAGTTTATGAGATAATACCTTCCCACTGGGAAAGCTTCTTCTACTTCACCAATGTGTCCTCTGAGCTGCAAGCAATGCTCCCTGCTTGCTACAGGGTAGTTTTTGATTAGAAATGCAAAGATTAGTCAATAATATTCAGTGTCCTATTGTGAGCATGTCTGACTCAACAATTCAGCAAGACTATTGGCCCTAAACTGTCTTTCTCTTTTCTGTGTGTTGTTTAAAGTTCAAACAAACAGCAATGTCTGTGGGACTTCACTTGAATTTCTTAGTGCTCTTTTATAGAGGTCCTACCAGTTGTGGGGTGGGTGGTAGGGAAAGGCACACCTCATGAGAGATCTCCACTTCCCTAGTTAACTACATCATTCATTAAAATGGTCTACTTTGTTTATTCATGGGCAAAAATTAAAAATTTCATCTTATATTCATTTGTAAAGGGTAAAGCAATTTATTGGCTTCTTTGGCCCAGGGAAGCTGAAATGTTTATTCTGTTTCCGTTTCAGGTACCGGGATGTTCTGTTGCTACTCTGCCTTTCAGTTTTCAATGCAGCGATAAAAGCAAATGAATATCTGCAACATTGAGCAAAAAGCCAGAAGGAAGTTTCCCAGAGCAGGAACTTTCCCACACCACAAATCCTGGGTTAAAAAACCCCCAAACATTCCTTCTCCCTCTACTTTCCTTCTACTTTGGAGCAGTACTGGATCAGCAGTGCAAAAACACTCAGTGCTCAAGCATCACACAATCCATAAATGTCTGTCTCTGAAAAATGACTTGAAATGAGGGTTCAGGGGGAGAGGGGGGAGATATACAGAGGGATGAGAGAAGGGGGATTCGGTGCTTTGAAATATTGAGAAATCCTCTTGAGAACAATCTAGGAGTTTCCAGCTTTTCCAGAAGTGCCAGAGCAGTAGTGAACAAAAAAAGAATTGCTTAAGTGGAAGCACAGGAAAGGCAGAAACATAAATTTGAAGTGGAGATGGGAGGTAGGAAACCCAAGGCACCAAACCACCCTGTTCGACATGATGTTCATTCTCAACCATACAGTGTAACTGGGTAGACTCCAGCTCACAGCATTTGACATTGATTGGATCATCCTGGACTCCCTAGGGCTGTGGAAGACTACAAATTCTACTGTTTTATGCAAACTGAGTGGGATGAACAAGGTCTCGGCCCGAAAGTTGTTTAGACAAAAGAAGAGCGTCCCTGAGTGTCTCTTGGCACAAAGAGCTGTAACTTGCATGTACTCCCATGTCCTACTCTGCAAAGATATTGCAAGCAAAAGGTACTCAGGAGCTTAGTGAGAAAGAATACCAGCTCTGCTCCTGACTATTCAAGAAATCCATACAATATATGCTAGCAAGTAAAAGTCCCTGCAGTAAAAATAATGCAGGTCAGAAGACTCCAGCCCCACAGTTTTTGCAGAAGCCCTGGATTTGGAATATGAGCCACTGTGCTAGAGAAGGGCTTGAAAGGGAATGGCAGGAAAGTATTTCGGATAGTCCCAAGCACAGGCATTGACAGGACACTTGAAGAGATGTAGCTGTAGAGGCTGATACGGACAGGGGCACTGCCAGTCAAAGTGCAGGGCCTCAAGGCAGTTCACACACATCTGAAATGCCAGCCTGTTGTTCCTACGACCTGTCTGTGAAAAAAAAGCTCTGATAAGTGATTTTTCCTTTCCTCCTGTGCTCGTCAGATAGGCAGCAGGAGTGCTGCAAGAATAGAAGAGGGACTGTCTGGGCAGTGTTCAGTGAAGGAAGGAGGGAGCCTGAGGAAAGAGGGCACAGAGCTGTCCTATTAATGAAAAAAGGAACAGCGAAACCTTTGCTGCATGCCAGACAAGACTGCGCTCACACCAACAGTTGCTTTCCCTCCCCAGGAAGCTCCATCATCCTCACAAAGCTCTGCTGGCCCGAAGTAGTGCAGATGATTCTCCTGCTGCCCTGCTGCATCAGTGCTAAACCACACATTTGATACTGCAACGGCTTCAGCCTCTACTGCAGCTGGAAGTTTTGTTGCTGCAGGAACTGCCTGGAAATCCAGACAGGCAAGGCTCAAGGGCATCTAGCAAATATTCAGTGAAATGCTGAATGAGATTTAATGAGGAGGAAGTCAGAGTTTTATAAAACCATCCTAAAGGCTTGTGCAATTTGCACCAGGTTCATGGTGCACTGTTACTATTCTTTGATGACACTTAAATGCTTTATAGAAAGATTGTGTCTCTTTAGCAAATTGTATGGGGATATTCCATAAGGGTTCCCATATGGTTGCCTGTATAGAGGAAGAATAGTCCTGAGGTTAAGATGTGATGAAGGAAAGCATTGTCAAGTAAATGTGCTTAAGAACTTGATTGAATTTAGGTTCCTACATGCCTTTTAATAGATGTGCTCAGGTTCCCAGGAAATGGGACATTTAAAATATAGTGCTCTGAGCTGCTTTCCCCGCCAGACAGTTTCTGACACTAGGCATATCACTCATTTGTGCTGTCCCCAGTCCATTCAAGAAGCCAGAGTCCTGACTTGCCCTCTGCAAATGGGTCCTGTCTTTTCTGTGCGTGACACAAAAGGGTTCTGCTCTCCAGCAAACTGTGATAATATTAATATTAACAACAAATTTTAAAGATACCTCATGACAACACTCAGCCAGAAGATCACTATTAACCAAACTAACCACAGGTTAAAAAACCCATTAGTATTTGCACCCACAACTTTGCCACTGCCTTCTAGTCTAGCGTGTCAGAGCTCAGGATAGTATGCTCTGGGTTACTCTGACCCCCACTCCCAGTATAGCAATACTTGCGTTTTCCTTCCCCACAAGAAGTGAGAGATTTTTGCACTAATTTTGCTCTATGGGTTTTCATGTAATAGAAGGCAGGTTGAAGGCAGCCTGTTTACTGCATGAACAGTAGATAGGTCTCTCTTACAATCTAGAGAAGCCTCAGGGTCTGGCAAAGAAAGCACTTGCTTTTGTTTTACATCTGATTTCTGTGCTGGAGGGAGAGGGAAGTATAAAGCAAAACTTCACTGAAATAAAACCTCTATCTGCAAATCTGGTTTGGATGAGAGGTAAAGATTTCCAAGCTATCTACATGAGACAACAGCACATATGTCCGCAACATATAGTCCTCATGAGAATGTACTTACTTCCAAATCTCCCAAGGGCTTCACTGCTAAAAGCTTTGTCCAGCAGCCGAATCTCAGCCAGCGCCTCCTCTTCTTCCAACAGCAAGCGGACAATCCTCTGGCCAAGAAATCCTCCTGCTCCTGTCACCAGACAGCTTACCCCAGCCAGGGACATTGCTCTGGGTTGCTTCTCGGTGGCAAACTGTCTGTCTCTTGAGCTTGGACCAGCCGGTTCACGTCCTGCCTGAGGAAATGAACACACGACATCAACCTCTAGAGTCTTAACAAATCAAAGGGTGTTCCCAGAAGGAGAGACTGCTAGAGAACAAACTCTAACTCCTACATTAAACGATTTTTAAAGCATGTCTTACTTCTGCTAGCTATTACTATTCAGAACTAGTCTATGGTTTTTCCATGCAAAGAAAAAAATTATTTACAAACTATTACAAACTAAAGAAACTAACAAATCTGAAAAACCTCAAAATCAATTGTAATGCCAAACCAACCCCACAAAAGTCTGCCTCAATCCTTGCTTCCACCTCTCTGTCACGCAAAAGACTCTGGGGGAGATTTGCCTGTATTTATATACTGCAGAGCACCACCTCGGTCCTTTTGTTTCCCCACCCTCTCGTGTGCCTCCTTTGCTGCAAACAAATGTGGTGCTTCTACCACTCCCCTCTCAAAGAGGAAGGCTCTGGATGTGGCCAGGTCTGAGCCTAGATGTGGTCCTGCGTGCCTGAATCCGCGGAGGGTAAACCCTCATGCTGATAATTCTCTGTAGCTGTGCTTGCTTGTGTAATACACTGTTAATATGAAGTTAAAGAGCATTAAAATTAAATGTAAATAGCAGCTGTTTAGAATGGTTTGAGCAGTGGACTCTACTGCTGTAGGTTTTTTGGATACTGGGCTCCCCCATTATAGCATGGGTTTCTCACTCACTCTGTGCAAGATCAAAAACTAGCCCCTGGGATTTTGTATTTGTTTAGTATAGTTGAGGCATTTGAAATGATGAAATGGTCTAATGTACCATTACAGTTAAATTAAAGCCACAGGAGAAAAAGATTCACCTCTGAAATGTCTGGTGTGAGAGTACCTAGTTACAAGAAGGCTGTGGCTGGCTGTATGTGCCTTTGCAGTGAACTGTGTCATTACGTTTTACATCTTCAAAATACAGGGAAAATGTCCAGGAGTTTCTCCCTAGCATTCCACTCCAGTTCTAGCAAAACTCTTTTCTAGTGTGAGTACTCAGAGCAGAGTGTTGGCATTAGCCTGAAGCTCCTAATAACTGCGCTGCCTTCCAGGGTCTTTGTGTACTGTCAGATCACACTGTATGTTCTCTCTCTCCCTCACACACAGGGATCTGAAGACATCCCTACAGATGCAAGATGATAAATAGGTAGCTGCCTTAAGTGAGAAGGAAGTTACAAAGGAGCCCAGCAACACAACTAATTAGGATAAAATCACTGGAAAGGGGATCACTAATTTCAGGAACAGCTGGAATGGATCTCTAAAAACGCTTTACTTGTATTCCTGCAACTAAGTCCTAAACTCTGTTTTATTCTGCCATGAATTTTGTTCACTCATTAAAAAGAGCCCTGGATAAAGCTATAGAAGCAGCAGCCCCATGTTATTACTTTTTTAGAGGAAAACTGGGCCTGCAAGTGACAGGAGAAAAGCAAAACCATTTCCATTGGAGGAGAAAAGTTTCTAGCTGACACAGATGACAAGGTTTTGGCAACCATTTCAATCAGAGTCCTTGGAAGTCCTTCCCTTACCACAACAAAGCTTTAAAAAACTTGTTATCAGTGCTCCTTTCCTTGGCTTCTCTCAGACAGGACCTTGACATTGTATGTTATCAGAAGTTGCTGCAAATTAATTTTGGTCAGTACATGCATTTTGCAAGGAAAAACAACTGACCAAAGTTGCTGCTGCAACCAGTGTTCTTTGAAACAGTGCTTCCTTTTTACCATCAGAAAGGAAATGAAATGCCTTAAAGAGGCATTATAAAAACAGACAACACATTCTTAGGATAGAAAACACTTTCCCACATCAAGCTCACCTATTAGAATGACCAAGTTTAGCAGGGGTAGTGCTTTATACGAGAATATGAGTGCTGCATAGGGGACTGCAGGGAGATTTATTGCTGCTATGCTTTTGTCCTCTTAGGTACTACCGAGACAAATGCTTGGCTTAGTTTGAGGGAATTTTATATGTCGGTACAGAGCAGCCTTCATCTGAACTCCTGTTTGTGGATGTCAGGATCAGACAGCAGCAGTTTGCTCAAAGTGTGGACCTACTGGTGCTTCCTGCAGTCTCACCTAGAGACAACATTTTCACTTTCTGTTCCTTCTGGACAGTCGTGTGTAAGGTTGCTGGGTGGCATGACAGCTCCTCTGTGCTGCAAGCAAGACTGGCTCTGGTGTTCCCTAAAGGACACAGAGGCAGATGCTGGAATGGACTGTACACCCCAGAACAGTGTCAATGTGCAACAAGACCAAGGCCCACCAGGGCCCTGACCACCAGGAGCAACCCAAATAAATTCAGAGCTATTGCACGTATCTGGGATTTGCAAACTAAAACATAATTTAGCAGCATCTAAAAAGTTTACCAACTCTGCATTCTGTGTCAAAGCATAGTCATTTTTTAACTATGTTGTGTTCTTTTACTTGACTTTATCGTAAAACAAGGCCTTCACAATCTGATATTTTGCTGTAGAATGGGCTGCATGTCTAAGAGAATCATTTTAGAAAAATCAAAGCTTGTAAATTTTGGCCTGTGTTTGAGAATTGCTATACATGGACTAGGTGGATAGCTTAGTATCTGTGCAATCCACTGGTCCAGCATTGTCTCTAATCTGCTGGTCCAGAAACATTGTAATCTTCCAGATTTATTAGTGCTTACTGTGAAAAAGTTACTTTGGGGCAATGGCTGGCTGGTGCTACGAGAACACATTTTCTTAGCCTTGTCACAAGGAGAAAAAGGGATTGGGGGGGTGTAGTGGAGACGAGAAGACAGTAAGAGAGAAATAAGCGAAAATTCCCAGCAGCATTGAGAACAAACAATATCATGGTACTGCAATGAATAAATGCCACAACATTGCAGAGCATGGAAGTTTTAGGTAGGATAAAATATAGTTTTACAGAGGGAAATGTTTAATTGGGCAATTAGGCAAAAGAAGCTATCTGTGAGTAAGAAGAGAACAGATCCTTTTGTCCCGAAAATAAGTCTGATTTAGAAAAGGGGTTTTTGGAGTCTGCCCTGTTGCCCAGACCGATGATAACTGAAGCAGGGAAAAGCAAAGGCATGCTCAATATTTAATTGGACCTTTTGCTGTCTAGACATAGAGTAGTTATGACCAAAAAGCCATAAAAATTAATACATTTCTTTCTAAAATATGCCTGTAAGCTCAAAATGCCTAAATGGTGGCAGCTTTGGGAAAGTGTCTGTACTTTGAGGTGTAGTTTTACTCAAGGAAAACTTCTGCCCTTCAGGGTGGAAGATACTGTTCCTACCTGGAAACATTTTCCTCTCTTCTGGTTACACATTGACAAGAGGCAACAAGACTTAAATAATTAACTTTTGGACAGCTGCCACTGAATCAAACTCTGAATAAACACAACTTCTCAGAGTGGGAAACAGTTTTAAGACACTTTAACCAAGGTATGAAGATAATCACCTTAACTGGCCTCAATGTTTCTGTGTATTCAAACCTGACAAAGAAGATATCTCTTATTTCAGTAGTACCAGAATTCTTCTGGTAGAAGGGAGAAAGTGATAGTAAACTATTCTTACATGATCTTCAAGATCACGAAGACTTCCTTGTAGCATTCTTTGCTATATTAGACAACACATGAGTTGGGCAATTAATGAGAAACAAACATTTAGTCTCATTTTCCCTTTAGTGTTAGATAAAACTGTGTTTCCCCAGCTGAAATTGATGAGCGAATTATATATTTAAAGGCTATAGAAATTTGCACCATATGTCAAAGGAAAATGTTTATATTTGATTCCATTTTGTAGATAAACTGCCCTTGTAAATAGACTGGATCTCTGTCTTTGCTACATCCTCCAGCGATGATGGGATGTGGCAGGGTTTGATTAGTTCTTAACCCACATGTTTGTAATCTCTTTGAGCATGATTGTTTGGGAAGATTTGACCTTTCTTGAATTTGCATCAGGAGATGTTCACAACAATCAAATACAGAAAGCGGGACAGAGTGTAGACAAGGGGACATGACACTTTGGTACGTATTGACACAGACTTAATCCAGATTGTAGAAAACTTCCAAAATCTTAGAAAAGTTGTAGGATGGGCTTGTTCAATAGACTCAGCCTGGTTGAATACTGTGAGCTCTTCTTTTAAGCTCACTCACCAAACAGCTTTCTATTTCCCTCAGAAAATGCTTTCTACAGCCTCTTTCACAGAGATAGAGGTGCTGCCTCTGCAGCTCCATGGTAGTTGACCATGGCAACACACCAGTACAGCAGGGTACAGATCTGATGTGTCGTTCTTATTTTGTTATTCTGTGATGTCCCCCAACAATTTAGATTGAAAGCAGCGTCTGGAGGTCTCTGACCCAACCTCTTCTCAAAGCAGTGTCAGATCAGATGAGGTTGCTCAGGACCTTGCCCAGTCAAGTTCTGAATATCTCTAAGGACAGAGGTTTCAAAAACCCTCTGCTGCAGTGTCTGACCACCCTCTGGTGCATATTTTCTACTAATTTCTAGCTGGAATTTTCCTCATTGCAACTTGTGCCCATTGTTTTTCACCCTTTTTACTGCACACGTTTGAGAAGTTGGGCTGCATCTTCTCTATTCCCTCCAACTGAGTAGTAAAAGATAGCGACACAATCCCCCCTTCCCCCTACCTTTAGTCTTCTCAGGACTGAGCACACCCAGTTGTCTCTTCTTGTACATCCTTGAAGTCCATCAAAGTGTGCAATGTGATATAATTCCTGAGTCTTATCTGCCGGGCTGTCAGTCTGTTATTATTACTGGAACAGAGAGGAAGGCCTCCATGTGAAGGCCTCACTGCAGACACTGTTATCTCTGCAAGGAATTAAGGTCTAAACAGAGTGAGCTAACAATGTTAGCTTCTCTCTTCTGCCTTCTTAAGGGTTTATGCAGAAGGTCACTTGTGGACATCATGGGTCCTCCCATGTGTGCCAGGGAAGTGGGCACCAGGGCCTCTGCCATGACAGGGGTTCTGCACCACTGTGAGCGAGCTCTTTGCCCCAGAAGTGGTACTCTGCCGCAGGCAGTGGCTTGCCCTTAAAACCTCAACTTAAGAGCAGATTTAGCATTCACCCCCAGGATGTACATGCCCGATTCTGTAGTGGTTCCCGTTTGATACTGATATCTGTGGCACAGTACTCGCACAAATGCACAAACCTGACCAGCAAAATCTTCCCTTCCCCTTACTCCTGGGGGCATGCAGAACTATCCAAGTGCATTGCCTCAGTTTTGCAATACATGCTGATCTGAAAGGGGAGATGGGGCTAGGAGGACATTCTGTATCATTGTATAGCTTGAAAAATCAGATAGAAAAATTGTATGGCTGTAAAGGGCCAACAGCAAGAGACAGGACTGGAGAACAAGATATTTCAGCTCTGTGATGCTGCTTATTCCAAATGCCTGCAGTCCTGGACCCCTATTGAACGTCATTTCACTTGCAAGTGCTCCATGCTTCTTCAAATCTGGCTCCAGATTTGCTCCACTGGACATCCAGATCACAGGGGTTGCAAATTAGTGGCCTCTGCAAACATTTCTGGTTTAAGATGTTTATGCCATCTTACACAACAAACCTATACATCAGCTTGATCAAAGGCTATAATTGGTCTTGCTACCTTTAGTGGGGTTCACATGTCTTTCAGCTCCACCTGCCCTCGTGTCCTCCATCCCACAACTTCAGTCCCATGGGAAAAGCAGAGAAGATGATCACAAAATAAACCATTGTGCTTATTTTCATGACGTGGCATTGTCTTTCCTTCAAAACACATATCGATCTCATGGCACTCAACAGTGGTCTAAATGAAGCCACCACAAGTCAGGCAGTGCAGACAATTTCCATCACAATTGTTTCAGCTCCAGCAGACATCTCTGAGTTTCTTAAGGAGGCTTTCCTCCTTGAAAGGTTTCCTTCACAACTGTAACAATGACATGTTTTCCAGCATCTAGTTTTGTTGGCTTTAAATGAAAACTGAGACTGGAGCCTGAAATGAGACATTTTTCTGCCTGAGCAGAGCAGCCTTGAGCACCACCTCTGCTCCGATGACCACAGACTACTGTGAGGAGTGGCATGAGCAGAGCAGCCATGCCATGCATGGAGCGCTGACCGAGTCTGACTGCAAGTGAAAGGTATCTAAGTGAAATGCAGGTGAGAAATGGATGATTTTTCAGGATTGCTCCAAACAAAAGGGATTTCTTTCAGTGAATGGGAGTGTAGAGTAAGGAGCAAAGGACTTAATAGTCATCTACCGCGGAGACGAAGGAGCAAATTTTCATGGAAAAAGAGCTTAAATGCAGTTGTCCCAACCTCTCACTATATACTTTCCCATTTCACAGCATCAGCTCCAGAAGACAGCAGCTAAATTCAGGCACCTACTCACTCTCACACTTCACATGCCCATGTCTAGGTCCTCTAGATCATCCAGAAACAGATCTAAAAAAATCCAAATGCTCAAAAGGAAGTCACTGGGATGTATCAGAGGAAGCATGCTGGAAATCCTGCTCCTCTCCAGAGTTTAGTCAGATGTTTCAGGTCTGCCAGGAGGCTCGTTCAGCCACTGCCATTTGCATAACCTGGAAGCCTCTCTTCTAGCAGGTTTAGGACCTAACAAGCCTCATTTTGTTCTTCTAAGATATGTGCAAAAGGAAGTGGTGCTGCTGCCCCCCCCGCCCCCCCATTCCCCTTGTACACCAGGAGCCAGTAGACAATGTGCTCAGCAGGAACTGGGGGAGCACACATGCCTTCTCCTCTGCAGAAAAAGCAGCACGTCTTCTTTGTCAGGAGAGAGCCTTGACTGAAGAAGCTCATAGGCAGTTTCATGGGAGGACAGGTGGCACTTTCTTGTTGAAACTTGGCCACACAGCACTCCAAACCACGTTCTGCTCGGGTGGTGCAGGCAACTCCTACCCACACCAGCAGCTGGCGCTGGCTGCACTCATCCACGGGCAGAGATCAGGGCACTGGGTGAGTTATTTATGCACTGCCACAAACTTCTGCTGTGCATTTAGAAGCAGCGGACAAGACACCCGCCCCCAAAAAAGGTAGCTGGGTGCCTGTTAGCTGATGCATCTTGTTTCTGTACCTGCCATGAATATATTCAGAAAAGTCCAAGCTGTGGAAAGTATCATCCCCAACACTTACTGCCTGGGGCAGGAAAGGTGGGTAGCTTGAATTGCAGTCAGGCTTGGTAGGACAACCAAGTGGAGGAAGCAAGGGACATAGTTTTCCATGTCTGGTTGCCCAGTATAACAGAGCTTAGGAGTAAGGCCCAACACAGGCAATGCCACGGAACAGCCAGTTTAAAGTAAGCAAGTATTTAAGCACGTAACAATTATCTGAAGTGTTAAAGAACTCACTGGTCTCAATAAAAGCAGAGAAAAGCCTTTACTAACACGGAGCCTTTCCTAATCTCAGAAGTTTCCAGAAGGCCTTATCAGATACTTATTACACAGTGTTTGCACCTCCTTTTCCTCTCTTCAGTCTGGTTAGGACCTCAGTGTGAGCCTCTCTTCAGTGGGCATTGCAGGAGGCTGTTCACAGCTTTGAGAACTGAACTAGGTGTCGGCCAATCTCTGAGATGCTGGCACAACCTGAAATAAATAGAGAAATGTTGATGAGAGAGGAAGGTCTGTGGATGAAACTTGGAAGGCCCTCTCTCTGAATCATAGTCTAGTCTTGTATAAGCCATGTGGGGATAGGCTGGTACTTCAACAGCTCACTCACAGGAGCCCTACTCCTCAGTGGTATCTTCAGCCTTGAGGTTAGGCACTGGGCTTCCTGCACAAAAAGAGCTAGAATATGAAAAAAAAAGGGATCTTTATAACAAGCTGAGCAGGGAGCCTTCTGATCCAGCCAGAAGCGAAAGGTAGATAGGAAAGACTCAGGGATTGCCATGTGTCAAGTGACTGGAGGTAGAGATTTGCAGTGCTGTTTCATTTGGTCAAATCTGCATGGAATTCCACAGCCCTGCCAAAAAGGTCCCAATGTGCTACTCTTGCCAAGTTCATCCCTTCTGTATATAAAGAAGTATGATAGCCTCCTGGGAAAACACTTTGTAGGAATCTTTACTAGTTGAAAAAGTAACCCAAAACCCCAGCCTGTTAAGATATGCCCAACAGGATTTCAGTTCCAGTCTCCCAGTCAGCATTACTATCCATTTCAGTTCATGGTCACTAGAGCATGAAAACCTTTAAAAAGTGATTTGAAGTGGGATAAGCCCCTTTGCTGATGTCCAAATACTTCTGCACTGAACCTGCATGTCATGCTTTTTCATGTGTGAAACTGGAATTTGCACTGGGCTGTGCAAATTTGCTCTTCAGTGAGGGAGGTCAAACATGGCAACTACAGGTAGGAACAGATGTGAGAAATGCAGAATGAGAAACAGCAGTAAAAGCTTGGAGGAGACGAGGAGGTTTTTAAAGCATGTGGGAGGCAGAGATTTTAACCTGGACCAAAAGACTGTGTTCTCTAATACACAGAGAAAAATTCTGCATCCATTTTTTCTGAACTTTCATGCAGAAAAAAAAAAAAAAAATAAAGGTTGCATTTTATCCTGGTAAATGTTAAATTGAATACTGGAAAACATATGCAGTTCCCAGAACAGAAATTCCAAGTTTTGCTCAGCTTTACTTAGCAGTTTTGCAGATCAGAAAGCTGCTTTAACCTACTTCCTACCTGCAAGCTTCTATTCTCTGTCACCTGAAATGTCAAGTGGTTTCACTGGAAGCAAAGAATCACCTTAAATATAGCAAGTAGAACCAACAAAGCTCACATGGATTCCCTCTTTGTGACCCATCCATCAGGCTTCTGGTTTCAGATGGCTTGCAAAGCCTCTGCATCATCAATTACAAACAACCAGCAAAACGCTTACCAGCTAAGGCCATCGACAAGCGAAACTCATCCTGCAAAATCCTCAAAACTTCTTGAAGACCTTCTTCACCCTGCTCGAACAAAGAAAGCAGTCAGGGTAAAAGGAGTACTGGCACAGAACAATGCTGCAGGATGCTTGCACTGTGAGAGCTGGAACAGTCCCTTAAGTCCCTGCCAATTCCAGTCTCTCATACAGATGGATGATTAAAATTATGTGATGGATGTGTTCAGTTCGTCACAGATTAATTTAGATGCTTTTCCTTTTGTGATATATCTGAACAGGGAAAGAAAACAAAGCTGTTTTTCACTTCTGACATTTTCTAGCTGGTTTTTGTTCTTAGCTTTCAGTTAACCTCCATCGATGGGTTTGTTGTAAAATGTCGATCCTTACAAAGCTGACAGTATTTTATGAAGTAATGAGAGTTTTATATATGGTACAGCTTTAAAAACTTTAGTTTACTCAGATACCAAACTGAATCTTTAAAAATAGTACATTGTGCATTTTCTTCTGAGCAAATGACACTGAAAAGTTCAAAATCCAATAAAATGTACATATTATTTTGATCTTACTGTAAAATATTAGAGGCTTTTTAATTTTTTTCTCTTATTTTTTGTTTTTTATTTCTTTCAGTGAAGAATGCTATGGGTGCAGACAATGCCAGTGCTTGTTCATGCCCTTCCTCTCTTGTATGCTAGGGCAATGTCACTGAGATACATCTTTAGGGATACTCTATGGAATATAATAAAAAAGCATAGCTGAACTCAAAAAATCTTATCTCCTTTCTGTTTGCATTGTGGAAAAAATGCAGGCAATTCACAGCAACACCATTTTCATGTTAGGCCTCTTTTCTCTGTTCATTGGCAACAGAAACAGTGCTGCCAACTCTTCCAGGTTTCTCACAAGATTCAGGTGATTTCTTGCTTAGAGTCTAGCTGCTGGAATCCACAGCAGTCACACCACTGGACAGGAGTGTCATTTAGAAGACAGGAAGAGATTCCAGACCATTTTTTTTTTTTTTTCTTCTAGAGAAAGTTTGAAAGTCCAATCCAGAGGCTAAAAAGCAAAAATTTGGCAAAGCTAACAACTGGTATAATTACATTTTAATGTTAATTATATTATGTTAACCTTCTGCACCAGAGGCCTAATTCATGACTGGATCATATGTTAGTAGTTCAGGAGCAGCAAAGCTGGAACTGAGTAGTAGTGGCACGCTCAAGCAGTTGTGCTCAGCCTTGTCCAAACTTTTTCAGACATCAGCGAGATCAAGCTCTACATGTATTTCTGAAGAATTCGTAACACCTCTATGAAACTGCTGTATCAAAACCATATATTTTTTCCAAGTAAGCTGACAGCAATTAAAATTGTCAGACTCAACTTTATTGCCAAGAAGCCTGCCTCAAACTTTCAAAAGCACAGGTGGGCCTGAGTCCTACCAAACTACACTACAAAGAAATCAGGTTCCACAAACCAATGTTACCAGCTTTGAAATCATATCTGAAATCATAAAATTCAGTGGTATTTTTAAATCACAGAAAATGTCTGGGTTTGATTCAATTTGGGGTGTTTCCACTCAAAATCCAGCAAAACAACAACAAAAAAAATGGGTAAGATACTTCACTGCTGAAGACTGTCTCTATGCCTTTTAAATAACAACAACAAAGTGTTGGGGATTATGAGAATTAGACAAACAAGCTCAAAGCTCCTTACTCACCTTGTAAGCCAGACCCCATAAAGCTGGTCTTCCAATAAAGACACATTTTGCTCCAAGTGCCAGTGCTTTTAACACGTCACTTCCTTTTCGTATTCCGCCATCTAAATAAACTTCAACTCTGCCTTGTACTGCCTCCACAACCTCAGCCAGAGCATCAATCTGCAAAGAAGCAGCCACTCTCACCTTGAAGTCAGCTTTTGATTCCAAGAGAAAGAGGGGATATTCCAAAGAGACAGGCAGGCATTAAATACTTTAGTAGCATACCTTCTCAAAATGAAATGTGACAATGCGTCACAAATAGCTCAGCACCAAAAGCTGCAGAATAAAATGTAGCTTCCTGTTCTGTATGCTAGATAGATAATTCCAGTTTCCAGTGCTTTGCTTCTATTGACACTCTTTGCTAGCACTTCTGATAAGTGAAAAAGTAACATTTTCACTTGCTTTCTAAGTTTTTTTAGATAAATTTCAAAGGAAATAATTGCTGATGATATCTTACTTTCATTTGAGACAATGATGAATGTTTGTAAAAAAGGCTGATGTCGAACTTCTCCTTGCCGCTGTCCAAATTTCCTAAACTTACATTTCAACCTAATCCTGGTGACCACCTGTCAGAAGTCTCTTCAAGACCCCTAAAGCATCTATGAAGGATTTAATTTGCTATATAGTACAGTCAAGGTATAATTTCCTCCAGGCTAAGTCTCCTAATGCCCTCAGGTCTTTTCTGTAGAGCGCAGGGCAGTTTCAGGCTGGTAGATGCTGACTCTGGCCCTAAAGGCAGCATAACCAGTGGCAGGGCATTGCACTAGCCTTAATTAAGTCTCCTTCACAGCACACCCAAAGGTCTCTTTTCTGCAGTGTCTTGTACTCTTTTGCCTCCTTTTCATCTTTTTTAAGTAGAGCAGCTATAACTAAGATTGCTAAGTCGATTTTTCCAAATGGTCATAATATTTTTTTCAGAATTTCAGACCAAAAACTTTCAGGCTGAAATTTTCCCAGGGTAGCTCAGAAAGAGCAGGGACAATAGCTTTTGTTGCCAGGCTTGGCACCAGAGGAATAGCAGAGCTGAACTAGGTATCTTCTGGTTAGTCTGTGTATGTAAAGAAACTTTTAAGGCAGAAGAGCAGTTTAGTGTGGGTGTCATTTCCATTAATAAGTCCTTAGCATTTAGATTAACTTTTTTATTCACTATTGTAAGCCTTGACATAGAATAGAAGAAAATTGCTTGGTACCTATTTTTATTGTACAGAGGAAAACAGAGAAAAGCAAGTCCATAAGATACTATGCAATACAGAACTGTAAAATGAGAACAATTGGAAAAACTGACAGAAGCCAGATTAAACCAGTGAAATACATCCAAACAACTCACGATTTCTTTTACAGATTAAAAAGTGGGGGAATTTTTCTCTGGATAAGTTATCCTTTTTCTGGCTCATGAAAGTTGATAAATTCCCATTTAGAGTTGAATCTGCAAATACGCAAGCAGACCTCTCACTAAATCTAGCTGCATTGTTTGTGCACGTTTTGGCAGATGTGAGCAATGACAATACATTGTGCTCTCATTTGTACATTTTTGGTTCCAGAGCTTCATTTTAATTTTGCTGCAGTGTGCAGAGTACATGTGCACTGCACCAGTTAATGAAGACACAGGCAGAAACTTTTACTAACTTAGTCCAGTAGTTTATCTGTAGTTATGTGGGTTCAGTGACACTCACAGAACCCTCCCAAGAAGCTGAGAAAATCCTTCAGGGGATAGTCCATGTCAAGACATGCATTGTACCAGTTTAAAGCTAAAGTACATCTGCACACATCCACAGCCACACAACAAACACACACACACCAGAAGCATATATACAAACATGAGCATAAGGATACCCAGATTAGCACAAATGTGCATATGATAAACACTCATGGGGCATCCGTTTTCTCACTTACAGTGGCAGGTCCTCCATCCAGTTGCCTTCCACCATGATTGGACACAATAATTCCCTGAACTCCATGTCTCACTGCCAGCTCTGCATCTTCTTTCGTCAAGATGCCTTTGATGATGATGGGCAGGTGGGTCAGGCTCCGCAGCCAGTAGATATCATTCCAGGTGACCGAAGGATCTAAGCTGTTGGGTGGCAATCCGTACTCAGAATGGTCATCTCCCTATGGCCATAGGACAGAAGGAAACCTCATCTGAGCTGTAACAATGCAGAGGACCCTTGAAGTCTTTCCCTGCCCTAGAAAAGATTAATTAAACTTGCTAACAGACATGTTCATCAGCTCCAGAAAGCACGTGTCTCTGGAGGAGAATAATTACAATGGGGATGGAGATCAGTGTCTCTAAGGCAGCTGGACTGGGATTTTGAAGCCAGAACACAGGCTGGCAGGAGGTCAAGCCAGGATGCTGAAAAATCAGAAGGGGAGAAGATACACCCTGGGTACAGCAGATGCTAAAGCAGCAGTTACCCAGTGGTTTTGTCTCATGTGGTACATGCCAGCATGGTGAATGAAAGGACAGGCTCATTTTACAAACCTCAAAGGCTCCTTCCAAGTTCTTCAGTTTCATGTGGGGAGGAAGGCGGAAACCATTGCGGACATCATCACGTCTTTTGCCTGTGTAGGGCAGATCCGCGGTGAGGACAAGGCCCTGGAAACCCAAGGCCTCCGCCTGTTGGACCAGCTGCCGGGAAACCGCCCTGTTGCGGTGGATGTAGAGCTGGAACCACCGGAGGCTGCCGGGGGCGGCCGCAGAGATCTCCTCCAGTGTGCAGGTGGAGTATGTGCTTGCAATGTAACAGATGTTCATTGCCTTGGCCGCTTCGGGAGGTGTTGGAAAATAATCAGAATCAAAGTCATTTGAACAGTCTTGCCAGACATCAGGTACAAAATTATGTCCTGTTTGCAGAGACCACCTGAACTCCTGTTTTACTTATATTGTACCAAACACAGCACTCTACCAATTGGCAAATATGCCATCAGGGTTAAAAATGGCTGTATTCACCATGCAGTGTTATATGATCATGGTTCAGAAAACAGGAAAGGTAATTTACCAAGTGGTGCTTTCATTTTGCAACTATTTTTTTTAAGCTTTACGACTGTATACTTGCAGGAATGCGCTGCCAAATGCACTAAGTGTTCAGAGAAACACGCAGGAAAAAAGATATTCCCAAGGGTCAGCTCTCCAAACCTACCACAGTTTTTAGGAGGTGAGGTTATGTTTTTCTCCAAGGGAGACACTGTTCTTACCAGTAACAAGGAATTTACAGGCTGAGTCCCATCCCCCAATTTATGTCCTATCTAGAGCCCACAGCACTGAGACCTGTGTGGTCCTTGATGTACACCAGAAATGTGTCCACAGTCAGTGTCTTAAGTTTGCAGCAGCCTCCATGGGGCTGATCTTGTAATAGTGGTAGCTGGAGAAGTAGAGCAATGTCGATATGGCTTCTCACACACTCTGTGTCACAAGACCTCAGTGGGTCATCCACAAAAAGGGGTGTCAGAAAGTAGGAAAGGAGTTTTCCCCTTCAAGCCTGAAGATTTTGTCAGTCACACTTCAAGACCTCCTAACAGCCTTCCTAAACAGGCTTTTCCACAAGCCCCTTTTTGCTACACAGCAACAAAGCAGAAGAGTACCTCTGGCTGTGCTTTTCTCTCCATCAGGCCATGCCAGCTGGTGGAAGCCGGTCGGGGCGATTCCTACAGGAAAGCTGATTTCAGTACCCAGGAGCTTAGTCCTAATGTCCATCACGGACACATCCCGCAGCATACGTGGCCGGAAATGAATCCTGTAAGGCAAAAAAAACCCCTTCAGGATGAGCTCTTCAGTGGCTTTTCTGAAGTTTCATGGAAACTAGATTTCCATTTACCTATTGCATTGCAGGAATCTGAGCCCAATAAAGAAAACAGCATATAACAAAGGCTCTTTGTCTTTTCTGTTCACTTCTAGAGATCAATTCAGCCAGCAGTTCAGCCACTTCCACTTTTAATTAGTCCCATACTCCTGCTTAATGACCACAGCACATCATGTCTGCATGTCACCATGAGTATGTCTGTCCTCACTGAAAGGTCACTGCCCTCCCTGTCTGCAGCATAATCCCCATATCCCATCATCCCATTACATGTAGGATTCCTGTTGTTCCTCAAATGGTCCCCGTTGCCTCTCACTCTATTATAGCTACTCATCTGCTTTCCTCTTATACCATATCATACCATACCATACCATACCAACCATTTGCCTGTACCCTCAGCATCCATTATGCCTCATACAGTCTGTGTCATAATCAGGCTAGCATTAGAGCATACAGCATATTCAGGTAGATGCATTTGGTTGGGGACCACGTTGAAAGGGCAAGGTGTTAGGTATCTTTGCTTGTGAAGTTCAAACACTCACACAAAACCAGTTTAAAATCTAGCAGTAAAACACCCCTCACTTCCTCCTCACATTACCTTTTATATGCCAGGATATTTTCATCTCGGGTGCTACAGTCATCTGCTCCAGCTGCAAAAAAATCCCAAGCAATCTTGGGTAAATACTTTTTAGCGTAAGCTTCAAAGTCTGAAAGACACACCATAGCCATTGCCAAGAGAGGGTCTGGGAACCTTGAAGAAAGGAATAACAGAGAAGAAATTAGATCCTTTAACTGTCATTCTCTCTTCCAGGGGCTCTAATGTCACTTAATGCAAACCTTGGACCCATCTGTATTGTAGAAGAGTTGCTGAGAGCTTGTCTCAGTCCATCTTGTCATTCAGCCTCTCCCCTAGTATGAGGAAAGCTTGCAGATGCAGCCATACAAGTAGGAAGAAGCCTCTTCCTCTGTGCCTCCATTCTGTCTTAAACAGAAGCCTGAACAGGACATTTTAGGTCCTCTGCTATTTTAAGACACAGAAATTGTGTAATTCTGTCATAAATTCCATCTTAAAACCAGCTGGGTTATTTTTCCTCAAAGGTTGTCCCAGAACATCATTTGCTGAATTACTCATTAGGATGGCTCCCTGACTGAACAATTATGGAGCACGGTGACTAAATTCAAGCTCATGAAATGTGGAAACAAGTAAATATGGAGTTTACACCTAACCTGATCCAGCACGAACACATTGTAAAAGTATGTCAAGACTCTGAGTGCAAGTTACTGTCAAGGCCAGCGCTGCAGAAAAACAAAGTATTCTCTACAGATCTTAATTTCTCTTTTGTAACAATATCTTCCGGTGTTTGCATTACATACTGGAGCACTGATACATAGTAACAAAGGAGCATATAAAATTTGGACAAACTATGAGAAAATACTTGCAAAAAGCAAATTACACAATGTAAAACATGATTCTAAGAACCACTCTCAATCTTTCAGGGAACAGAAGTGACATGTGACCCAGATGTCTAATTAAACCTACATAAATGCTGCATAGCAAATGCCTGCACTTACATGCTTTTGAGCCAGGCAGGACTAAATGCTATGCAAATGAATGTTTCGGCAAACCGTGCCCGTGTGCAAGTAAACATGTACAAACCACAGACAAAATCAATTTGCTAAATTGTTTCTTGCATTTACTTCCACAGCTCCGATTAATATAGGCATTTTGCAAGGTACACGAAAACATTAAGTTTTAAAACAGCTGTGGTTTGTTTCTAATTTTTCTTAAAATGTATGGGAAGAAGTAAATATCCTAGTTTTCAGGGTTAGCCTCCCACAGCAGATTAGCAGGGGTTGCAAGCTTTATCAAAACCAGTCCCATGTGTCCAATGTTGTACACTTCTGGCACAGATAAACATATTGGTTATGCAAACAGATCCAACCTGTCAAACTGCAGACATGGATATGTCTCACTGACTGAGGTGCCTGTGTATACACTTGAAAATTATGACTCATAATTCTCTGCTAGGAAAGAGCCCAAAATAAGGGACTCATTGGAGCATGAAGAAGAAATGTGACTGATTTCCTCAGTATTGTTTTGTCTCCTCTGACAGACATTAGGTTAGCAGGTGGTAAAAGTATCCCAAGCCTTCTCTGTATGCCTTCACCACATCAAGCACTGCTGATAGCACAAGTCTTCATATACAATACATCATGTATCATGACTTCTGCTTTCCAACTAGAAAGGTCAAAGCCAGCAAGCACAAAATGATAAACCAAGTCCTCTCATGGCAGAAAAAAATGGGAAATTTAAACAACCCAGGCCCCTTGTCTCCAAGTTCAGACCTCAGTCCAGACTTACTTTAGGTTTCAGGCAACCTGTGGGTGAGATCCTCTCCTTCAAGTTCTCCTGAAAACAGGATGTAGAGGAGGTCTTTTCACTGAGTAGCCACTGTTTTTTCTGAAGTCAATAAGCAACCACCAGAGATTAAAGCTCAATCCTGCAGCAAACTTTGTACTGTTTGTATACCACCAACTTTGCTTTGCTATCAGATGATTAAAAGGTCCTTCCAAAAACATGTATCACCTCATCAGCAACGCAGTTGCTCAGGACACAGCTCTGGAGCTGTGCTCTTTGACAGTGGTTGAAGACTGCATTCATTTAGGGAAGCAACAGTATTTCAGGAGTTTTGATTGAATCCCTAAACTGCTGGTTGCTTGCTGTTGAATGTGCTACAGATCCAACCAAAATTATGATCCACAGACAGTGTGAGTTGTTACAGCCCACAGGTACAGTGCCTTGAATTTTTACCACTACTTTTTTTTTTCCTGCAGTGTATGAACAAGTACAGTTCCCTTTGTCTTCTGCCATTTTTAAAGGGCTATGAGTGCTCTCATGATCCAGTTGCTTTCCCACTCGCCTTGCAGACTCCTTCCTTTGGTTCCCCATCCAGACATCTCCCCAGAGGACCACTGGTACCCTCCCTTTACAGTGCTTGGAGCTGGTGAGACTTCTCCGTGCTTCCTTCCATCTCCCATGCTATGCATTACAAACCAGGACTGAGGTGCCAACAGATTTATGATATTAACTTAAATTTGTAATATATGAAAAGTAAACACTGGACAGTTTTATTTGTCTTTTGGGGTTTTTTTGGGTTTTTTTTAGCTTTTAGGGTTCATGTTTTCAATTTTTCCATGCAAACATGAGAGATTGAAACTTTGATTTTTACTAACTGAAAATTGAGATATCTTTCTCATAAACTTATGATATCAGATGCAGAGGATGAGGCAGAAATTTGCAAAAACATTCCCAAAGTTTTACCAGTATCATTGCTCTCCCAGCACCAGCAGCCCTGCTGGGGCAGCAAGTGAGCCAAAGGACTGGGAAAGAGATGGAAGCTGAACTGACCTGCAACCTCAGGACCTGGTGTCCAAGAGGTTGGTCTGATCCAGGACTGCAGATCTGATGTTCCTGACAGAAGAAATCCTAGGACACCATATTTGCAGCTGTAGTGAACATCTATTCTTCTGCTAAATGTATTCACAAGTCCCTGCCCAAACTCTATCAGGCATGATCGTCTATACTGGTTCCTTTTGAAACGTTTTTAAATGCAGCCTTTAGAGTTCACTGTCCACCAACAGCACTGTGAAGCTAACTTCTGGCATCCAGCTATGGATGATACAGGTGTCACGAACGAGACAAGGGTGTCCAGGCTTAGCTAGGGTGGCCATGAGCTCCTCAGTTCACTTTCTGGACCAGGGCCAGCCGCACAGCACTTCTGAAGAGAAGAGCAAAGTGCCATCTCTATCTGCACAAAACGGAGTGCATCCCTGGGAAGGGAAGGAAAATCCTTCTCTCGTTCTCCCTCCACTAGATGTCAGCTTTGGGTCATACATATTAATCTATGTTGGTAATAACAGGGAAAAAAATCAGTACTCGATGGCCTGCCAGGCACTGTGGCCTTAAAACTGATATGATCACATCACAAGAGTGACTGCTAATATGTTTGGAAATCTTCATTCCCTGTGTTTTATTCTTAACAATTTTCTGGTGCACAGCATAGTAATAAATATAGCTGAATCTGGTCTGGCCTGATCTTCATTTCAGCCTACAAGTTATCTGCAGGGTCCTCTGTCGCATTTCTCATTACGCTGATCTCAGTACTCACCTACTTTAGGGATGCACATTGCAGCCAACTCACCAAACCATAAAGTTTACGGTTCCGTGGTTATCATAATTTCACATGAATTAAAAATAGTCTGTGACCACCGTGTTTTGGATCAGGAGAGGGGAAAAATCTCTACTTTTGTCCTGTGGCTTTTAAGAGACTGTACTTTACATCTAGATATATTATCTTCCTTCAGCAATGGACTCATTTCAAAGTAGTAGTGACTTCTTGTCCTATAAGCAGTATTTTATCTGATACTAGTAATACTTCTGATTTAGCTGTGAAGCTCTTAAGTTCTAAGGAAATCAAAATTTGCCACAGTGATAGTATCTTTTATTAAAACCCCTGATATATGCTTGAAAAAAAAGTGGTCAAGATTTAAAGTTGTGGAGCCCTTTCATTGGAATACAATAAAAGATTTAAAAAGACTTTAAAACTTTGCTGGAAGCCTTGCTGCCTTCTTTTAAGAAGTAAAGAAAATAATATAGGAAATACTCACACAGGTCCATCCTTGCAGGTAGAGTGTCAAGCAGGTAACAGCCAGAGCTTGATTTCTGCACAGATCTGCACAGCTGGGGGGTTGAAGTTGCTTGCTTTTCAATACTAACATAGTCAAAGGCTTGTGAGTCCAAACACAAAGATCCTGTGTAAATCTGTGCTCCAGTTCCTATTACAATCACAATGCTCATTACTCCAGTTGGTTACATTTGTTTGCTTTTCACAGATGGCAAATTGCCGTGGGTCAAGCTGACACCTATCTCACTGATGCATCCACTACTGGTGGGTTCATTCTGGGACTTTACAACACTTCGGTGAAGAATCTGGTGAACTCTAAGCAATGTAAATAACTCAGATCACATAACAGTTAGCATACAGTCACCACTGGTTTTCCTTATCAGATGTCTTTCTTAGTCATATGCCCCATGTTTGGAAAGAAAACACTTTTTCCTTGCATGTCAGTCATGCAAGAAAGTTTTCCCAAAATTAAATATTTAAATAGTCATCCCTATATTATAGGTGGAGATGGCAACAAATCTTATATTTAACATTGCCTAACACTTTTGATTATAAGATCCAGTTTTCAGTTGCTTTTAATTTTGTCATATTTTAATCATTCTAGGCTGAAATTTTCCAACCTTGGTCTCTGTGTTGGGCTGCATTTTTTTGGGAATGTTTCACTGAAAGCCAGTCAGCAACTTCCAAGAATGAGGTTAGTGAAAAATATGGTGGTTGGCCCATGCTGGAATGTCTTACAGTGGTTTTACTTCAGTTTAGTGCTTCATGCAGGGGCTTGAAAGTAGCGGGGGCTGATCCCTGGGGGCATCAGCCTGTACTTGCTGGCCATATGAACATCCAGCCAGATCTGACCTAGCTGTAAATCACTGCTCTCTGCTCGCACATGATCAGCAAAGTTTGTCTGAAATCCAGATGTTATCTTTACTGAAGACTTGCCTAGTGCAGAGCGTGCTTCTGCCCATGGCCAGAGGAACTCAGAAAGCCCCAAATATGAGCAGAGGGCAGGGAGTTGGCCACCACCCCCTCTCCCACCCCCTATGCCACCTGTGCTTGGATTCAGCCCTAAACAGCACTGGAGGGGAGAAGGAAGAGAAAAATAATGGCTCAAAAGAGGAGCTGCAGGAGAGCACCTAGGGACAATCAGGGTGGGATGTGCAGAGGCAACAAGGTCAGAGGCAGAACAAATGGGACTAAAACAGGACAGGGACATGCCAGAATGACAGGACTTCAGGGGGATAAAATAATCAGGAGAAGGGGACAAATGTGGGGAAGAGGCAGAAGGGGACAGCCTGTAACATACTGGACAGAAACAGTTCTAGGAGTCTACCAAATATTTGGCTGTTCTTTCTGTAACCACCTCTGTCTCCAAAACCCAGAAGAGAGCTTGATTTATTCTCAGCATTACTCTGCAGAACAGCAAATAGCAACAGAGCCCTTTGGGAAAATGTGTCTCATCTACCCTCAGTGTTAGATTCTCAAAAAGGAAAAGTGTTTCCTTCTAGCAGATGACTCCTCTAGCTCATGCAGCAGGGCTCTGTCCTGCGTGTCTGGAAGTCCAACCATATAAAGTCTCACAACTCCCATGTACTGTCACATGTCATTTCTGAATTTTTTTTCTGGCTTACCTAATGTGCCAATATGTCACCTAACTACAAGTCTTCCCATAAGGCAGCTGCATCTCACTTTGACATCTGCATCAGCATTAGAGAAAGGGTCTGAAGCAGATCGGGTTTAACTATTGTGCATCAGAGAGCACCAAGCAAAGATCTACTAAACCAGTGACAACAGGGCACAGAGAAATCACAGGATGCAAAAGTAGACTGAGTCTGGAAAGAAACACTGAGTTTGGTAATTCATAACCAGTTAATTGCTAGTTACACTGTGTGTCAGCACAGCCCTCCCTGCTTCCAGTCTGTAAGCACTCAGAGCTCTTCTTGAGGTTACTACCCCACTGGTCCTAACCTCTGTGTTCCGCACCCTTGGCTGTAAAATAAAGATGAATTTGTTACTATGTGCAGCACTGGTTCAGGACTGTTCTTTTTAGGCTGGGCTCTGCAAAAGCTAGTAGACTTAGACGGCCTGAAATAAGGCAATCCAAATTCACGGACATGGAAAACCATCCCTCATGGGGACCTATCCCAGTTGCCTCACACTACCACTATGGCCCTGTGTGTGGAATCTCTTCTTTTTCCTCTAGAGAGTTCAGGTCAGAAAAACAACAATCATTTTCCCTTGCAATTTTCAGGGATCCTGCCTGTCCTCTCACAAGGGGAAGAGAATCAAGCACAGTGGACTTCCCAAATTGCAGGCTGGATATACAGTGTCATCCCAAACCAAGCCACAACAGGACCTTTCAGCTGACAGCTTCTTTGGTATGGAGTGTCTACCTCTCTCCTGCACCACATAGGTCTTAGCCTCCCTGGACATGGCAGCTTGTAGGTGGAGCATCATGTATCCTGCTGTCCATAAGCCTGAACCTTCCTACATGTTTAGATTCTCTTGGTAACCTGAATTTTTGTGGTATCCTTTATTTCAACTCATCCTTACCCTTTTTCTTCATTCCATACCCTTTATCCCTGGAAAAAAGTGGGAGAAACTAGGATCATGCTTCTGGGTCCTACCGTGTATGTCGGTTCCCTTGCATCCCTTCAAGGGAGGAAGGTCTGAAGTGCTTTGTGGCACCAAAGAGAGATGATGCAGTCTTTTCACCAGGTTACCCCTCTTCATAAAGATTCTGGAACTGCAGACTCTGACAAGCCCCTTCACCAGCAGTGGTGGAATCAAGCCAAAAGGACATTTGGGTGGGAGGAAACATCACCATAGGGTTTGATGTAAGAGACTCACTTACTGTCATGTGAGGAGGCATGGGCTGCAGGTTGCAGGGAGGGAGTGCACAAGCAGGGTCATGGACTGAGCACACAACCATAAAAAGATTTCAGAGAGCAGTTCCAGGGTCATTTAATTATTTCTAGGAAATGATGAAGAAGGGAGGATAATGACTGTCTATTCTCAGTATGAAAACATACAGCACTGCTCCTCTCAAACACGTCTAAGACTACTGTCAAGCAAATAAACGCACAAATAAGTACAACCTGCAGTATGTATGCAAAATAGGGGTAAGGGTGTCAAATGAGCAAGAAAATAGCTAGAGAAAAAGGGCTGCAGATGCTGCGTTTCCCAGAACAGCCTTTGGTCTTCACTAGCTGCTTCCAAAGTTGCCTCCAAAGACACTGAGCTCACACAAGGTGGAGCAGCGGAGGAGCTCAGGCATGACTCAGCTTTGAGTGTTGCCTTTGACTTCCATGGGCGGTTGTCACTCTTAAAGCCAGGGAGTCAGAAGCAGCTGGATATGACATGAATCATGATACACCCTTATGTAGAGTTGGCTACGGATTATTTTGCTCATAGCCTTATCTGGCCTAATAGGCTAGCTAGGCTTGTGTAGATGTCCAGCCTTTCTCTTCCTTCTTGTTTTTTAAAGTACTGTGACACTGGCAGTGAAAAGACGTAGCTTGCTCAAATCCACACAGCACATTAAAAACAGAAACAAGAGGTACCCAGGAGCTGCAACCACCTGAGACAAAAAGCACTCTGGGCTTGATGTCCCACTTCCATTTTATAAGATGGGCAAAGTCCTGGCAACTTTCATCTGCAGTGGGAGTGACACTGCTATCTGACCACCATTTGAGAATCAGTGAGGACTAAGTCTTTCTCTGCCATTGAATAACTGCCATAGACAAATACAAAAGTAGGGCTGAGAGGAGGCCAGAGAGGCCATCTAGTCCACTCCTCTTCCTGAAATCAGAGTCAGCTATACCTGTGCCCTTCTCCAATCATGGAGGTCCCACATCCTCCATAGAAGACCAGTTTCATTGATTTACTGCCCTCAACACAAGGAAAATTTACAGGTGTTTCACCTGAATCTCTCTTCCTGTAATTTATTATCCACCCATAGTGGACATGGAAGAAGATTCACTCATGTTCTCTTGTCTGTTTTTAAAATATTTCAAGGTAATTTCTGGGCCACCTCCTCTATTGTCTCTTTTCTAAATCAAGCTATGCAAATTCCTTCGGCTTTTCCTCATGAGCCATGTTCTCTAGACTTCTGGTCATCCCCAGTTCTCTCCTCTGACTCTCCAGCTGTTCCACATCCTCCCTTAATTAAAGCACCAGAAACTGAACATGATCCTCCAGCTGAGTCTTCTCTGGAACAAAAGAGAAAGAATATGCCAATACTCCTGTTTATTCAGCTGTGATGTTGGAAGAGTATTTTTGTGTTCATTACTCAGCAGTATGTTCCTTACTCATTTCTTCAGATGTGCCATTCCATCCTCAGATAAAGAAAGGAGCCAAATTCTTTTGTTCGTCTCTTCCAGATAGAGAAGTAGTCTCATCTCTTTTCCAACTAGGACAAGAGTCAGGCTAAGGATAATAGAAGTTTCAGACCTCAGAGAACAACCACCTATGAAAAAACTCTCATTTTTTGCTAAAAATGTTAAGAGGAAATAGATGTCATAAAAAAGACTCTATCCCAAATACACGACAGAGACACCCTAATACATCCAGGATGTTTCCTCGGAGAAACAGAGACAGGTAAAACCTGGTATGATATATGATATAAAGGAGGCCTTTGAACAACAGTGTCAAGAACAGTCTCTATCATGAAAGATCCACCTCAGCCTTGAGATTTTGTGGTGATGGAAGGGCAGAAAACAAAGGAGATTTTAATGACTCCCAGTCTGAATAAGAATGTGTACTCAAAACCACAACTGAGGGGCTCCTTTTAGGTTTTGAGACTGAATTAGTGTTTAAACTGAGCCTAGGACTCTGGAATCCCAGAACTGATGCCTTCAGGAAAGTAAAACTGTACTGTTACCTTGGAAGTTGCCTTGTCTATTATTGTTAATGTCTAGACTACCAGTCCAGCTTCAGTCCTGTCATGAAAGCAGAGGATCTGCTCTCACAAGGACACAGCATGGGATCAGAGGGCTGCCCCTGTCCCAAAAACCCCGGGGTTGACCTGCTTCAGAGGTAGTCCTCTGGCTGACATTAAGTCCAAGAGCAGGGAAGCATTTGACTTGAGGCAACATGACCATTTGCACATTGATTTGTGGCAACTTTCTACTGAAAGGTTTCTCTCAGGTTGCAGCAGCATTGGGACACGCTACAACCTCCAGAGTCATCCCTGAAATGCTGGTCTGTAGCTCATGCACAGCTGATGATTGATAGCTAAAGGCAGAAGACATTGTTTTCCTAATAAAACTGAATCCTAGGTTTTCCAGACTATTTCTCCAGTTTGTCAAGGTCATCTAAAATCATTTCAAGCCTACCCACTTCAGTGTAACATAGAAGTATAATAAATACATTCTCTGTTCTGTCATCCATTTGATTAATTAAAAAAATTAACAATAGAGATATTAACCAACATACACTTCCAGACTAACAGTGAACTATCAAGGACTACACTCTGAATATACTTTTCCACGAATATTGCACTCACCTGCCAAAATTGTACATAGACTCTATTTCCTTACCTTGCTTCTGAGAAGCTCATATGAGACAATGTTCAAAGCCTTACTAATGTTAAGATACATCTTTCTGCTGTTCTTCCCTATCAGCAAATCCTGTCACGGAAGCATATTAGATTGGCTTGGTATGATTTGTTCTTGATAAATCCATATTGGTTGCCATTCACCTTGGAGTAAACTTCTGGAGGATCAACAATTGCTTCCCCTGCCTCCTCATTACTGAAAAAAAAAAAAAAAAAAAGAGAGACTACACATTTATCTCTGTATTCCATGATTCCTCAAAGATAACAGCTAATAGTCTTGGCATTGCTTCAGACGATCCTCCCAGTGTCCTAGCAGGAATTTCATCAAGTCCAGCTGATTTGAAAATATCCAACATATCTAACTCTCTTCCATGATACTGCTTGGTCTTCCAGAAAATTGAAAACATTCTCAGACATTCTTAGCAAAATGAAGGCCCTAGACAGTCATTTTGAAATTAAAATATTCCCTAACAGGCTGGAAAACCCAGACAGTTGGGGAAAGCTCACAGGTGTGGAAAAGCCCAGACTCAACATGAGTACCCTTATGAGGAAAAAACTGGGAAAGTTTCAAATCCTGAAGGAAAACACAATACAGAATATTCAAGAAATAGAGCAGGGAAAGGGAAACAAACATACTGCATTTTATACAAGGTGCCAATAAAAGAATCAAAGTAATGGTACACTCACTTCTACACAATGTTTGAAATCTAAAAAATAAAATGGGGAATCAGAATGTCTGATCCAAAACGCAGATACTAATATACCAGATGTATTGGAAACCTGGGGAAAGGAAGACAGGCAATATGATACTAAATCCAGGATATAAAGTGCACAGTAAACTGTGCCAGAGGCAGAGCAGTGCTCCACCTTATTGAAAGCTCAGCATCAAATCAAATTTACAAGTGCACCAACTCAACAAGTAACATGGTGTCTGTACAGGCTGAAATTCCAGGCCTAAATAGGAAGAAAATAGTTATGACAGATAATGTTACTGACCCAGGACAGAAAAATGCCTTGATTTTGATAAGATGAAAGAGATCAGAGAGGCAGGAAAAACAGTGGTAATGGGACATGTCAACTGCCCTCCTATAGATTGACAAATATCATGCCAGGACATGAAACTGAGATGACATTTTTGGGGTCTGTTAGCTATTATTCCATGGAGCAGCTGGTTAGAGAGCCCACAGGAGCAAAGGCTTTGTGGCTTTAGCTCTTCCAGTGGAAGCTCCACTCTGTGACAGTGACCACAGAGAACTCGGCTTCATCAGCTCTACAGGAGCACCACAGGCCAAATACGCCACTGCCATTGTCCTCAGCTTCAAGAAAAGCTATGCATAAATGAGGAAGCTTGTTAAAAAGAAGCTAGAAAGGTCAGCAAAGAGAAATCCTAACAAGCAGCATGGAAACTTCTGAAGAACACCAGACTGGAAGCATAACACTGCTGCGTATGACCTATTGAGAAAGGCCGGAGAATGGATTAAAGGAGGCCAGCACACATAAACAGCCAAGTAAGCAAGTTTATTAGCAGTAAAAAGGCATTTTTCAAAAAGATGCCTATTGTATCCAAACAAATAAAATGAAATGAATAGTGTAGTCAGGCAGATTAAAAGCAAAATCCTAATTAAGAAGGCTAAAAAAGAGCTTGAGGAAAACTAGCTAAAGAAATCAAAACTAGTTCTTCATCAAAAATTTCAGGAGCCTGCTAAGGACTCTGCATGGCCATCTAGTGATAAGGCAAAACTCAAAGACAATTAATCCATTCTGCATTGCTCTTCACTGGGAAGAAATGGGGGAAGTTTTCATATGGGGGAAAGCACAGAGGATATGTCTGAAATGAAAGTAATTGTGGATGAGATTATGTTTCAAACAGACAGAGTGAAAATTAACAAATCACTGGAGCCAGATGGTACCAAGCAGAAATCAAGGATGTGAACACTAAATTATTAATCACAGTGTGCAACCTCCCACTTGAAACATCCTTGGGACCCAAAGAATGGAATGTGGCATATATGAAGTCAATCTTTAAAAGAGGTCCTGGGGAGCATCTAGGGAAACACAGGTCTTATGCTTCATGCTGGTTTTTAAGCCCAGAAAGGTACAGAAGACGAGGGTGTGCATGTGTGAGAGGGCAAATTCTGCTCTTCAGAAACCATTATCACTCAGCAGAGAATTCACTGATAAATTAAGAAAAAGGATGTACTTCAGAAGAGACAAAGTCCTGTCTGAGAGGCTTCCTTGGACATCTCTAAAAGGATCAGCAACAGACAGGTGACAAAGGCCCTTTAGACAGAATCTACCTTGAAAAGTCCCTCGTCAAAGGCTGCTAAGTACACTAAGCATCCAAAGTATAAGAAGGAAAATCCTGAAGAAGAATCAATTTAAATGAAGAAAATAGAGACTAGGGATAAACATTTTCAGAACAGACAGGTGTCACCAGAGGAGTTGCACAAGTGTCTGTGGTGGGGCCTATGTTCAACTTATTCATAAATGACCTGAAGCAGAGCATGAACTGTCAGATGACAACATTAGCTGGTGGTACAAAGATATTAAAGTTAGTGAGGATGAAGGCAGACTGTGAAGGATGGTGGAGGGATTTTGGATGACTGTGTAATGAATGATTAAATTCAGAAGTGAAATCCAGTGCAGTTAAGTACAAAGCAATGCACATGAAGAAAAGTTGCCATTTCTCATATGTATCGATGACCTCATGCTGACAATTGCCACTAAGACATGAAACATGAGGGTATAATTCCATGAGGATATTAGTTCTGTGCTGGGAACAAGTAAAAAACAAATCAGAATTTAGGAGTTACTAGGAAAACAACAGAAAACAAAACAGTGAATAACATAATTTCCATACATAAGCCCATTGGTTAGCCCCAGACCTGAATCTGTGTGCAATTCTGTTGCTCTTATCTCAAAAAAGATATAATGCAACTAGAAAACATTCAGAGAACAGCCACAGGGATGAAGAAAAGCATGGGATGACTTCTGAAGGAGAAATGACTCAGTAGACCTGGAAAAGAAAAGGCGTATGAGAGAGTTCTGCAAAAATCTGAATAAAATGATGATGATGCATTACAATAGACTGTCTCTTACAACTGAGGAACTAGGGACACCAAAATGAAGCTATCAGAAACCAGGTTAAAAAGCAGCAAAGGAAAATAAGTTTTCATATAAGTGATAAAACTGTGGAGCACATTGCCTAAGGATGCTACAGATATGAAAGACACACATGGATTCAAGTAGAGACTAGACAAGTGTTTGGAAGTGCACTACATCAAAGGACATTAGAGAAAAAGAATTAGGATCAGGAAATCTAAGGAGTTAAATTTGTTTGACAGTTAGGAGAGTGTTATTGATGCCTCACCTGTTCTTACACTTCTAAAGGTATCTGCTATGGTCATTGTTGCAGAGAAGATACCAGCCTACAACAATCCTCAATCAAAACTAGAAAAGCAGTTTTCACGTACCTCTTTCTGACATAGGATCATAGAATCATATAATCATTTAGGTTAGAAAACACCTTTAAAATCATTGAGTCCAACCATTAACCTACCACTGCCAAGTCTGCCACTAAACCACGTTCCTAAGCATCACATCTACACGTCTTTTAAACACCTTCAAGGATGGTGACACAACCACTTCCCTGGGCAGCCTGTTCCAATGCTTGACAATCCTTCCAGTGAAAAAAATTTTCCTACTATCCAGTCTAAACCTCCCCTGGTGCAGCTTGAGGCCATTCCCCCTTGTCCTATCACTTGTTACTTGGGACAAGAGACCAACAGCCATCTTGCTACAAACTCCTTTCATGTAGTTGTAGAGAGTGATAAGGTCTCCCCTGAGCGTCCTTTTCTCTGGGTTAAACTATCCCAGTTCCCTCAGCCACTCCTCATAAGACTTGTTCTCTAGACCCTTCACAGCTTCATTGCCCTTTGGACACACTCCAGCACCTCAATGTCTTTCTTGTAGTGAGGGGCCCAAAACTGAACACATCATTTGAAGTGCAACCCCACTAGTGCCAAGTACAGGGGTAAGATCTTCCCTGTCCATGCTGGCCACACTGTTTCTGATACAAGCCAGGATGCCATTCGCCTTCTTGGCCACCTGGACACACTGCTGGCTCATATTCAGCCAACCACCAACCAACAAACCCAGGTCTATTTCAGCCAGGCAGCTTTCCAGCCACTCTTCCCCCAGCCTGTAGTGACTCAAGTGCAGGACTTGGCACTGAGCTTTGTTGAACCTCACACAATTGGCCTCAGCCCATCGCTCCTGCCTGTCCAGATTGCTCTGTAGAGCCTTCCTACACGCAACAGATCAACACTCCCACCCAGCTTGGTGTCATCTGCAATCTTACTGAGCATGCACACAATCCCCTCATCCAGATCATCGATAAAGATATTAAACAGAACTGGCCCCAGTACTAAGCCCTGGGGAACACCAGCTGTGACCAGATGCCAACTGGATTTAACTCCATTCACCACAACACTTTGGGCCCAGCCATCTAGCTAGTTTTTTAACCCAGTGAAGAGTACACCTGTTCAAGCCATGAGCAGCCAGTTCTCCAGGAGAATGATGTGGGAAAAGGTGTCAAAAGCTGTCAATACGGTGTCAATAGCCCTTTGAGTGACCAGTCTAGGGTGTGCACCATAGCTACATTCAGACCAGCAGTAACAAACAATACAAGGGTCATCTTCTACCTTATCTATGCATTATCAAAGGCCCCCTTGCATTCAGCCTCTTCAGTGCGTCTTCATTGTCTAAGCATTCAGTAGAAGATACTGAGCTGTCTTCTCTCTAAATATACTTTCAAAGTCCTCCTCTATTCTGAGTTTTTAAATAAATGGAAAGATGAACATTGTTTATAAGCATGAGCTGCAAAAACAGTTACTAGTTCACAGCTAGGTCCTTAAATAATGACAAATATTGGAACAGTTTATAGCTGTCTAGGCACAACTGCACTTCTTTTTTAAGCCTGCATTAGGATCAGTCCTGCTGTTCAGCCTGCATTTCTTGTTCATTTTCACCTGATCATGCCAAGGTGTCACCAATGCAGTTCCAGTCCTAGGCTCCCTTCTACCTCAGCATCCATATCCTTCTTGATCCAAATCTTTCTCTTTTCTTCATATTTATGCATAGTGTTTATGCAAAAAAATTGGCTGTCAAATACATACACTTTCATACTATCCCACAGTGTTAATTTATCAACCCTGAAAGAACAGAGGGAATTCCTTCGGTTTAGTTTGTTTGGTTGAATTGATTTGCTCCATTGAAACACGGCATGAATTGCTCCATTTGGCCAACTCTCTTACTAGATTATTAAAGAACTCTTTAGAATGTAGTATCTACTACAATGAGAAATTTGAATGGTTGCAGCATTTCCAGTGTGGTTTTGATTTTTTTTTTTTATATGCACCATTTATTTCTCATCATTTTATTTTAGGGCAAATGAAAGCTTGGGAAAAAAAATAAGCAATCAGTCTTCCTTAATTAAGGGATATCATTCCCTCTGGTGAGTTTGTGGAGAGCAGGAACAGAATAAATTTCTTTTCATTTCCTCACTGGGAATATTAAATGCAATGCAGCTAATTTGTCTGTGAATTAAATTTCCAGCTATTTCCAGCTTTTTAGTGCTGCTCTTATCTTTTATTTTGCTGTAGCAGGGGAAGATGCAGTACTGTGCTAGCTGAGGTATAGTGGAAGGAAAAAGCTTTGTATTCTGCTTGCTTTTTCTGGTATTGAATTTCTGTAACACATAGAGGTATATACAGAAAATTCAGTTGTTTTATGGACCAATCTCTTATCAGTCTTCTCAGTCTATTGAAAAACAATTCTCCTTCAGACAGCAAAACTTATGATGAGAAATTCTTGTTTTTCAAATGTAGCATTCTTCCTCCATTTATACAGATTTCACGCATGGCATTTCTGCTGGCTCCTATCAGACAGAAGGGTCTACAGCAGTTGCTTTAAAACCAGCCTCTCTCAATGCGTTTCCATGCAGGTCTGGAGCCTCAGCAAGGCTTGTGTGAGGGGGCTGTTTGCAGCAGGTGTTGGTGGCTGTAAAAGGGATCCTCAGGCTGGCCTGAAGGACACCAGAATTTCCTTGCTGTGTCTAGATTCCCTCCAGCACCTCCAGCCCTGTTCCCTCCAGAAGCAAGGGCAGTACTATCCTGCAGTCAAGCAGCTGTCCTGATGAAAAGGATTATTTCTTTAGAGCAAAAGACTTACAAGAGTAAGCAGGTTTTAACTTGGCAGACCAACATATCTGCCTGCAGATAGAACCTGCTGATAGTCCCATACATTGATCATCTCTCCCTTCCTCTGCTCTGAGGGCTTTTTAACTTCAATGTCTTTTTCAGCTGTGTCTCTTCTGAAACCTGAAATTGGCTCTTGCCCTGTTAGTTGGAGGTTGGTTGGAAATGTTGCTTACTTGTTGGCTACTGCATTGCTCTCCTGCTTACTTTTCCTCCATCAAGGCCAATTCCTTCCCCAGTGAAAGCATTATAATCTCTAGTATAGTAAATCATCTCACTAATAATGTCACCATAAATTTATTATATCTCATTATTCTTAATTAATTTGCAGTGTTTCCACATTCTTTCCCAAGCTCCATGCTGGAGAGAAGGGGATATAGAGGCTTTCTCAGAGCAGAATTAAGGGTGCACTCCAAGAAAGACCCTAGGGTAAATTTTAGTTAAAACCAAGATCCATATTTGTCCCTAATGTCCCATGTTTGGGCTGTATTTTACATGTGGCAGAGTGGACATTTAACATGTTTATACCAAGTTTAACAATTTCTTGACCATTATTGAACAACAAAAAAAAAAGAAGACTGAATACATTTGTTACATTTACATGTGAATTGATCATGTAAAATTTTTATTGTCCTATTTACTGTAAGAGCTCATTAAAAACTATCCTGATATGGAACTTGGTATTTCTGTAAGCAACCCTACTATGATCTGCTGTTCCACTTTTCCATTACACTGCCTGCTAAACAGCTAATCAAATAAACTACGCAGATGAATATATATTTGTTTATTATATTTTATGTTCCTAGTTCTACCTGAACTATGGTTCTCCTTTACAAGCTTTCTTAAATGGCTGAGGAAAGCAAGGACTTTGTCACTAGGAAAAGCCTGCGAAGTATAGGTTGTGATTTCCATGCTCTCCTCGGGCACCAGCAGGCTAGCTGACCTTTAGCAATTCACTTCTCAGGATGTTCTTTCACTTGGGACTTCTATTTTTATCAAGGGACAATGTCCTGCAGGATGTGTTATTTATGTCATCCAAAGAATGGTGTAGGCCCCTTGACAGATGCAATTGCCTTATATTGGCAAGTAGTTGCCTGCTGTGTCAACGTTTCAATTTTCTTCCATTATCTCTAGAAATTTTTACATATATCCTCCTGGCTGGCCTGTCCTAGACCCAGCACACTCTAAATTCTAGCCAGTCTACAAGATGGAAACTGATGCAGTACTGGTGGATAGTCTGCTGGCAAAGCAGAGAGAGGACAGATCTATCTTCGTCCTTCTGTGCTCTTGTGTACTGTTCAGGCACCGCACAAGATACCAGCTGTGGGTGACCTAGGGCCTCTCCTAAAATACTAGCTGTGGGTGATGTGGGGTGAAGGGTGCTGTTGTTTTCTGGCAGGATGCATTCAACAAGCAGTGGTGTGAAGCTGCATCTCCACAATTAGCCTCTTTACCTGTAGAGTCCATCAGACATTTTGCTGGTCTCTACCCGCTCTTCCCAAAGTGTCCATATTCAAGGTCTCAGTCCTTACGGCTGTACCCTCTGCAGTCTAAGTTCCCCATCCCAGAAATAATCCTGAGAACTACAGGGCAGAGTCACATGAACAAGGCATCATCCTCAACTGAAAACAGCTCCTAAAGCCTTGTGAAAAACTAGTAAGAAAATGGCTTTTTGCATTTGGAGGAAATGAAGAAAGAATGCAGGGTGAGGCCAGTCAGTAGTGCCCTGCTTTGGAGGAACTTCTTGAAACAGAAGTTTGAATCCATCTTGTGCATCTTAACATCTGGTGGAGTGGAAAATCAGGGTGTTAGCCTTGGCTCTGGCTCTGAATAATATTTGTATGTATTTGGGTCAAAAGCATTGCAAATATTTGTTCTTGTTAGGCTCTATGACTTAAACCAGAGGAAGAACAAAAACAAAAAAAAAAAAAAAAAAAAAGGAAAAAATGGAGCTTGTGTCTATTCTCTGGTATGTTCAGCACACTTAAAGTAGGAGTCTTATCTTTTTATGAAAAACATACATGCATTTGGAGTCCTTTTCTACACCTATCTTTTCCTCAAAGAGGTAGAGTCTGGGTTTACCATTTCCTGCCACAAGCAGGCCTATGACACAGGAACAGGGGCTCAAAAAATTTGTGCAGAAAATAAAATAAAAATGCTTTAGGCAATCCACCCTCCACTCATTACAAGGAATCCATATGCTCTGAGACACAAAGCCAGCCTCTTTCTTTTTCTGATTCACACAGAGGAGGTGCACAGCAACATATTTAATATAGTGAACACCGAAGTAAAACACACACTGGCAACAGTGGAGAGCTAGAGCCCCAAGTCTCTTTTGTGAAAACACACATGAACAATATCAAGGTTACAGCAGAGCAGTTAATACCGGCTTAAAACAGCACAAGCCTATCATAGAGTCTCTTACTCTCTTAGGCTTAGATCCTTTCCATTTGCACAGCTTGACAGTATGAGGACAACTGATTCCGGGAGAATATGGGCTCAGTATGTCAGCCCAGCAAAAGGAGATGAATAAGTATCATACAGATGGTGTGTGCTTAGAGAAGAGGACAGGATGGAGACACTCTCCTTACAGTTGGCCCAAAATTTAATCATCTGTGCACCTGGCTTCAGACAGAGTCAGAGCAGAGATGTGGTTTTAGTTAGGGATGTAAGCTGCATCACAAAGGCAGAATGTCTATTAGTTAATGGCTAGTATCAGTTTTCATGCCTTTTAAGGCCATAAATATTTTAAATATCAAGGCCTTTTTCTTTCATGTGTGTATCTATTTCTCTTAAGTGCATTCCACTGCTGTCTGTCCCCCTTTGCTTTGCTCTGCTCTGCAAAAGATTAGACATGATTTTGTCTGATGGCCACCTCCAAGCTCTCAGTTGTGGAAGGTGTTCCTGGCCCACCACAGGTCATGTCAGATAATCCATAACTATTTTGTAATTCCTATTACTTTTGAGAGAGGACTTCACATGAGAAGACTGAGCATTCAGTCTCATGAAGTTGTTAGAAAATATGACTCACAACAGGGATCAAGTGGATTAATTCCAGAAAGGTAGTGTGAAGCTGTGACAGTTAATACTCCACCTCCACCTCCTATAGGTGCCTGGGACTGATACAGAAGCACAAAAGCAGGCCTGACATCGTCAGGGCAACTTCAGAGAGCCTTCAAAATGCAGGGTGGAGTCTGATATTCACGTCTGTTTGATATGGAGAGTTACTGTTTGATTCGCCAGATGTGCTCTCCCCCATTCCACTCACCCATCATCTCATTTCCTCTCCATCGGTGACTGTGGTATTTGGAGTGTGTTTCTACATATGAGGGCTTTCTTAGTGGGTTCTGTGCAGGTTTTATTAGCAAGGCATACTGTTACTTTGCCCCTGTGATGGGAAATATACTGACCTCTCCTCTGTCTTGCTCAACTTTGTTCTTTTTTCAATCCCCGGTCAGCTGGCATGACAAGAGTAAGCGGACTTGCCTCCTCTTCTATTTATTTATTCCACTTCAGTGAAAGTGCCTGTTCTTTGCATTCATTAGACATCAATATTAGTTAGTAATGTCTTTTTCCACTGTCACATACAATAGAAATCTCCAAGTGAGGAGTTTGACAGCACAGATGAGTCGTACAGCGATGGAGAGAAAGAGGGTCTGTGACTTTAACCTTTGAGAGAATAGTCCACAGGGTAGACAAGCTCCAGAGATATGTCCAAATCCCCTGAATTTCCCTAAGAAACACTCATGTAATTAATTTGGAATAGATAATTCTGGCTCCTCCAACTTTTTTGCTTTAATAATGCCAGATGTTAATGAAACTAGCAAAGTTTATGGTTCCACAGGTAACAATAGGATCTAAATAGTAGCTAAATCCTAGCTGGAGGATGTTGGCATCAGTCAGATGGTAGAGGAACTGAACAATTTTAGGGACAGCAGAGAGGTAGCTTCAGCATTTTTATTCTACGTGTGGCATACAAAGATGAATAACCCTGTTTTAACATCTGGCATCATCTGGTGGCAACAGAACATGACAGAAACTCAAGAGTTTTCACCATATGAAGCTTAACTGTCTTTAACACACTCTTTTTGAGTGCATACTTTATAAATTTTGCCATTTTCTGGGAGTAAAAGCCTCTCTGCAGAACTGGTCATATACTCACATTCATCTGCGTATGTGATGTGGGTCATCTGTGTCTCTGATGGTTAAGTGGTCAGATTCTCTGTTTAGGCGTTTCAGCATTGAGAATCTTCTGCCTTGTGTTCACTAGCAGCATGAAAAATCTCCACTTTTATCAAGGCTGATGAATAGGTAAGTTTGTAATCACTTGTCTGCTGCTGAGGCTTATGTGTCCAAAACTAGATGAACTCCATAACTTTCATAGTCATATGTTCAGAGGTGCTTAGCTAGACTGACTTCTTTAAATACATTAACTGATGCTTTCACATTGTCCTTTAAAAACGATCTGTTAGACCTCAAGCAGCTGGGGTCCAGATTGGAAAGAAGATGCCTACAGCAACTGAGTATGTCATTTAACATCGTAAGCTTCACAGAAGGTGTTAAAGGGAGCTGGCATGCAAGCTATGCAAGGGACATAGGGATTCAATCACACACTGTGCAATTTCAGACAACCCAATTGGAAAGAAAGAATGAAGTGAAATTTGTGCTATTATCTAGGAATGGTCCAAAACACTTTGAAGTCTGTGGAAAGATTTTCACTGACTTACAGAGCTCTGGATCAGGTCCTGGATAGTCTTATACAGAATGACAGGGAACTTTCATCTTCAGGATTTCCTTTCAAGGGACACTGCATTAGATGGCTTCTACTATCTGTCAGGGTCAGTGTATCTTTAGATAATGAAATGGAAAATGTTTGGATCTTCATGGCAACTTCAGCTGTTGTCCACTAAGCAATTCAAATCTAGACACCTACACTGAGATGTATACATCTATATTTAACATCTATATAACTGAGGTCAGACATGCAGAGAGAACGAGCCCTTGGTACTTGCTGTTGAAGTTCATGACAACTGTGGGTGATTATCAGATCTAAAAATCTGGTCTCTTGCTGAGGTGCCTAAATAACAAATTAATCAGAGTGATGCAACTAGGAAGAGACCCTGTATTTAACAATGGTTACTCGTGTTTGTTCACAAACACACTTTTGTTCTTATGTGAATGTATGCAAAGACCAACCATTCTACAAGTGTCCTTAGGGACTATATACTGAAGGGCATCATAGCTGCAGTCAAACCAGGCAGCTGTTTAGAATTTGAATAATGGCATTTTTCCAGTGTTTGAACCTTTCTCATATTGAGTTTACTTCATCATTTATATATACATATATATATATACTTATATGTGTCAGCCTTACCAGATCAGTCATCATTTTTGTTCCTTTCCACTGGATTCTTCCAATTTGTCAATAACTGTCTAGTAATGACACAGCTATAACCAAACACAACAGGCAGGCACTCAGCTGGTGTTAATTGGCACAGCTCCACCGACTTCAAAGTCCCTGAAACTTTCAGGTGTGGTCACACGAGGCATGTAGAGAGGGGGTTTATTATCATGTTCTCTGATGTGGTGCCTTTGTGTATGCATCTCAAACTGCATCGCTGACACATTGCAAACTCATGGCTAATTCACTGTGCGCTCTCAAACTTAGTCTCTTTCAGCCTACCTATTTCCACGGCCCCCTCGGTGAATAATGTGGTTTAGATATTTCCCTCATATGTATTAGTTTCTATTTCTTCCCAAGCAGGATTTAATTTTGTCACCCAACAAACTACTTTCTGATTCTTTGGCTTCTCCAGTTTTGCTCTATTCACATTACCTTCAGGTAGTACACACCTGCCTGCAGACACGAGGAAGTTGAGGCTTACCTTCTTCTCCATTGTGAAAAAGCTAGAAAACATAGAAATTGTTACTCAGTGTGCAATATGTTCTGCAAACTTCTGGAGAACTAATGATTATAAGCTGGTTTTCAGGCAGTTTTCAGCTTGCCTGTTCTACAAAGCATTTTAAATTATGCTACTAAAACCAGAGGCCCAAGTCTAGAGTTACATGATTGACACAGCCCTAAAAATAAGACAGGAAAAAGCAGCTTAGCACTGTGGTACCTTAGCAGCAAAGCACTCTCAGCACTTCCTAATCTGGCTGCCAGGCCAGTGCCACCTAAAGGCTAAAACTGCTTGAGGGCTGCTCTGATTCATCTCACTGACCTCAGTGCCAAAGATCTCATGTCAGACCTGCTCCACCTACTGCTCTCCTTCCCATTTGTCTCACACACTACTGAAATCTATTTTAAAAACTTCTGTCCGACAAAGTCTACTTTCTCTTCATGCTTCCATGATACACACTAGATCCTGTTGCTTACTTATCCCTTGGCAGGTGAGATTCAACACACAGGATCGGGGCTCAAAGATAGCACTGGATTTAGGCAGTCAAATGATGCACACACTGGGATTGCGGGGAAGTAGCTGCAGCAGAAAGCAAGAGCTGAAAAATCATGTTTGCCAGGAGCTCTTCATAAGGTGGCACAAGTCATAAGGTGGCACACCCCAAATTGCAGAGCGTGGCCACAGCTTCTCTCCCAGTCTGAACCATATTACTGATGTGTCTGGACCATAAAATCACAGAGATTGTGGTGCTGCATCACAAATGACTGGCATGCAGGACTCATGAGTGAATATTTTAAAACAGAATGCAAATTAGACATGTGGGACACTTTCTTTGTTTTTAATAACATTATAATTGCTTTCATCAGGTTTTCTAGTATTGTCTCTGTTGTTATCAGTCATGCATACAGCATAAAAACATTTGCAAATGGAATGGGACATTGCCTGCCAAAAAGTTATAGCCTACATCTACCCTGATATCTACCCTGAATATTAAACAACAGCCAGGCCTGGGTAGTAGAACTGGTGCTCTGTCATCTCCATGTTAAATCGCTGCAAGTGCTCCTTGGTCCAACCTTGGTGAAGAAATCTGTCATGGAAGGCAAGATGAAGGGACCTTCTTTTCAAAGAGTTTCCAGGAAGGCTGTAATCTTCCCAGGTGGGGGAAGCATTGTGAGGGAATGACATGGAAGGCAAGGGTAAGATGGAGGTTCCTAAATACAGCAGAAAGGGCAGAAGAGTTGGCAAAGCATGGGGGAGCAAAGTGGGAAGGTCAAGCAGATGAGCCTGAGACAAGGGTGGAACTCTGTGGCACCTTTATATTGCATAAGGGACCAGATAGCAAGTTGTGGCCAAAATGCCCTTGGAAGTTCAATGCTTCTTGGCTCTTGCTTTTATACCCATCGCAGAGCTAGGCCTTGGGTCAATCTGTCTTGCAATCAAATCCCCTTGTACTAATGAACAGTATAATGCCATTTATTGGTGAGCACATCTAAAATACCCACGAACAAAACGGGCCACCACTTCACAGTAACAGGATCTATATTTCCCTATAGTCTCATTCAGTTTCTGCTACTGTCTTGATATGTGGTTTCTCCTACAATGAGAGTGACTGCTTTCACAATTTTAACTAATTCATGCTCAAGAACCTCTTTGTTGAATGTTTAGCTGAGCAGCCTTTTTAAAATATCACAAGCAGCAATCTCCTCTTCCCACCTCCCACCTCAGAAGTGCCATGTCCTCCCAAAAGCTTCTGGGTGCCCAAACATCCAATCCAAGAATTTTTCATGCCCTTCTTCCTTTCCTGTGGTTTTACCAGATGCCTGTGGTTGTTTCTGCTTTTATCATGCCCAGAAGCCCATCACTGCTCTCCTCGGCAGGACCATAATTCGTGAGCGGAGCTGTGACCTGCCAATGCTGTGGACAAGGCGGGCTGGGTTCGCAGCTGCCCGCATCCCACCGTGCCTGTGGGAGAGCCAGGGGACGGCTCCAGAACAGCTTTGCAGCCCCACCAGGGCAACCTGGTGGCCAGTCAGATCACACCCACAGGTGTTTGGCCAATTGTTGGCCAATCAGAACACCCACAACTTCTGGCCAGCCAATCAGAATACACACGACCTTTGACAGGCCAATGCAGAACAGAAAAGCGTGTCCTAGATGGCTATGGTCGGTGGCTCACTGAAGTGGCTCAGGGCGGTGATCAGCCCTCACGTTTTGGGACAGGACAGGACAGGGCAGGAAAATTCCCCCAGATTTTAACTCAAGATAACCGAAATGTTTTCTTCAGGTCCTATCAAGCTGAAATATTTCATTTCATTAACGCAAACTCGCTGCTGTGTATTTTATTAAAGAATAAATCTTATTATTATGCTTTTATTAAAATATTGTGTTAAATAGAACAGTCTAGTAATGGAAATTTCCATGTGAACTAATAAAAACATTATGGCAAGTTATACCAATGAAACTAATGAGGCCATTCAGGTTTTTATGTAGTGGAAATATAATTAAAAAATCAGTCTATGAAATAATTTTAGCTAGCTCAGATCACATAAGTATGCAGTAAATATAGAAATTACGCTTTAAAATCTATACAGAGTGTAGAAAACCAGGAAATAGTAGATTATGTAAATACATTTCTGACCATTGAGGTAGGTAGGAAAGGTAGCATTCACACACAAAAAAGAAAAAAGCTAATATCGAATGATTAAAGGGTGTATGAAACATGAACAAAAGGCTGTGGATGAATAACCTCAGCTGTGGTGTTCTGTGCCTGGATCCCTGATGGCAAGCTTCTGCTATTTGTAATTTCTGCTTTCCCTCCTCACCTGCCTTTTATGGGTGACTCCATGTTCATTCGTACTCTTCCCTCCTCACTTGTCCTGTCTCTTTTTCTTATATAGCACTCTGTTAAACCACTACCACCACACAATTTTCTGTTGCCTACTTCTCTTCCTGATCACTCGTTTTTATTTTTCTGTCTCAGCTGATGATTCCCATTCAAGCTATTCATACCCTGCAACCTCTTCTGACCCATCCCTTTAACCCACCTTACTACTGCTTACTTTCTTATCCCCACCATTTATTTTCTCATGAACTGCTACTCCCTCTCTAGGACGTTTGTATTCTGAAGCTGCCTGAGCACTGCAGTCTCTCACAACCAGTCTGCCTTTGCACTCACAGTTACCTCTGTGAGCCCACCCACAAAGGTTACGGTCTTCCATATCTGGCTGCTCCTTAAGCTGTGTCCATCCACCTCTTCCCCCCCATTTTTCCTCAACCTTATCTTCTGTTTCCTGCAGTCATCTTCAGTGACACATACTCTGCAAGCATCTACTTTATTTTGCTCTTCTTTATTCAGTCCTCATTGCCTTTCATCATATTGTCAGTCTGGTGCTGTTAATGACCTGCCGAGCCCTTAATCTCTTTCACACACCTATTAATGAAGCTGTGTGAGGAACTGTCAAGAATGAACATAAATATGAAGTCTTCTCCAGGTCCAGGACAAGACAGTAAGAAAGGGTAGACAAAAAGGTCCAAAAACGACCACCTCAACACAAGCCACATAGCACTACTAAACCCCGATTCCTAACATGAGACCTGTAGCACAAAGAGCAAAAGCTACATGTATTCCAAGGAACTAACTGTTGATATAAAAAAATATGACAGCAGGGAGACTTTAATGGAAACATTTTGTGCAGATATGGTTCAAGTTAAAAACAATTATGCTACTGGCACACTAGACCTGGCAGACCTTAAATTCTAGCATGTCCTACAACCTGGGGTCTCCATCAGGCTTTGAGGACAGCTAGTGCTCAGCCCAAGCTTAGGCTGCATGCAAATTGCCATCACCTTTGTCTGAATCCTTGTAAGATGAACTTCAGGGACTCTGCCCCAGGTGTGCTCCATTTGCCTAACAGCAGCACCAGGTGAACAGGAAGCTACACCAAATGCCAGAAGCTCAGCAGGTAGTCATGGGATGCAAGGCTCTTCAAACACCAGTGCTGTCTGCTGTGACTCCCTTCCCCACACCAGAAACCATGTCAGGATTGGTCAAACATGCCCACAAGCAAGCAACTTTAGTGACTATCTCAACGTTTAGGAAGCCCTAGAAATAGGGGCATCTAGGGGATGCATGGTGCAAAGGGGCAGCTGTAGCAATTGTGCTGATGAATCTGACATGGAGAAAAATTCCTTTATGACCCTAAATCTAGAGAGTGGTTTAACGTGGAGTGTGCAAGCAAGCCATGCCATGCCTGGAACCTAAGAGATCCATCAGTAAACTCAGGACTGCTAGCAATATAGGATCTAGGAAGTACATAAATTTCTTCTATGCAGGCTATGAGTATGAATGTTAACAACATTTTTCCCTGAATCTGAAAAATTATGCCATGTGGATCACAATGTGGCTTTATTGTGGATGGATGCTTGAGTTACCAACGGTGGCATGAATCTACCCTTTAAATAAATACATAAAATTCACTTGTACAGACTGCCCCTTCTGTATCTCAACTGCAACACTTAGTTGCATCACCCTACAACTGTTCATTGTTGTTCTGCACAAGGACAGAAAAATATTCTGTGAAAATAAATGCAAAACATCACCGAATAAACAACATGTAGTACAATGTAACTTACATGTCTGTGTTCCCAGATCTCAGTGTGCCAGATATCCTGCAACTGCAATACCATAGGCAAAAGACAATTGTTTTAATTGATTATTACTGGCAGAATCCCCATCTGCAGATTGAAAATCCTGCATAAATGGTAAAACAGATCTCTTGGCAAAGAACAGAGAGATTGATTTAGCAATTGGGAGCTAAGAAAGAGGGGAAGAAACTTCCTCCTGAGGGAAGAAAACTGGGAAAGAAATCTAAAATTACATTAGAAAACTGTTCTCCACAGGTACCAAAACAGAAATCAGTCAGATGTCCCACCTGCCTCCTTCCTCTCCATCTCCTGTGTTAAGGACCAAGAGGCAGGTATGCTCACTGCAATTAGACTTAAGCAAACAAAACAAATTGGAGAGGTCATGAGTGTGTTACCCAAGTGTAAAGAACAGGCCTCTTGCATGAGCATTTAGTGGGTCAGCATGTGAGAATGATGGATGGAGAGTCTGGGGGAAGGGAGATAAGGAAGTGTCCTCGCTGTTGAAGCCCCCATTGAATTTGATTGGAATATGTGAGCCGGAGACTTGCAAGGAATATGGAACTGATAATCAAAAACATGACAGGGAAACAGATGTTGCCTGCTTTGGAGACTCTCCTTGCATATTCAACACAATGGAAAAGGCTCAGATAATAAAACAGAGAGGATCCCAGCAAGAAATATAGTGTGCTGACACTTTTATGACCTGAGATGCTTACAAAATACAGAAATGGCGTTTTGTTTGCTTTCCATGCGCAGCTTGATATCACATGCTCAGCTCTCTCTGCTGCCACTCGGAGTCAGGAAGGACGATATATTTTCCTTTCCAGATAAACCTAGTGATTCTAGTCAGGTGCAGAAAGCAAATAAATTACATTAGAAGACTTTCTGTATCTATTAATCAAGAGGCTTGTCATTTTCCAGGCCTTGATCCACATGAAAGAAAGTGAGGAGGGGGAGGGGGACCTAGGAATAAAGGAGGATGTGAAGGGAGCAGAAAGAAGATTCTTGCTGGAGCTGCTTGAGAGCCTTCTCATAGCACAAAGGACCACAGCTTAGACAAACACACTGAAAAACAACTCCCTACCCTCTCCTTTTGAAGCTTTTCTCTACAAGCCAAGGGGACGCAGTCCAAAAGGAGGAATGCGCAAACAAGAAATATTCCATTATGATTTTGGGGCAGTTATCCTCACATTTCCTTCTTAGTTTGAATGTTGAGAGGAAAATACCCTGCTGCTGAAAAAAGGAGTCACATTCAACACCTTGTCTTCAAGTACTTCCCAACAGGCTATGCCATGTACTTGGAAGTTCCTTTCCAGCAGAAGGCTAGGTATTTGTGGAGTATAGCAAAGGAGTCACAAGTTGGCTGTCTACACAGATAAAGGAGAAGATAATTTTCAGTGCAGACTGTGATAATTCTAATATCAAGTAGAGAGACATGATGGACTCAGTTTGCGTGAGAAACACTCTATTTCACTCTCTGCAACTGACTTCACATGTAGCATTAAAACAAGACTCAGAATAACCTTTTAAATGCCTTCATATTTACTTTCTTCCTTGAATTGCTATGAATCTAAATCAATAAATATTTATGGCATTTTTGAGATCTTCCAAGGAAACAAACTAGAAAAGCATAAAATTACTATATGGAAGGACTGAATTATTGCTGCAGCACAAACATGAATCAGAATAATATCCCACATGGAAAACTGTCAGGAAAGTTCTTGAACCAGGAACCTGGTTCATGGCCAAAGAGTAAATCTGGTTCTCTCTGAATCAACTGCCTGAGAAAAACTGTCTACACACTACACTGCTAGATAGGCATGTAGCGACAATATGGGCAAATCAGTTTTCTCTCTGAGGCTAACCTTGGCTTAGGGAAGCCGGTCTCTCTAAGTTCCCTCTACTGTCTGTGACAAGAGAATGGCTTTTCCCAGAGGTGCCTTGAAGGACTGGAGCTTAGGCTCTTCTGCATTGCTTCCTGGAGTGCCTATGCAACTCTGTGTCTTTCTAATCTTTTCTCATCTTTCTAATTTCTGCACAGAAATAGGCAATGAAACAGTTACTGCCCACAGCTAGAATATTATTGTGATTGGAGCAATGGTTTTAGTTCTGGTGTCCACACCCATGGAGGATGGTAGAAATTGGAAGGGGTTCAGAAAATAATTGAATAACTAGTAAGAGGCCAGGAAAAACTGCTGTTTAGTGAGAAAGGTGGGCAGATAAAACTAGCTTATCCGATAGACACTTGAGAAGGGATTTGAACCTTACCTACAAATACCTATGTGGGGAAGATATCTGATAAGAAAGAGCTCTTCAGTTTAGCACAAAAAAATTATGAGATTTACAAATTTGGATTAGGAAGCATTTCTAATTAAATGCTGAAATCACCTACTGAGAGACATGAAGGATTTTCCATTACAAAAATCCTTTACAACAAAACTGAAAAGATTTGCAAAGGATATGCTATAACTCAACCACAGGCTACTAAAGTAACTGAAAAAAATTCTAAACCCTTTTGGTTTATGACTTTGATCTTAAATCCTCTAGAGGACTACAGTTTTTTGCAACTCTTCCAATAACCTCTTAGCTTGTTGGCAGTACTAGGTAATATTATCAACATATTCATCAACCAAAGATGATCCTGTAATTTTTACTCCTACTTTAAAATCTGTTGTCAGACAGTCAATGGGAACACTGAAAATACTGACTAACAAACATTTCTCTGGCATATCCCTGTTGGAAGCGAGTCCAGAAGACAACCATCAAGTCTTTCATAATTAATGGCAGTGCAGTAAAATTTCTTAACTGGGTACCTTAACTCCTCAGACAGGAGATTAATCTCTAGATTTACATTGTGACTTGCTACATTTATATGTTCTGCATGTCCTGGTAGTTATAACAGAATACCAACCACAAAACTCTCCTGATCTGTTTTTCTTGTAGAAGTATTTTGTTTGCTTACTTTTAATTAAGAAGTGGTGCACTCATTTTCATTATATTCTGCAGGAATCCAGTTGCTGAGTTAATAAACCTCTCCTTTAATACTGTCTTCTGCCTTAATACAGTAAATACTGTCTTCTGTCTTAAAAAAAACCCCTCGTTTTTCTAGAGGAAAATTTCATAAATTTGAAATGTGATTGGGCTAGCCCACCTCTGGCTGTCAAAGGTGTGTATTCCAAAGCGGACTAGCAGTCAATATTGTTGCTGATTCTGAAATTATCTTGGCTAACATACGTGGACTCAGCACTAAGGAATCTTGAACTTTCTTTTTATTCTTTTTTTTTTTTTTTTTGGCAGCTAATATATGTGCCATCTTTTTCAGCGTGATTGCAGAGGAGTATAACCAGCCTCTTGCAGCAGTAGATTCATCAGTTCACATTAGCCATAAACCAATGAAGTTCAGAAGAGCACCAGGTTCCCACAAAAAGGATGCAACTTATGCATCCAACAGACAGAATTTATACACTTCCACCCTCCACATCTAATGTGCATTCCCAAATCAACATTTTCTCCTCTCAAGGAAACTAGTCCTCTGCTGGACAATTACCTGGGCTGGGGGTAACTGTTTTTTAGACTTCATTCTGATCATGGAACACGATCTAACCATGTTCCAAAAGCTCCATTCATGTTTGTTTCCAGATTATGAAAGCAAGTTCTGTCTTTTACAAAGACACTCCAACCTATTAGAATGACATTGCATCTTGATAGAAAGATTTCAATTGATGTACTGTCCACCACAGAACTGTAGAAAGTTAGGTTTGGAAAACAAACTCAAGGATTCCCATCGCATTTCATATGAAATTTGGTGACATGGTCTTCTTTACAGTGAGATAACGTCATCCTGGTTAGATTATACCAGTGGAAGTTAAGTGTGATGTGACCCTCAAAAGTATGTTCATGGGGAAAAGATTTTCAGCAAAAGACAGATAAAGGAAATCCAGATAAATGGAAACTGAAGGAAGAGAATTTCAGAGTATAAATAAGATATATATTCTCCTCCATGAAAATAGCCATTGAAGACACTTACCCAAGCAACTCTTCATCAGGTGAGACTTTCAAATAGAAAACTGAATGTATTTCTAAAAGCTAATTTAGAGATAAAGCAGAAGATATTGTTGTATTGATGGAACCTCCGAGTGCAATTGCTTGGCCTATCTTATGAAAAAGTCTAGACTACAGGTACCGTAGTGGTTCCTCTGGGCTTTAAGATCTCTGGAAACATCATTAATGCCTTGTGTTTACAGGGGTTTTCTCTTTGTTTTACCTCTTCTGTTTTTAATAAGCTAACTTTCAATTCTTAGCCACATGCAACTTCTCTACATCTAAAAGTGTCTCTTTTTTTTGTGTTGAGCAACCTTCTTCCTTCTATGTACAGGGCATCATCAATGGAAAATTTTGCTCTTTTTTAAAAATACTGATCCAGACAGAGAACAAAATATGGTTCTATTTAGCCCACTGAGATGATGACATTTTCCTCTCAAATAGCTTTCTCAGTAAGTGATGTTTCAACATCCTCCTCTGACAGAAGAGGGAAAACAAACTTTCAGAGAACCTACTTCTCACCAGCTGGCAGATACCCACTGAAAACTGAGTTGGAAAGCTCATGATGGCTTCCTTGAGCTCCAAAAGGACTAGTGGATGTGGGAGTGCTGAGTGACTGAAGGTGTGTGTTGTATGTTCAGAAAACATACAACATGTTTGTGAAAATGGAGGTGAGGGTGGTGTTTTTATTAATGTCTGAATGGATTAGACATTAAAAAACAAGGGCCACTATTTGGGAGGGAGAACCTGCAGTACCAGTGAAATGAATGTGTGGGCACTGTAAATGACAATCAAGAAACACTTCCCAGCAAGACCTATAAATCTTAGATTAATGTGAACTCCTGAGCTTTGCTGGCAAGCTCAAGAGAGGCTCTATGTCCCAACAGTTCAGCACCTTATTCCCTGTGTTGTGCTGCCTTACATCTATCGTCAGTGTTCAAAACCGTGTGAAACGTGTAAAATGTGATCAGTCATATTTGACAGCACTTGACATGTTTGGCTTTACATCCCAGCTGCAACGTAGCAATGGGACTCCATAGTCTAAGAAGCTTTTCACAAAAATAAAACCATTCTTCTTTCTCCCCATCCACCTTCTCCCTAGTAATTCCTTCACCTAAAGGTTCAAATAGTAAGCATGTGAGAGAAACAGCTTTTCTGACTGGGTGAGAAATGTGACATCCAAATTTTGTTCTGTTTCTGTCAAAGTCTACAGCTTATCTAAACAGTTTGCAATTACCCCAGCTAACACCTCTGGGAAGCCAGAGCTAAGGTTGCATAAGTTGCTTGTAATTTAGGAACTTGATAAAAATACAGATGATATTGCTTAAATAAAATTAATCTGAATTGTAAGAAATGGGAGGTAAGATTACAGATAAAAATACGCTGGAAAGGACAGACATGCCGAACTAGCAGGGAATGCAGAGTTCTCTGGAGTATGCCTTTGAATATTGTGTGTCTACACAGGAGATCATGGCACCTGTTAAATTTAATACATATTAAATCTTGTCATATCTTATATATCTGGGCAAATGTAGCATACCTTCATACTTCGCTGGCAGCTTACAACTCCCACATTTCAGGTTATGTTACAGAAAGTATGTAGTCAATTCCCAATGAAAAGCTGATTTAAAGGGCACCACTGGGGATTGTAAGGAGATTAAATTGTTTTAATATTTTCAGTACATGGAAGGGGGAATTTAAATGGGAAGCTGGGAATCTTTGATCCTTATGTGAAACATAAAGGTCAAGATTTTACCATAGATACAAGAGTTGGAAGATAGTTTCTGGTTGCAGAGATGTCCTTATGTCCTGGGTGGGTGCTTAAGACTTCCTTAAATCACATATGATGCACACTGATGGATCATCTTGTCAATGTACAGAGGGACTGCAAATCTATGTGGGTGTCTTCATTATTATAAATGGAAGATGTGGAATGAGATGAAAGCAGACTAAAGGTTGCTGGGAACTTGAACTTTCTGAGATGTCAGATTTTTAAGTTACCTTGCTAAATTTCCCATTAAACCTACTTATTTTAAACTCTAGTCTTCCACCATTATTTTTCATTCTTCAGATATAAATAATATTTTTTTAATTTTAATTCAATTTAGATTGTTGGAGTGCTGGTTCTTCTGTGGAAGAAATGTCAGCTCTTTTTCTAGAATAAAATTAATCTGGTGAAAAAGGCCAGCACAAGACCTAACTTAAATACCAGGGTGGGACATGAAATCTGTTGGCTGCTGTGGTCATATTCTGCCCTTACAGTCACAGTATTCTCACACTGCCCATCATTGCCAACTTGTCCATCACAAAAAATTCATGCAAGCCTTGCTTCTAGTTTAACCCCTCACAAAGTTCTAGACATATATAGAAGACTATATCTATACTACTTGTGAGCTCTCACAGTTCTTGTATGAGACAAGGAGCAAAAAGGGAGCAAGAAAAGATACTTTCCTTTCCACTCTACTCACTCACAAGATAAAACAAATCACATTTTATTACTATTTTATGCTTTATTTTTTAGGATATTGTGTAACTTTCTCAGAGCACCATTTCCTCTACATCTGATAGGAACCAGTCTTGCAAAGAATAAAAAAACATGCTCATCATAGATTACTGCTTGTGCAGGGAGAGGGCACCTGTGACCTGAGAAACACAACTACAGCTGACAAAGCCTTCTGAATCTTTGGATTGATGGCATTATCATGGAGGAAAATTGGATATACGCAGCTCCCAATCACCTCCTCAGTGTTTATCACTGCTTGGGTAAACTCCCACACACCCACTGAGAATTCAACATATGCTGTACCCAAGAAGGGAAGCTACAAAAAAAATTTAATATGTCATAGCTTGGTGGGGTGATCTTCTTCAGGCTCATAAAAATCAGCAAGCAAAGTGCTTCTGGCATCCATAGGGGTTTTTTCAGCCTAGCTAATACACTTTTATCAAACTAGTCATAGACACCAGTCACTGATGAGATCATCAGATCAAAATAGAGCTACAAACATTTTGGCATAAAGAAACATATTTGCCCAGAAAAATATCATTGGGGTTAATCAAAGTTATTCCTAAATTCATGCTGAATTTAGCAAGTCTACAGAGATTTTTTGAGAGCACAGGAAAAAAGTAATTTTGACATTTTCTTCATGAGAATTTTGATTTTTCCACAAAGTATTTTGTTCTGAAATTTGCCTACAGGTAGTATTCTTAAGAATAAAAAAACAATTCACAAAACTGAAATTAATTCTCTGCTTTGGTGTTGAAGAAAAAAGTCATCTTGAAAGAATTTTTTATTTTGCTGGGAGAAAAAAGCCAATTTGTATTAGACAAAAAACCAATATATTTATTTCAGTATTATCAAATCAGAATTCAAGCTGAAAAACCACCTACTGACAAAGCGCTAATATGACACATTCAACAACCAGCATTCAGTAACCATAAAAAAGGTTGACATTGAACACACATGGACTTGGCTGAATTTGGTCAGCTTTTTCCCCGTCCATAAGCCTCTGTTTCTGCAATTGAGAGGTAATGGGCAATTACACGGGAGGTTGTCCTTCAGCACACATCACAACTCCATCAGGCAGGGAAGGGAGAAAGACGTCCAACTGAAAAGGACTGCCTCTTTTACTGATTTTATTCTCTGGGCCCCTAGAAGAACCTGAAAACCTAGTCTTTGGAGAAAACCCATGGTCTTAGCAAATCTGGAATTTTCCAGCCCATGTTGCTTTTGAGTCATGACAAGCCAAAAAAAGAAAAAAAAAAAAAAAAAAAAGAAAAATCTGTTAAAAAGAATGTTTCAGTTTCTATATGAATCCAAAAATGCCTCATCCAATTTGTCTCAAATTTTCCAGAAAACTTAAGCTCTGACATGAGATCATATATATATATATATGAAATGTAAGACAGACTGGTTTGTAGTTTTGGCAAAGCTGGGAAAGGACAAATTGGATTGTATTTTTTAAAAGATAATTAGGGTCTCATCTTTGAATTTTCACCTTTTTAGGCAAGTCCTGCCACTGGTGACACTTTAATCATTAGAAATTATTAAAAGAGCAGCAAATATGTTGCTGAGAACTACTTTGCACTGGCAAAGAGATCACAAAGCATGTAGGAGGAGGAGGCATAAGGAAAATAGGGATGTGTGGGGAGACAACAGAGAATAAAGAGGAAGTAGTTACAAAAAATTGTGAGGATGCTGCATGCAAGGAAGAGCTGATAGGATGCTCAGGGGACTGTGTGCTGTAGTAGGATTTTAAGGACCATAAGGGACTGTAAAGTACAGAGGAGAAAGAACAAAGAGATGTTGAGAGACTGGGGAGGTGAAGACCCTCCTTAGAGAAAAGAAAGAAATAAAAAGTAATTTTCTCAGAGAGGATAGAATAACTAGAGTCATCTCAGATCAGAGAGAAGGGAAAGCCAGTTTATGCTATTGTTGGAATAATATACATATAAAAAAGTGGATGGGCTAATCACCTGAGTGGTCTTGGGACACCCATCTTCCCAGCATTTGTATTGCAGGAGAGCTCCAGTACACCACTGCCCACCTTGCTGCCAGCTCCTTCTGCACTGCAGGGAAACTACCACCGCTCCCTGAGAATGCACCCATGAAGGCATTGTAAAGGATAAAGGGTAAAGTCAACACAAAAATTTAATTAGTAAACTATGTTCTCAAAGTACCTTTGAAGAGGCTTACACTGAAACATGTATAAGGATACCCAGGCTATATGAAATCAGGTAAGATCATCCAGTTATGCTTTCAGCATACTGAAGGTCACCACCTTAAAGAAATGAAACACTTCAAAATAAAATACATAATGATAAACTACAGCACCCAGTAATAATCTGCGATAAAATAATTCCAAGCTAGAAACCCCAACCCCCCCACCCACCCCCCACTCCTGTCTTAAACTCCTTTGAATGCCTTGGGATGATGGCTTTTATTACTTTTTGTCATGATTTCATTTTTCCTTTGCAAGGAAGAAAATCTCTGTTACTCTTGGAAAGACACAGGAGGGAACCTGAGGTGTCATGCAGCTCGCTGCCAGAAACACATATGAAGGCAGCCCACTTGGCAGGAGGAAAATGACTGGCCCTGCCTGTCAGCCGCATGTGTTTCCTGGTCTTTATTCTCCCTAGCGTTACCACATGTCACAAAGTATGTTACAAAGCATTAGCAGGAATTGCAGTCTTCCCACCCAAACAAAAACACAAAACACAGCAGTGCAATTAAGTATCCCTAACAAATTAGTAAGCCTGAAGATGGGCTGCTGCAGCTGAGTTGACATAATTCATTAAGACTTTAGACTTTTGCCCTTTTTTTTTAGGGGTGAGGGGGAGCAGGGAGGAGTTTTGGTTTATTTTTTCCCTAATCTCTCTGCCTTTTGAGGGGAGAACCAGGACTACGGGCGTTTAGGTGATGTCATCTGCTAGACAACAGACATATGGAGAACATGAATTGGAAGTTTTCTACCCAGCTCCTGGCAAACCTGTGGCAGATGCCGTGTGACTGCTCGAAGCAGTCCACTGAGACACAACAGGCACGATCCCCATCCTTTAAAATGTGCAAAGGGGCCACTGGCACAACCCATGAAATTGATCTGTGGGCAGATGTTTTATCCCAGGAACTCTCTTTTAGCCTTCGTTTCCTACAAGGGCTGGTGTCCAGGGAAGGACTATGTTGGCTGAAAGGAAGCAGAACACAGGACCTTAATGAACCTCCCAAGTCACCAAAGCAGGCAATCGCATCATGTAATCCTTTTAAAATATTTACCAGCCCCGTCTTAAAGTTTGTTCAGCTTCCAGTTTCCATTATTCCTACTCATGCTTTTGCTCACTCTCCCAATTCACAGCACACATGTGCTCAGAGCCATTTGTTACTGTGCCAGGATGGTCACTCAGTTTATGTACCCCAGCCGCTTGGCCCCAGATTATGCACAGAGAACATTAGTATCTTCTTCCTGGTCTTCTCATGGCTGAGTTAAAAAAGACAAATTGCCTTGGTCTCCACACATAACACAGGCTTCCTATTCACAGCTGTTCCAGCAGGCATCCTCTGCAATTTTACTTCCAGTTTAGCCTTTGCCAGGCATGAACTATGTTCTCACTGAACTCTCATGATATTGAAAGTCCACCTCTGTTAGAAATGACTCAATACACTGTAGGATTATATTTGTTTTCTCCACAGTCATATCACACTGGCAACTGACAACCAACCTGCAATCAAGTAAAACCCTCAGTTCTTAACTTGATACTAACAACTTTGCTCTCCCCTTTATGTGCACCAATTTTCACAGCCATCTGCTTTTTCCTGTTTGACTCATGACCTTTTCTATACTGATGATGTCCCCAGCTCTGTGCCATCAGCAAAAACTGTCATTGATTTCTCGTGTTTTGTACATTACTGAGACCATTAGATGAGATCCATCCCACCTCCATATGCACCTTCCACACTGTTCAGTTCCTGAGAAAGTTCCTGGGAATCACTAGATTTTGGGTACATCATGCAAAGATGTCATCCAGCCAGAGAACCCAGTCCCCAAGAGAGAATGGGAACTTGAACTACAGAGCCCGTAATGCAATACACAAGCTTATTGTAATAATGCAATATAGTTCAGAAAATCAAAACAAAACAAAATTCAGGGATGTTGAAATGTTGTGTTTTAGGTGAAGATGTCAAAAAAATTTACCTTTCTGGGTAAAGACTTTCAGAACTTCCACTCTGAAGGAAGATGGGTGCTCCAAGCATTTGATATGCTAATATTAAGACTATTTTTAGAAAAAACACTACCTCAGTATTTATTTTCATTCATTACTAAAATTCAAAATTAAGGTTATTTTTGGATTAGCCACATGAGACTCAGAGAGATTCAATTCTAAGACAAATCATAGAATCACAGAATCATAGAATGGTTTGGGTTGGAAGGGACCTTAAAGATCATCTAGTTCCAACCCCCCTGCCATGGTCAGGGACACCTTCCACTAGCCCAGGTTGCCCAAATCCCCGTCCAACCTGCCCTTGAACCCCTCCAGGGAGGGGGCAGCCACAACTTCCAGCCACAGCTTCTCTGGGCAACATGTTCCACTGCCTCACCACCCTCACACTAAAGAATTTCTTCCTTATATCTAATCTAAATCTTCCCTCTTTCAGTTTAAAACAATTACCCCTCATCCTGTCACTACACTCCCTGATAAAGTGTCCCTCCCCAGCTTTCCTGTAGCCCCCTTTAAGTACTGGAAGGCTGCTATAAGGTCTCCCCAGAGCCTTCTCCGGGCTGAACAACCTCAACTCTCTCAGCCTGTCCTCATCGGGAAGGTGCTCCAGCCCCCTCATCATCTTTGTGGCTTCCTCTGAACCTGCTCAAGCAGGTCCATATCGATCTTATAACTGGGGGTCCCAGAGTTGGACACAGTATTCCAGGTGGGGTCTCAACAGAGTGGAGAGGGAGAATCCCCTCCCTCGCCCTGCTGGCCACACTGCTCTGGATGCAGCCCAAGACACGGTTGGCTTTCTGGGCTGCAAGTGCACACTGCTGGCTCATGGTCAGTTTTCCATCCACTAATACCCCCAAGTCCTTCTCCACAGGGCTGCTCTCAATCCACTCCTCACCCAGCCTGTGTTTGTGCTTGGGATTACCCTGACCCATGGGCAGGACCTTGTACTTGGCCTTGTTGAACTCCATGAGGTTTGCACAGTCCCACCTCTCCAGCCTGTCTAGGTCCCTCTGGATGGCACATCCCTTCCCTCCAGTGTGTCAGCTGCACCACACAGCTCAGTGTCATCAGCAAATTTGCTGAGGGTGCTCGATCCCACTGTCCACATCTCCAGCAAAGATGTTAAACAGTACCAGTCCCAACACCAGCCCCTGAGGAACGGCACTTGTCACTGCTCTCCACTTGGACATCAAGCCATTGACCACAACTCTTTGAGTGCAACCATCCAGCTAATGTTAATATTTTTATACACTGAATCATACAGGTGACAGTTTGCATAGTTATAATTTCATAAGCAAAAACAATGGGAAAATGTAGGCTAGATTGCAAAGTCGCTGAGCAAAACACTCCCTAGCAGTAATACAGATTTTGTAACAAGGAGTAATGTGTTGGGATTATGAACCTATTCTCTGTCATAGTAGTTGAACTTCTAACTTGCTGGAGCAAATATAGAAAAGAACAAATGTCTGTGCCTGTAGCACTCATTTTTCTTGCTCTAGTATGTAAAATTTATGGAATTAAACTGGTTGTTCTCACATCTGCCAGTGTTCGCAGCGTGGCATTCCCCACTATTGTTAATCTGGTTACCTCACTCTGGGTGGGAATCAGCCATGATTTCATCTTGAATTTAAAATAATACAACAAAAACAATTAGATGAAACCATAGACACGGGAGAAAAATTCCATCAGTTTGTTTTCTGACTTTAAAAAATGTCAGGGTTTTTAATCAAACCTATCCAAACTGACTTTGCAGAATAATCACATTATGCATAATACATCAAACCAGCTTCTGCAAAATAAAAGCAAAATGTCTTTCAAATGAGCAGGTTGGCTTCTTTTATTTTAATTTCACATGTTTTGCTTTTTCTTTAGGAGACTATGTCAAAGTGAAAATGCTGTATAAATTACAGACATGATCTATGATGCAGAACAATATTTATAACATGCCTTTAAAGTTATGTAATGCTGAGAACAGAAATGCAATTAAAGTAGAGAAGAGAGGAGAGGAAGTTCTGCACTCTGCAGAGCATGCTGTCTCATCTTTTAAACGATGCAACATGATGGAAACCAATAAATGTTTCTGCAGAGGTGACTGTTTTCTCATATGATGTATTGATATGGAAGGGGCTGATCTCAAAAATGCATTTTTTCAAAATCAATTTTTCAAATTCATTTGGGGAAAACAATGACATTTTCATTTTCTTTGTAAGAAAAGTATGTGCTATCTTCCCCATAAGTTCTCAGAAAAGTACAGGCAAAAGAGGGCATTTGGAAGTTATTTTCTAGTTTGTACTAAATTATTTCACGTGTTTCAAAAATAAAAAGCCATGTTTATATGCATGGATATATTTTAGAGAGAGACAGATAGCTTCTCAGAAATGGATACCCAAGATGACAGTGGCATGAGACACTTTCTCAGGATGCCAGCTGCACTAGAGAGGTCTCTTGTTTTCCACTGACAGGGTAGGGGTAATTAATTTAATTATTTCACTTTAACAAGAGATGCTATTTTTATTTATTTACTTTTTATTATATAGCAACTTAAATATTTGTCTCTCAGTAGTTCCCATCTGCCACATACTGCTCCACGCAACTGTTTGTGACTGATAAGTACAAGAAATGTGCCAAGACTTCAGTTGTGTATAATACCCATGGGATATCAGGTATCAGAACCATCAGCCTTTTTCCAAATATGTCAAATACAACTTCAGTGTCATGTCCCAAAAGTTCCTTGCCATAAAGCTGCCCATATGATGTATGTGCCTTCTAGTGCTCCAAAGAGACAGAAGATTGATCAGAAGAGTTGACACCATGCAACCACATAACCAGTACCGCACAGCAGTGCCAGCAGCATTAATGACATTTTTATTGAGAAATGTTAGCTTGCATCCATGAAGAGTTGTTTTTTGGGCAACTCATGCAGCTACATCTCTCTAGTATGGTGTCCTAGATAACTTCTTAATGTTCTGCCACAATGGTACACGAGGAAAGGACTGATGGCCAGAGAGATGCTGTGTGAGACAGATGTATGGCAACTAGGGAGAAGAGAAGCATCAAGTAAACCATTCAAATTACTACCTTTACACTGCAAATCTTAACTTTGGGGACGTGTTGATTTTTTTTAATGAAAGAATACAAATTCCCTGGGAAAATGTCCAAGTCAAATACAATTCAACACTTTTCAATGATCTCTAGCATATAAACAAAATGAGACGGTGAAAAAAAAAAAGGAAATACATCCAGCTACAGTAATGTGGAAGTGTTTTATGCTCATTATTATCTCATTTGTTTGATTTTCTTTTGGGGGATTGATCTGTTTGGGGAACATGAAGTTTGTCTTTCCCTGTATTAGAAGAGCAGGCTGTATATGAAAGCAAATGCAGATCAAAGCCTGAGGACACATAAAGGAGAGATGGCACAGGAATGGAGTGGAGGAAAGGAATGGTGTAAGGAAGGTGGAGGAAAAGTTGAGAGGACTGCTAGTTATTAATGCCAAAATAATATCCAGCAACTACACTCTGAGGGTCACAGCCTGAAGACATCATCAAAGGTGATCTGGGGATCCCAGTTGAACTTGGCTGTCTTTCCTCCTGCTCCTTTTATCTTCCAAGACACAATAGCAGCAGATGAGGGTGTTGTATCACAGAGTCCTGATCTAGACCATTCCCACACACTGGTTTTACATGGCAAAATATAAGAGAAATTTTATTCTGCTAAGTCTCTGTGTACATAATGCACAAATGCACTTTCCAGAGAAAGGGCTTCACAGATCATCCTCTTCCATATTAGATAGGAGGATCCTGAAGGAAGCTGAACTGATTTGCAAGACCACACAGAAAGATAATTACATCTTGTATATTCAGGCCTATTTAACAGGAGAGACGTTATTGCTGATCACAAATTCAGTGTTGAGAGATCAGCTCCTCACAGATTTTAAAATTTGATCCTTCTGTTAAGACACTCAGATCTGGGCAGTCCTCTCTCCTCAAAACCAACCATGTGCACTCAGTTGAAGCTGTTCGCCATGCTTAGGCATCACCAGTGGCTACACTTGTATTCCTCCCTCACAGAATTATCAAAAGTGGACAGACTGGGACTTTTGCAATAATAACTTTCGAAATGAGAAAATTTCTAAAAGAGAGACTTGACAGTAGAAAGCTAAATTAACCATTTTAGCATGTCAGACAAGCCTCGCACGAGATCCTCCTCAAAATGGATATAAATGCATCAAATAGACAATTAATTGCAGCAGGTTAATTGTAATTAAAATGTTCTTGCTGTAGTTATTTGTTATTATACCTTGATTTTTGAACAGGATCTTCTGAATTCTGACTAATTTCCCTCTCCAGCAAAGAACAGGCCACACTTTGAAATGGGATCAACCTCGCTTCTTAACATTATAAATAGTTATTTAAGAAGCGAATATGGAAAACAAAGGTGTTCTTCTGACTGAAGCAGGCTCCCAGGACTCAAGGATTAGCAAAGTGAGTACTGAGCCATGTAGATATCCAACTGCACCCTCTTACTAGGCAAAGGGATGCCAGAATAACATTCTCTGCTCTGCCAGGAGTCTGGATACAAGCCAGTGCCAACAAACCATAGGTACAGAAAGACAAGCCACATTTTACAGATCTGATCTTACCCCATCATGCTGCAAAGGTTTTGAGTAACCATGGAGTCACAGACACATCAGGTGACTTGGAGTGTAAAGTCAGGCCTACTGCTGTCTTAGCCCTGCCTCATTAAGCCTGTGCTGGGAAAGAAAAGGGTGTGCATAATATTTTTAATATTTCCTTTTTAAAAGCCTTGAACTCAGAAAAGAAAAACAAACACACACATTTTTGAACATCTGACAAAAGCTGACAAATCCTGGCCCCAAAGTCCTTGGAAATGGCACTCTAAAATTTAGGGTTTAAGTTTTAAGAAGAATAACAACTTAAATAAAAGAAGATTTTTGTTGAGGAATCTTCCATTTTCAGTAAAAACTCTTTTTTTTTTTTATTTGCAAAGTTTGGATGGAAACTTTTTCGCTAGCTCTACTTGCAATCAGATACATGTCATAGCTCTAAGACCAGCCACATGGGCTAGTTTTCTAGGACTCTAGTAAAATATAAGCTCTTCTTTGACTTCACAGATATCAAAGGAGGCCAACTTCTTATGTTAGACTTCTGTTTTCCTCCTTTTGTTCTTCAGGACAAGCAAAGAGTTCTGAAAAATGAGCTGAACTGGAGACATGCACTCTCACAAAATAGTCACAACACATGAGTGCTGTAGTTCCAGATTTGTAGGTCATTTTATCTGGTAATACCTCTCAGAAAGCTTCAAGAGTCAGAAATAATTTTTATCAAACACTCCATTTTCTGCATTGGTCTGCTCCTGCTAAAAGAAACATGGATATTTGCATTAAAAATGCTCTGGTCTTCATTTTGTTCTTTTAAGATGCATGTGTCCTGCTGTTCAGTTCTCACTGGGATTCATGGATTTCTTCAGAGCAACCAATAGCGATGTGATAGTCTTGGACTAGAGTCCTGACACTCAGGCCAAAATCAAAAAACTAAGAGACTATTTTCTTGCAAGTACTCTGAGAAGTGTTAAAACTTGAAGACAGAGGGAGAGCATACAGGTCAACTATTGGGCTGCTAGTTTTGCCATCCTGCCAAATTTAGATTTGTTAGAGTTATAACAGGGACAGGCCAAACAGACTGTGGGACACATGTGCCAGGTCCAAATGCAGAGGGAAAAACAGACTCTGCCTGACAGAGCTTAGGCTACAAATTATGCCACTGACAACCTTGAAATCAGATTAACAGGACTGTCTGTAACCACAGAGGAGAGTTAGGGCTTTTTCCCTACAAAGTTGCCTGAGTTCAGTAAGCTACTTGAACGTAGCATTACAGCAGTCACCAGAGTAGTCCATTTCATTCTAAGGGACTGCCTACATGCTACACAGCACACGTTTAAGAATACTCCATATAGGAACCTAGAACATCATATTTCTGTGCTCCCATTTGATCTCCACTTCAGAAAAGTGTGCCTGCATGGTGAAGTCACTTCTCTGTAACTGGGTTGTCCCTGACTAACACATATGAAATGTTAAATAAAACATCATAACAGGCATTATGCAGGCTGTGAAAAGAGACTGGTGGCAGGCATGGTTCCACACAAGGTACCTCAGGTGTCACTGCCTGCCCTATGGGAAGAACATTCATGGAAATCAAAGGCAAGATGGTACATATGTTTAAAATGTAACTTCACTACAAAGCTCATACAAAACTCTTCTCAAGTCTTGCATCAGGGGAGAATGAAACAAGAATAAGATCATTCCTTTCCTACAGCAGCCCTTTCTAGCACTATACTTTTCTTCAGGTTATTTCCAGACTCTGAGTTCATTTAGAGCTGGTTCCCAGATGATCCCCCTCTCCCAGCCCTGCAGGCTGGAATTCTCTGTCTACAGGGCAGGTGCAGCACCAGCAGATGTAGCATGAGTTTCTCCAGATATTCACAGAGCACATCCATGGAAAAAGGGCGTTGTTCACACAACATGCAATTACACTGTGGAACTCATTGCTCCAGGAAACTGGCACAGCTCAAAACCTAACAGCAATAAAAAAGGACCAGATATTTATGTGGCTCTCAAGAACATCCACAGTTGTAACAGGCAACAATAGCAAACATTTTTCACTTGAGGGCTTATGCTACTTCCTAACTTCTGGAGATCTGAATGGCACTGGACAAGAAGGTCAAATTACCCTCTTCTCTCTTCTCACCCATTGTACCACAGGATCCTCTGAAATCTTTGTTCTGGATCATGTAGGATCTGGACAATGGACTGGATGGGCAACATTCCAAAAAAGGACATCAGTTCCCACTTATCTATACTGCAGAAGAAGGAAGAGGGGAGTAGAGTTGCCTCAAGTTTTTCTTTCTTCACCACTTTCCACTGAGATTTGATAACAGCTGTCATGTACTTCAGTGTCGTTCATTCACAAAGCTCAGAGTACTCTCTGTAGAGGTTATGTCCTGTTATCACCAGCCTAGGAAGGGATGTCAAAAGAGCTGAAGTGACTTTTGCTAAGTCTTGCACAGAAACTGAACATAAGAATCAAGAAAACCACAATACACTTCTAGACCTTCATAACTTTGCAGCCATGCTGGTATTTTCTAGTTGAGTTGCACGTGTCATGACTCTGCCCACTGTAGGCTGGCATCCAGCCTGCTGCTCTCTTCTAGTCAGACTCTGGCTTCTCACATTGGGATTGTGGTGGGCTCTGCTTTGAAATGAGATGCCTGAAAATGGTTGACACCTGTAGTCCTCTGGCTCTCGGGAAAATTTGTTAACCTTCAAGGAAAGTCTTGGAGAGAAGGGACTTTCAAGTTTTACAAGATGGTGAAGTTCTCTTTGGTTCTTTTAAAAAGCATTAGCAAAGGTCAGATTAACAAGTCAACACTGAAACTAGATATGACCAAGACTCCCAAAATTGATGCAGAAAAGAAAAGAGGTGGGTGGGGACTGGGTGTGGGGGAGAAAGGCCCACAACACAACATTGGCTCTGATCCTTTCCCCCTTGTTGGGCCTGGGGCACACTTGATAAGGTGAAGGGAAATTGTAAAATTAGACCTGGCAACCTACACAGAGAGGCCCAGTGCAAGGCCCTTGGCCTGAGGCAAGCTGAGAAAGTTGAGGAATTGTGGGGGAAAGGGGACTTGGCAGGCTAACTTCCTGTGGCTGCATCCAGGGCTAATTAGTTTTCAGTGTTCTGTGTGTGTTTGAATGGAAACGAGCCAGCACTGAGAGGCACGGGGTGAGGAAATCAAAAACACATGCACCAAGAAGGAAGAAGGGGGGAAAAAAAAGGAATAAAAAAAAAAAAAACCAAAAAACCACCACCCTGTCCTTTTTAGCTACATTTTCTTTTTCAGGAGGGGATCTCATCATTTTGTTCCATGAGCACTAAATCACCCCGGCTCCCCTGTCTATCACATCTCACATCTGCTTCAGAACTCATTAAACATCAAAAGGCCTGCCCTATCAGTTCTGCTTAGTTAGAAGTCTGAGTTACTAGAGTCCTAACCAGGGAAGATTTTGTATGTTTTTAATAATAGCTTAAGGAACTTCTTAGCACCCCATAAATTACTTAATGCAACAAACTCTTCCTGTGGACCAGCAAATGTTTTACAGAGGAGCTGAACGCTGCCTTAACATGCTTGTGGTCAGTCCAGAGTTACGTAGCAACCTGCTTAAATGAACCTTTAATCCATGTTTCAGTTTAGGAATTGTTTTCTCATGTATCCTCTCCTGCCGCTAGCCCACTCTTATTTTTACTGCCGCTCTAATTTTATATAACTGCATTATAACTTGTATTTCCGTAGTATTTTGATCCTCAAGAATGCCAAGGCAATTATTAAAACAGCAATCATAACACTACAGCACCAATGAAATCTGCCTACTTCTGCCATACCATTTCTCCAACTTCAAATACACATGTACGGTGCCCTCCACTACTGCATTGCCAGACAAACAGTTCATGAAAATAATTTATATACAGGAAACACAATGAACACAGTAAAGGCTCCAGTGGGCGTTTGTTATTAAGAGTACAAGAGCTCTTTAAAATGAGCTGAGCCTAGACCGAGTGCAATTTCTGAGTGCTTGTTATTCAGACAAAAGCAAATCAATTTTCATCAGGACACTCACAAACTTTTGTCTTTAGTGATTAAGTTTTTTCTGCCTAATTGGAAGTTTCTGTCTGGAGCTGTTTTATCACTACAGAACTTCCATCCCTCTTGATAGAGTCAGAAAATACCTTTTTCATACTTTTCCTCATGCTTAGGAACTACTAGATCACTTTTGGTCACACTTTTTAAAAAATCTGACCAGTGGTCAGACTTGAAAATGTGAGTCCCATAGCTGAAAATTTCAGATGGTGGCAGGCAAATCAAGGAGAGGCTTTGAACTGAAAAAAAAAAATCTGCAGCTCCAGTTTTAGGAATCATCCCCACTCAACTGATACCAATAAGCTTTGTCATATAGTTGCAACTGTTCCTTCTTCCATCTGAGGTTGGGGGCATATCTGTACTTCAGACAGGCTGAGGTTTAGCAGCATCCTCGACTCCTCAGAGTTGCACTGATTCTTGATAGAACCCCAAAACTCAGAATCTCTTCTCTCTCAGTTCTGTGGGTAAGAGATCAACTTTTAAAAAATAGAAAAAGTTAGAAAAATATTAAAGAATGGTGTTCAAAAATAAGAAAAATAATGGTTGTATGTATATGTTTCTTTTTATTTTTATTTACCAGGAGTGACATTCTAAGCTAAAAGGTATATAAACATATCTTCTTAAAAATTATAAATCAACCATTTTCAAAATGTGAGCATAAATAAAAGGAAATAAAAAGTAAATAGCATGACCCTCAAGCCATGTTGATCTATATTAATCACGGAGCATAAGCAGAGATGTGTGTCGGCCCTATGCACCCACTGGCTATCGAACACTCACCTTGGTGCAGGTGAAACAACCTTGGATATCAGAGGTGCTATTAGACTAGGAGTCAAGGAAAAATTAAGTCAATGGCAAGCTATTAACCCTTTTCTAGGATTGCCATTGCTTGCCAACAAACTGTGGATACAGCTTAGCAAGAGAGGCTTCCATTTCCAAACACAGTGTGTCTATGTCCTTGCACTTTAGAGAACAGTCCTGCAGAACAGGACTCCTACACCTGCAGTGGGTGCAAGACAGCCTCTTAAGGGAGCACATGTTCACTTCTTCCTCATGCAGAGCGGTGCCAGTGCTGTCTGACCAGATCAGTTTTAAAGGAAAAGTACCAGGTTTATTCCAACATGATGCACCATTAAGGAAAATGTTACCTCTGTTCAGGAACACGTATGAGGAAATTAAGTCCAATAGGGGATACTTAGTCATTTAGCTCTGTTCCAGGATCTGTGAGGTGGTCCCTTCAATGACACTGCTGATAGGACAATTTCACAGCTGTCAGAGCTGCCAGCTGAATTCCTAGATGATCCACGGCCTTTGTTCATTGATCCTCTAAAGAGGGACCTTTATCTAGGATAAGCTTCCCATAAAAAAAACCCAAGTCACCAGAGGTCCTGTTCAGTGTATCCATGCTTCTGGGGACTGTCTGTAACCCTTCACCTTGACAAGTACTGTAATGAAGACATCAGCTTATAAGAGTACATCAGTGAAATGCAGCCAGTCGCAGTGTTAGTCTCTCTTATACTACGTGCTTAAGGAATGAAGCACCAAGCTAGTCATTGAACAAACACCCTTGTGCAATGCAAGGCTGACACCCCCCTAAAAGCATGATGTTGGAGATTAAATTTAGTCCTTGAGAGTTCACATATGTTTAAGCACAGAGATGTTGGGTGACATATGACTCCAAAACTGTTTACTACACAAATACTTAAATGACGGAGAGGAATTCAGCTTATTACAAGTTCTAAATAGAGACTAAGTACATCAGGAAATGATGACAACTTGAAGGTAATTACGTTTAGACTGAAAAATGCCTCAGCCACAGCTCACTGTGTTTGGGACCCCATGTCAGACCATAAATATTCCAGAATCACTGGAAGACTATGAATAACACTAAAATGCAAACTACTTAGAAGGTATCATTGCACGGGCAAGTCTTTCAAACAGATAGGCCATGTACTCCAGATCTGAGGACAACTATGCTCAGCCCCTAGCTGATGCTCTCCGATAAGGCATTCAACAGCTGTAGTCTTCCTTCTGTAACTGTTATTTTCCTCTGTATTCACAATTCGTACCCTGCACCAGTTTAAATTAAGCACCCCTATGGAGGAAATGACAGGTTCTGAGTGAAAGAAGCTCTAGGGAGTGTGTGTGCTTTCCCACTCTTTGATTTCCCCCTTCATGTGGAGCTCACACTGCCTTGGGATGATATTTACTCTTAACTTAGAGTCAAAGAACATATTTGCTTTCTGTTTTTCATTAAATACAGAGGGTTTCACAAAAGAGGCCATTTTTCATCAAAAAATTGTTTTCAAGTGAAAAATATCTACCAGCTCCATTCCTGACTCTAAACAATTCCTGGCCTAGAAGCACATTACTGTGACTTTACAGTTCATAGAGTGTGACTCAAGAAATGAGAAAAATGTTTTCAAGAAGTTGCCATGAATATTTTTAAAAAAACCCAACAAAGTATTTATATCACAGCTAACAGTCCAGCTGGTAGCCTGCATGCCATCTGAGACAGCCACAGCATTCACTAGCATCAATCTTGCTCCTTTTTTTGATGACGGGCTCTACATTTGCTTTCATTCAGCCTCCTGCTTCCTCCTTCATTTTCTATCACTTTAAAATAATTGTCAGTAGCATGATATAAGCTGTAGTGGTTTTGCCCTTCTTCTGACTTCCTCATGTTCCTGCACTTAAAGACATCCTAGAATAAGGACAACTGCCTAGGTTGAAGGAGGCAATTGAACAGAAGGTACTTGAGAGAGGTCAGAATCATAAACTGAAGGTGCTTGGTGCGCTGTGGCTCATGCACCAAACGGGACATGAGGGCTGGCTCTACATTAATGCTTTAAGAGGTGAAGTATGTCTTACTTGGGTTCTAAAAGCTTTCATACGACGTTCTTCATATGTGCTCAAATTCTTTGCGGCTTCATCAAAGCGAAATCTACCCTCTGTTCAAGCAGGGAATTTTCTTTTTTTTTTTTTTCCTTTCTTTCTTTTCACCAGAGACTTCCTGTGTATCTTTCTTCTAAAATGACATAAATCCCTCCCTCATCCGACCAGTGCATACAGCATATTTGGAGGCATCTTATATAAACAAAATAAACCAGAGTTTATCAGCAGAGATCAGGTCAACTGATCTGAGCCCTAAATAGTGATGTAGTTTTGCACCTATGCCAACAGCAAAAATTTCCCTTTAGCTTCAGACTAAAGTACTGTCAATTATAGAGTTCAGAAACCATGACTCAAATACAAGAAAACTGTTAGACTCACTTAAAAGTCATGAAATATACTTTAAAATAATAAATTGTAATATTTTTAATGTCTTTCTAGATTTTAAGCCTTCACATTTGGCCCCTTAATATACAAATACACTATTTGTATGGACAAAGGATGAGATATACAATCCCTTCTGCAAAACAAATAAACCAAAATATTATCTATCATGAGGCCCACAGGTACAAAGCATGAATTAACAGCATGAACTGAGGTGAAGAGGCACAGTGGAAGTTCAGTCTGATTTTAGAAAAACACCATGCTCCCCTTTTCCAACTTCTAAGACAGAATATAAGGTAACAAAAATAAAAAGACATCTGCACTCAGAAGACTTGATAATGCATTCCATGTTGGCAGGACACTATGAGCTAGCTACTACGTGCCAGTAACACAGCCAAAGAAGGCATCATTGCCCAGGAAGAGAGGCGAGCTGAAGCCATTAGGGATATGCTAACAATATAACCACCAAGTTATAACCGTGCATGATGATTTCTCTAGAGAGCTAAGCAGAAAATAAAACCACTGCCTCCTCCAATGGAGTATATCCAAGGAATGCAGAAGCAATGCTGTTTGACATCTCTAGAGTGAGTCGTCCCAGTAAGCAAGACACTGGATATAGAAAGCAGGTGTGATTATTTTAGCATCTCTGAAACATCCATCCATCTAAATATCTAAGCACTGGTAGTACATACATCACCACGATATACATAAAAGTCACAGAGTTATTATCCCGACAATATAACGCTACAGCCCAGAAGCTGAGGGAATTTTTAATTTTATTTCTTCTCCTCATTTTCTATTCTCCTCTTTGCCTTCAGTTATTGTTGTTTTAAGCTTCAGTGAAGACAGGAGTTTCTACATTTTATTCACAGAATGCCAAAGTCCCATCTCCCCTGGAAAGCAAGCTAGTGCCTGGGAAAATTTCATCTCCTGCTCTCATGCCATTGCTTTCAAGTCTGACAGTTTCTTAACACCTCCTGTAAAATAATATAGAAACTATACACATATCATTTGATCCCAGAAAGAGTATAATTTCACTTTTGTTTATCACTTACTTTATTTCTTCATCTATGTATTATTGCTCTTGCAAACTATTTGGCAGCATATACTGTCACTCAAATGGAAAGAATGACAGTTTTAGCAATGATCCGAAAGGTAAGGAAGATCCTCTGCACGTACTCTGAGGTTCAGTTTTCTCTAGACCAAAGCTATTATAAATAGATTTTCTGAAAATCAGCAGCACTTGGTTTTGGCCAGATGAAGGTCTTCTGCAGCATGATTCTTTCCTTAATAGTGGCTCTCACTCTCAGATGTGTTACCTTCATCTTTGCAGACTAAGGAGGGTTTGACTCCCAAATTCTGCTCTTGACTATTAGTGGTTCTTTCTTTGGATGTGTTAATTAAATCTATATCTTTCTCCCACAGAGTAAGCACACTGCGTTTTAATTTTCCTGTCTAGACAATGACACCAATAATGCAATAAATAAAAAATAACATTAAAAGTTACCCATTATCTGAAATCATCTATATTCCTGGGCAGCCATCCTTCCAAGGGCTAGATTTTCTGAGATCTAGTTCAACAATTCACGCTCCCTGAACGGTTTGCCCTTCTTCTTCCCTTTCTCTTTGAAAACCAGATTTTAGAGAAACTAGATTAAGCATTAACTCATTCTTCTTCCTTTGCTGCTCTTCTCCACTCCCTCTGAGTCTCAGGTAACTCTTGTTTTGACGCTCTTCATCCAACTTTTTCATTTATGGATCAGTTGTGTTTCAAATCTCCCGTCTCAGAACAAATCCTTGTTACATATGCTGCCTGCTTCTTGTTCTTTGAAAATGTTTTTTTCATAAAGGAATGCTAGCTCTTTGTGCTGTAATTACAATGGGCCTGCAAGAGAAGGCTCTGGGGAAAGGCGAACTCTGTGAGGATGTCTTCATGGTAACTTCTTAGGAGGGCTATGGGAAGGACACAGCTCTCCCAGGAAGGAAAATGGTTCCTCTCCCAGAGCACATGAATCCTCAGGGATATACTGAAGGCAAGGCCATCTGTGGAAAAGCTCTGTATTGCCCTGCTCCCACATTTTTAACACTAGCAGGAGGGTGTAGAATAGAAGACACTGATGGGAAGAACTAGCTTTTTGTCAGCCTCACTATGTCCATTCAGAAAAGGATGAATACGAAGGCACATGGCTGACCTTCCTTTTCCACTGAGGATCCGAGTTTTTCAGTGCTTCTTCTCTCATCTGCTAGAACCAAAATTGCAATGCCCCAATTCTACTTTACTGTGGTTTTATTCCTATAAGTTCCCATGGAAGTCAAATGGAGCCAACCTCAGTAAAAAGTAAGTAAACAATGAACATGGGATTGAGGGTTTGGTCCTACATTTCCTAATCTTCTTTTACCCTCTCCTTTTTTTTCTTAACTTCTTTGTTCTCTTTCTTTTACTTCTTCAATATACTAGTGAATTCAGCAAGTAAGTCACTCCATACCCTCTCTCAGCAGAACCTCACGTGTCCTGGTGCCAAACTACTCTCTGCCTCTCATGTTCTCTTCAAACCTCTCAAAGCAGATACCAGACAGTGTCTTCACTAACTAGACTCCCTTCCTTCTGAAAAGTAAAGTTATTTTTCCCATTCAGTTTAGGAAACTATTTGATCCTTCTTTGACTAATAGGAATTTCTGACAGTTACCAGCATACATAAAGCTTATGCTTCTCCCTAAACTTGTCATTTTGTGGCATTTGCTCGTTTGAGAATATTTTGTTCTTACAGTCTTCTGCCTTGGTGGTTAGTAGCAAATGCTCATTTATATTTGTTTGTTCCCTTACCCTCTTCTGTTCTGTCTAGCTTGTACTCCTCATGATGTCCTTCCAGTTTTAAGTATCACTTTATTAAATTTCACTGCATTGTAATATACATCCATTAGCACAGCCTTATCTTTAAAACTACTTATCTGATTCACAAGCTCCCTGTGCTTTAGTACATTCAGATGTTCCTATTTTTAATGTGTAAAATAACTCCATCTTTCAGCTTTTGTTTATCTTCTGATGTTAGGAGAACTCATCAGACTATTTGTGTTAAGCAAAAACTTGTGCTTCTTATCAGGTTTAGACACACATTGGTGGAGCAAACTCATCCAGCATGAATCATTTACACCTGTACATGTCACCAACACGGTGCTTTTGCAAGACGTGTACCTAATGCCAAAATGAGATAATCTCTTACATGTTGTTTCCACACACATGAAGACCCTACATGTGAAAAAAGAAATGCAACTACTAGTTGCAATTGTAATTTTGCAAAATTGAACAGAGGGATTAACACTAGACTGACAATCAGACCCAAATCTTCTCTTCGAACCATCGCTGACAGGAATATTTTGCTGAAATCCCCACAGTCAAAGCTCAGCTATACAAATAAATACTGTAGCAGATCCTGACAGGAAGACGTTCAGCCCAATCTTTTCCAGATGGCAGTGATGGATGGCTGTGTGCTTCTATTTATTTGGTTTCCCAGGCAATGGTGTCCCGCTTTCACTGGTCATCACTTGAAGTACTTTGGCTTACAGACCGGCACAAGAGCCGTGTACACTGCCAGACAGGTATTCTGGTGGGCTTACTCATTGCTTGGATGTCATGACTGCAGAAAAGAAGCTAAATGTTACCACTTTGCTGGGATTATCTTTTCTAAAAGCTGTATGTCTTAAATTTGTGACAAACTCTTGGCACAGGATTCAAGGAGCTCCCAGGTAAAGCAGAGACCAATCATATGTAACTTGCCGATTACTGAGATATGCCAGTTCTGAAAACAATACAGTGACCTAAAAAGAAGAGAGAGAGAGAAAGAGAGAAAGGAAAGACATCCAAATCCCAAACCACATTGACTGAAAATGTGGCTGTGACTATTGTTCTGTTCTGTAAAACACATGGTACTTTACATAAGGCTATAAAACAAACGGCCATAGATCAGGGACTTACGTTATAGAATAATGTGTGGGGAAGAGTGGAGTTGGGATACAAAGGCTTCTGAATCCAGACCATTCATTCTGCCTGGCTATGCTTGAGTAGTGAACCAAAGTTATTAGCAGCAAACACATGTTTGGTGGCCTAGGTAAAATGATCCATTGCCTCCAGATGATGTTCATTTTGCAGGCATCCATACCAGGGAATAAAATGGGAAGGGAACTGCTTGCTGCAGGGGTATGAGTTCCATGATGCTAGTACATTGTAAGCAATCTGGGGAAGAGGTTCTATTTTCATGTGTTCATGTAATATGAGGCATAACAGGGCCATATAGATGACTGGGGGTTTTGACGCTACTGCAAACATAGCAATGGATAAAGGCAAATTCTTGATATGACAACTTACTGGTAAAACCAGGTGGCATCTGAAATGTGGAGACACCCAGGATTCAATGCCTAAAGGGAACAGACACAAAGAAATGCATGCCCTTCCCATGGTCTCAAGTCACAGACTCACTTGCAGAGTCATTTTTAGGAGGGCAATACAGCCAATAGAGTGGAATTATGATAAAGCCTCCTTCTAAATGAAAGCACACACATTAACATCGGTAAGTGGACAGATTAGGGGAAGGTTTCTTAAAAAAAAAAAAAAAAAAAAAAAAAAAGCAGCTTTATCTGGAATCCAAAGACAGCAGGAAGTGAATGAAATTAGTTGAGGCTGTGGGGATGTGGTCACGCTTCTCTGTGTAGACAAACAGATGGGCAGCAGAATTTGGCATGTGCTGGTTTGGACAGCTGGGACTCAAGGAAGCCATAGAAAGGGAATGATAAGAGTATGAGAAAATGAAGGCAGACCGAGGATTTCAGCAGAGGCTGAGTTGCAACACCAGTGTACTCAGGCACAAGTTTTGCACAAAGCAGTCCTTACCTACTCGATTAGAGACTAAAGTTAACTACTGGGCTGAACCATACTATTCAACAAACAGAAAAATAAAGCTATAAAAACACTAGTACAATGACAGATAATCCAAAGTCAGAAATAGTGTGCCTGGTTTTTATGCTGCCTATATTAGTCTTTCCTGTGGATGCACATTATGGTTCTACTTTTAATTACACAACCATATGACACTTTTTCTTTAAAAGTTTCACCTTCATGTTGAAAAATGAGAACCACAAAAAAAGGGCACACTGGTGGCATGTGTATGGGTCACCAACAGGATAAGAGATTTTTTCAACCAATACAGCTCCCAGTTGTGTTATCAAATACCTGACAGCAATATTAGACTGTCAACTGCTTTAATCCTACATACAGAGACTAAGCCCTCTCACAGGTAAGTGAATAGAAAAGGAATTAGTGATTCTCAGGGTTTGACCCAGAGCCTGGAAAGGAATGAAGACTCTTCCTTTTCCTTCCAATTTGGACCTTTTAACCCTTCCTTCTATGTGTCTCTGTCCTGCTTCTGTCTCACCTTGGTCCCGCTCTCCTCATCTGGCTGTTCACAGCTGCGTGCTTTAGAAAAATTGGCCCCACACCACAACAGAGCAAATTCTACCCTCAGCTTTTCATCCAGCCCCTTCTGATCCCTCTCTCACCCTTCTGCTGCCACATGCCAAGTTGCAGTCTCCTGCCCAGGTTACACCCAATCCCTGCCAGAGTTCCAGCCTGCCAGCAATGGCTGAACTGTCTAAGGAGACACCATAGCTAAGGAAAGTGAGGATTTCTGAACAGATCGTGGCAGTAATTTATTTTATACATACTCTTGGCAATAAATTCATTGCTCACACATAATATGCTGCTGAGTTCCAGATCATTATTTTCCTAGCCACTCAGCACCAACACAACAGCTGCAGTTGGCCCAAAAAAATTGAGGAGTGAGGTGAAGACACAACCAACAGCAGCAGCAAGATCCCAGCTATTTGCCAAACGTGACATTTTCATACAAGAACAAAACTGAAATAAGCATTGGTAAGCTTCTTTGTTTATGATGAGAATTTGAAAAATTATCCCAGTGAGTTGATTCACTCTTCCTGTAGATTCTGAGTAAAAAACTATCTCAGCTTTTAGGACTGTGCTTAAAGACCACTACAAAGGACAATAAGCAATCCACATGCCAAAGAAGCAGATGAGCAGGTAGGCACATAGTTTTTATGGCTAAAGGAGAAAAGTGGGAGGTTATCTTGACCTCTAGTGCAATACAAGGCACAGAATCTATACAAATCCCAAAAACTTCTTGGTGAGCTGGAGGACATCTCCCAGGCAAAGAGCCAGTTATTATGTAAATCTACTCAGTTCCTTCAAGAAAACAGGAATACACTGCATTTGCTGATAAGTTTTTTCCAGCAACTCTTTGGCCTGACCATGTGACTGACCTTGATTTTCAGTGTGAATTTGTCTATTTCACAATGTGTAAATTTGCAGTCTCTTGGTCACTTCTGCCTTTGTCTGAGCTGTTTGATCAAAATCTTCTGTCCATATAGTTACCTACAGACCATGTTGAGCTTTCATCTAACTTCCACTTGAGTTGCTCTCTCATTATGAAGACTCACTTTAGGGTCATATTTGTAATTGCTTCTAAACCCTTGTCATTTTTTCATCACCTTTTTGAAGTGCAGACAGCAGAACTGGGCACACATCTAGTGCCAGATTAGTATCACCAGCACTGTTTGCAGAGGAAATATGATCTCTTTATTCAGTGTCGTCTGTTTATACACCCAGTGATTACCCAGCCATCACTCACCGGGCTCACTCAGCCATAGCACCACAGCAAAAGGTCATAACCAGTCTCTCACCACAAACTGGACTTTCCAAGTTACTGCCTCCCAACTGATAGACTTAATCACACCAGGTCTACCTACTTTCTTTGTCCTACTAGTATAGCATTCCATTACCTCCAAACAGGTGAAAAAAATTATACCAGCTGTGTCAGCCTCCTGCAGAACTTCACAATAAGAGTGCTTTGACAACTCAACCCTACAGCATGGCACTAACTGTGGGATGTGACAGATCAGCCAGTTCCTTTTCAGAACATGTATTTGAGTTGTGCTTCCTGCTATCTAAGGAATATCCTTTGTGTGACAGCTCAACAAGAATACTGCAGGCTGCACCATTTACATCCTGAGAGAGAGGGAAATTGGACATGAGCCTAAAAGGAAGAAACGGGTAAGGAGGAGTCTAGGAGAGATCCCAGTATGGGTTATTTCCAGGTACAGAATCCTACTTGAGTGCTCAGCTACATGCAGAGAAAAAGAAATTGATTGCATTCCACTCAGTAATGTTATTCATTCACTATAGGTTATGTTTGTCATGGAAATTATGCTTATTCACCTGACTTTTGGCCAACTACAGATACAACACTTTTCACCACCTAAGGATTTCTACTTCTATTGACATTTCAGCTGTGGACTGTACAATTTCACTCAAAAACCTCACCACAAAGGGCATGCTCTGTCAAAACAGGCAAAAGCATAAAGAAACAGCCCTCCAAATATCCTACTTAACCTTAGTGTAAAGTGATGCAATTAATCTGAAGACAATGTGTTACTAGCTGATGTTAAGGCCAGCATCGGGCTTGACTGTCCATACTCAGTCGATCTGAACAGGCTTGTAGGCACTGGCTGAAAATATATTGCATTTCTATGATCGATGTTCTATTATTTCTGACAATACTCTGTAGAAAAAGAGTTTTATTTCATACAGCTAGAAACATTTTAAGGGGAAAACATACAGAAAAAAAAACAAATCCCTAGAGATTAAAATCAGCAGTTTCAGGAATGGAGACTCAAGATCTTTCTGTTTCAGAATTTATTGGGCCAGAGAGGAGAGGCTCAAATTTGCACAAGTTTTGTGCAAAGGGACATAAACTTGGGGAACTCTATGCTGTTGACACTCTCAGCAGGGGCTGAAGACTGTTTCTGGCTGAAGTCCACACTGATTTACAATGCTCAGCATCCTATCGAGACAGCAACATATGTTATTCCTATTATCTTGCATTCTTTCCTTCCACTCCAACACCATATAGTCCAGTGCTAGGAGAGATGGTAATCACTAAATGTTGTGTGCTGGTTTTGCCTTCAATAGAGTAAATTTTCTTCACAGTAGCTATTATGGGGCTATGTTTTGGATTTGTGCTGGAAACAGTGTTGATAATACAGGGATGTTTTTGTTACTGCTGAGCAGTGCTTACACAGAGCTAAGGCCTTTACTGCTCCTCACACCACCCCACCAATGAGTGGACTGGGGGTGCACAAGAAGTTGTGAGGGGACACAGCTGGGACAGCTGACCCCAACAAACCCAAAGGATATTGCATACCTTATGAAGTCATGCTCAGCACATAAAGCTGGAGGAAGAAGAAGGAAGGGGGGAACATTTGAAGTGATGGCATTTGTCTTTTCAAGTAACTGTTAAGTATGATGGACCCCTGGTGTCCTGAAGATGGCTGAACATCTGCCTGACAATGAGAAGTGATCAATTCCTTGTTTTGCTGTGCTTTTGCTCTGCTTATTAAACTGTCTTTATCTCAACACACAAATTTTACTTTTTTTTTTTCTGATTTTCTCCTCATCCCACTGGGAGGGCAGGGAGTGAGTGAGAGGCTGTGTCATACTTAGTTGCCGACTGGGGTTAAACCACAACAAGTTGTAATTATACTACTCTAAGACTGCAGAGGACTCTGCTGCTGAAGCATTTTCCTGACCAGAACTATGGATTTGAGTTTTACCCATGTAAAGTCCAATTACCTGAACTTCTCTCAAAATGCCATGCTGTTGATTGTATGAAAATTATGCCACATATAGAGCCTTTTTAACTAGAAAATTAACAACACTCTTGACCAACCATTGAAACCATTTCAGCTCTGAGACAAGAGAATTGCACTGTACTCACTACTGATATTCTAAAAACAAGTTAGGAGATTTTGTGAGGAGAGGAGAGGAGAGGAGAGGAGAGGAGAGGAGAGGAGAGGAGAGGAGAGGAGAGGAGAGGAGAGGAGAGCTCACATTTTCTGTAGACAGTGATCAATTTAGATAGGAAAATCTATTTCCTGATAGAATTTTTTTTTCCACATGGGTTAGTTCAAGCAGAATTCAAGCACATAGGAAAGATACTTGCAAAGCATTTTGTATAGAGAAAAATTTAAGCTAAACAATGAGCCAAATTTCTAATTATTCTTAACAGTATTTTCAGTTTAATAGCTGTCAGGGCCCTGACTGCACTAATAGGCTTTAATTGCCCTGACTAGCCTTACCTCTAGACCTCTCCCACATACCCTGCCCATGGGCCTGGGAGCTCCCTGAAAGTTCAGCCCTGGCCTAACTCTAGCCCTTGCTTGAGCTTTATTGCAAGACTATTGGTCTCCAGAGCAGCCACAGCCTTGCCTGTGCCTGATCTTGAACCCAAACATTTCAGACATTGACCACAGACCTGTCTTGTCACTACAGACCTTTCCCCACAATCACTGGACTCTGACCCTGGTTACCCTCACCAGATCCAACCCTGACTTATGGACCGACTTTCTGGCTTGACCTTGTACTTACTTCCTCATCACAAACTTGCCTGATGATCTGGACTCTTGGTCTGCTCACCTCATTTGGGTATAGTGGAACTAAGACCTTGCCTAGTAAAGCCCTTGCCCGGCCAGGCATGTTATTGTCCTTGGCTTCCAGGTCCCTGGAAGCAGCTGATCCCTTAAGATCCCTTAGGAAGCAGCTGGCCCTCACTGCTCCCCAGCAATACTCACCTACTAAGAGAACTCCTTAAAGATACGCTTTCCAAATTTTAGGTAAATTAATCCAACTGCCCCTACACATACCATTGAAAGACTCATCGTAATGGCACATATTTTCTACATCTCCCACCTTGACCTTCATCTGTCAGTCAGAAACTCATAGTCTAGGTGATGGGAAATGCCAGCACAGCTCTTTATCGGGACATTCTTTCTTTGTGATGATAAACACTATAATACTTAAATATTTTTTCTAGAGTCTAGTACCTCCCATCAATATAAACAGCACATCCATATCATATGGCTTACTATTATTACAGATGCTTTACAAAATCAAGAAGGCATGTATTAAACTCACTTTGTGCTTTTGAAGGCCTTCTCTGAAACTTAAAAAAATAAAACTTAAAAAATAAAAAAAAATTCAGACTCCCCTAAATATAAGATAATTTGTAGGAAGAAAGAGTTTCAGAAAATACACTTTAAACTCCCACTCCACGTTAGTGTCTCATTCTATATTGAATGTTTATAGGCTGCCCTCCCTGACAGAGGAGGACAGGCATGACGCCTGCTTACACCCAGCTTCCCAATGAGTCATGCTTGCCAGCAGCTCACACAGAGACAGAAGCAGTTCAAAGCAGCAGCTTGCTGTGCTGGAAGACTGGACAATCCTGACCTAGTTTGTAATCTGAATATAAGGGAAATACCTTGTCTTGTGTGCAAAAGTTAAACATCTTTCCAAAATTCACACACACGGAGAATATTGACTGCCTTCCATCCAAAGCTGCCTTGTGTTTGGTTAACTGCATTACTTACTTACAATTTAAATGAAAGGTAATACTAGGCAACACTTATCAAATCTGCCCCATTTTCCTGTCTTGCCTCTGTTCCAGACAACTACTTCTAATGCTGCCTAGTCCTCGCTGCCATAGATGGCCTTATTTTGGGAATCAGCAGCCTAGAACTAGCAGAAAGTCCGGTGAATGTTTTCCACACACACGAGCAGCCCAGAATAGAATCCAAACAAAGCTGTAACATTTTGAGTCCATAAGGAAAAATATTCTGTAATTCTGGAAAGTCTTTCAAAGGCAGAAGGGTCTGGTCTACAGGGAGTGGATATGCTAAAACTCACCATATCCCATATGATACTGGACACATAAAAATCTTTACCCTCATTGTGTGTAGACATTGTATGGATCAAAGCAATATTTCTTCAAACACTGAAAGCATCAGAACTGTGATGACCCCTGCGAGCCCCAGACCGCAGAGAAGAATGCACTAAAAAGCTGAATGTGAAAACCAAATTATGTGAATATGAACAACCTGAACAGCTATTTGGTTCAGAAAAACTGTTTCAGATAGTAACTCATGACAGTATCTTCTGAATTTTATTATTTCTTAGAATGGTGACTGTGATCCCCCCCCCTTAAGTGGGGACACCAGACAGGTAGAGGTGCACAAGGAGACCATGAGACAGAAAAAAGGCCACTGGTTATTTTCAAGCTTTCTGAAATATGACAGTGAAGAAAAGCTTTCCTGAAGTACATGAAAAAGAAGGAGGAGGTAACTTTGTCTATTGTGTCTCAGATACTTAGAGACTAGATAAGAATAATCCATGATTGCTGAATAAATGCATGAATTAAACTGTCCCAATATGTACCGCAGCCTGCCCTGAGGGCATCAACATGCTCTGCAGTCTCTTTCTTCTCCATCCAAGGGGCTTGACCACCTGGATCAAGACCATCTCTGGAATGGCACAGCTGTGTAATTTGTCTCAGATACATGGAAAGAGTTGTAAGACGCCTTGTCAGATGCCTTCCATCTTTGCTCAGGAATTGCATTGAGGCTTAGGGCTTCACCTTTGGTCCCTTTCTGTTCCTGGCCTTGTACCACACTAATCCTGAGACTGACTCACTGACTTCACCTCCTGGCTTGACCTTGCACTTGCCCTGTCACTATGGACTTGTGTGGCAATCACTGGATTCTTGGCTGAGCCCTGTTACCTTCGCTGGACCTGCCCTGCTCACTCTGTTTGGGTGCTATGGGACTGAGCTGCTTTGTTGGTAAGGTCCCAGTCTCTGCCTGCCTTGCTGTCACCCTCAGCTCCCATCTCATCTCTCCTTGCAAGGCAAACTCCTGCTGAGACAGTATTCAAAAAAAGCCTCAGTACTTTGAAACATCTAGTTGGTGAGATACAAGTATTAGGTTTCCTACAGATAAGCATTATAATCAGGGTAAACTGTGATGAAAGAAAATGTCTTTGAGTACACAGAAAATTGTGTGCATAGGAGTACAGACTTACTGCTCCATGTAGAAAGCAGTCCATGTAATGGACACTCCTGTTGACAAAAGCACTGAACACTGTGTAGGTGTCAGGCTCACTTCAACAGAAAGTGCCAGCCTTTGGCCCACAACTTCCTTCTGAGGGTTACCCTGATCAGACTAACTGTGCTACTTGCATGAGAACCAAGTCATAGCATCACTCTGGAGTTACATGGGCTCTGGGGTTTTTTTACAAGCTTGAGAAGTGGGCCTGTGTGAACCTCATGAGGTTCCAGCACCCTGGTCGAGGTAACCCCTGGTATCAATACAGGCTGTGGGATGAGAGGATTGAGAGCAGCCCAGCTGAGAAGAACTTGGGGATACTGGTGGAGGAAAAGCCAGCAATGCATGCTCGCAGCCCAGAAAGCCAACCGTATCCTGGGCTACATGAAAAGCAGCGTGACCAGCAGGTCAAGGGAGGTGGTTCTGCCCCTCTACTCCTCTCTAGTAAGACCCCACCTGCAGTACTGAGTTCAGCTCTGGAGGACTCAACACAGGAAAGACATGGACCTATTGGAGCAGGTCCAGAGGAGGCCACAAAAATGATCAGATGGCTGGAACACCTCTCCTGTGAAGAAAGGCTGTGAGAAAGTTGGGGTTGTTCAGCCTGGAGAAGAGAAGGCTCTGGGGAGACTTATTGCAGCCTCCCAGTATTTAAAGGGGGCTCATAAGTAAGATGGGAACAAACTTTTTAGCAGGCCCTGTTGCAACAGGACAAGGGGTAATGTTTTAAAGTAGAGAGGGTAGATTTAAGCTAGATATAAGGAAGACATTTTTTATGGTGAGGGTAGTGAAACACTGTCACGGGTTGCCCAGAGAGGTGGCAGATACCCCATCCCTGGAAACATTCCAGGTCAGGTTGGACAGGGCTCTGAGCAACCAGATCTAGTTGAAGATGTCCCTGTTCACTGCAACAGGATTGGACTAGATGAACTTTGGAGGTCCCTTCTAACCCAAACTATTCTATGATTCTAAGATCAGCATCAAATGGATTTGCAGAACAGTGGAGCAGGCACAGAGGGTATGTATATGAATGCATATACATATGTATATACTTATGAATGTAAACTAACCCCAGCCAAAATCACACAGTCCTGTTGTGAGAATGTTAACATCGAAGACCAAATACGGTTCTGGAACACTTTGAAAAGCACTACTGTCAAATAGCTGCAAACAACAAATACAAACGATATGCTACACAGCTATAAATCACAGTTTATATGGTAAAGCAATACCAGGAGGTTGTTAGAGCTCAGTCACTTTTGCACTGCTACTGGCTAAAGCACTATGTCTGAAATGTCCAAGGATCTGGGATTCCAGGAAATACAAAATTACATTGAGAGATTACTCTGTTAGGCCATATGATAATAATGGTATGATAATAAACAACTCCCAAATAATAATGGTAATACAAAATAGAAATTCTTATGCTTCTCTGAAAAAGTAAGTTACAGCACAAATGAGGCCATGTTTTGATCTGCTCATACCAGCGAAAATACAGAGTAATTCCAGTGATTTCAGCAGAGCTCCAGAGGATTGACACACCAATGCAGGTGACATCACAAACTGATTAATTGTTCTTTACATCCCTTTTTTGTTAAGTCTTTATGCAATACACAAAGTTATCAAACTGGTAGAAAAGACTGTTGGGTGGTTTTGCTGCTCAGAGGGTAAACTAAAATGCTTCCTGAGAAAGCAAGGCTTATAAAGGACATGTTGAGCTGTTGAAAGGGAAGATGGGAGATTGCTATGTTAGTTTGCTTATAATTTCCTTGCTATTCTCTTTCTTCTCACAATGTTTCTTGAACAGGTTAGCCAGTTTCAGCTACACCTGACTCAAATGACAATATTTCAAAGATACTAACTCCAAAGAGTCAACATGAAAAATCACTAGCTGTTGAGGAAAGCCCTTACCAGTGTTTCCCTGCTGATGGGGAGATGGCAAGGTAAGTTTAGCTCTTCACTGACCCCAGAGAATCCATTCAGGAAGCCACTCTTGAAGCCAATTAGAGGAAGAATATCAGTTCATTGGTGTCATCATTAGACACCAAAGTTAAACTGCCGCAAGATTGCCTTAATTCCAGAATTCATGGAGTTATTTGTCTTCTATTGTGTTTACTGCTATTCAGACTCTATTCTTCTGTAATCATTGGCCCATGATAGTCTATAGCAGGGCAGTAGCCAATTCAGATAATAGAACTGCAAACTGAACTGAGAAACTAACAGTCTCTATTCAGGGAATGCATTTCCAGAATTAGCGCTAGACTGTAAACTCTAAGATCTCATGAAATACAACACCATGCTCTCCAGGGACCCCATGAAGACTTCTTTTCCTCCACCAACAGGGACAATTTTCTGGCTTTCTTGACAGTTGAGTGGATTGTAGTGATAGTTTCACATTAGCAAGAGAGAGAGAAAAAAATGGTGGGAATATGGTTAACAGATTGTTGGAGAACGGCTTGAACAGCTATTCATCTCAGACTTCACCTTCTGAGATACAGTTCCAGGTGTCCATCTTGCCTTAATCTAGGCACAAGTATCCTTTGCCTAGGTTGTTTACGCATTCTATGTGCTCTGAAGACCATTCTAGGAAAGCCTAGGGATTGAATGTACTGGGTTCTTGATGTTGTTGAAGGGCCCAAAGGATACACAGAAACAGCTGATCAGCAGAAAAGCCTAAGTACATCCATACTCCAGGCAAGTGTATAATTGAATGTATTTCAAAGTGCAATAAACGCCTAAGATTTTTCCTTGGCTGTAACAACCGAGTGAGCCCACAGCCAGGTATTTCTGAGATCACTTCCACAAAGAGGGTGGACACATGCTGGAATTAAGCTTCGAGTCTCAAAGCTGTTCTTAAAATGTAGAGTATGTAGCAGCTCACCCACAAAGTTAGGAGACACAGGATCTAGAAATTTTCAATAATAATGACCAGCTTGACAAGGTAAAAACACTGGGGCTTGGATTAGGAGAATGACACAGGACTCCCTCATGAAGCTGGAGACTCTGGGGCATATATGGAGTTTGAATCATTTTTCTGCCAATCAGTGGTAGGTTTTATTTATTTATGGGGTTTTTATGTGTTAGAGACCTTGGACTCTACTTCAGAATACTATGTCCTGACAATCAGCTGTGGTCGTGTCACTCTCCAAAGGACTTGTGGCAAGAAAGCTGAATGTTGTAATCTGATGATATGGAGAACAGGGTCTAAGCTACTGATTCTGCAAACTTCATCTGTGGACTCCAACCATAAACAGAGCCAGATGGAGACACTAGCCTGACAGATGACTTTATACTAACCCCCTCAATTAATCTGTGAGTTACGCTAATAAAATGTTAATATTATGTCAGAAACTAATTCATTTACCCCTGCTATAGACAAAATACAAATAATGTTAAGATCTTGTGGAATGAGCTTGCTGGTTCAACGGCAGGCAGAAAAGTGGTACAATGACAGCTGAAGGAAGCTTGAAGAAACCCCATATCTGAGTAAATTTACCAGTACAAGATTCATTAATAGAACTAAACTGAAAAAAAACAAAACAAAACAAAACCCTTCATAGTTTTGAGAATAGTTAAATCCACACAACTTTATTTAGAGATCAAGTCCATGAAGAAAATGAAAAAAGATACGCAGCCATTCATACTCTGCATGTGCTTGACTAGAGCAGCTAAATCTTACTCCTTATAGTCTTTCATCAAATTCCGGAGTGTTCCTCTTTAGTATGAGAGAACAATAGACAGTTTTCACAGTTGTTGTTCAGGAACATGCTGAATACATTTAATTTCTTTGTTCAAAGCTTGACTTCACATCACCTCTTCTGCCCTAATATCAGAGTCTGGGGATAATATGGCAAGTGCTTTCTTGAATGAAAGGTGAGCAGAAAGATTCAGCTTGGATGGGCTAAATGAGTTAATGACTGGGTTACAGCTCTCCAGAAACAGATCAGAACAATCTGCAGCCTTGTTTCTGAGTATAAAGTAACTCAGCAAACCACCCTGGATATGATGATTGCCACAGTGAAATCAAAATCTGACTGAACAAGGCCCAGATTTCTAGATACCTGCTGCTAAGAAATGGAGTTATTAGTATACTAGTATCAATGTTTTGGGGGCTGTTCACGAATAGAAAGGAATCCAGAAGAACTGAGCATGCCTACTTACATGATAATTTGAAGTCAGATACCATTAGATGAAGGAGTACATTCTGTTCTGGAGAAGATGAGTTTTTAAAGGCAGAAATTCCCCCGCAGATTTCCTCTGTCCTGACAGGCTCTGCCTGACTTTTTTTGTCCAGATGCTGATGTTTGCCAGGTGCTGAAAACAGGGAGATGATGCTATTTGCATATGAGATAAAAACATGTAGAGCTGAGACTTGTTCATCCTCCTTATAGCTCCATACGTGCTATTTCAATCTTGCTCAGTTGCATCACACATGGTGTTGGCAGACAAAGCAAAAATCAGGGGAATGCAGGAAAAGTCACAGATTTCTTCAGTTTAAGGGCACCAGGCAGAGGTCCTGACTTTTCAGGAGTCATTTCAATATAAACTTCTTTCACCTTGCTTTTGCCAATAGTAAAGCACCTGCTTTATAGGTGCTTCATGAACATATGGTCAGCTTCACCATTACCCATGTAAAATAAATTACTATAAAAGCATGGGCCATGTCTAGGGCTCTTGCTTTTCTCCAAAACCATGCCTTACTTGTGTGGACTTTGTTTCAAACTGGGAGTACTCTGGGGTCTGGGACTGCTTTTGTTTTCTGTCTTGTTCAACACAGAGCACGCTGAAACTACTTAACACATAATAAAATAAATTATAACCCTAAATGAAGAGGAAGCCTTGAACTATGGAAAGAATTTTCAAAGGTGTCCTGCAACTTTTTACAGCAGCAGTTCGATTGCTCATCATCAAGGTCTGCTCTTTCAGACTCAGCATCTCTCACCCCAACACTCTGAAGTGCATCTGAGCTGAAGAAAACATTTTGTTTGTTTGCTGCTAGTGCTTGTGGTCCCAACAGCAGCATCCCCTTGCTGAGGACAAGAGCCTTTTGTCCTGCAGCACATTCTGCCACAGTAAGCACAGGGGTGAGACCCCACCTCACCTTTTATCCTGATTTCACACATTGGCTTCACAGCATTAATAAATTGGTTTCGTTTGCCACACATTTGGCAGGAGAATTTTCTAATAACATTTTTATCCCCTTTGAGAACATGAATCACTCACACGCTGAGTATAAAATTACTTCCCTCCCTCTCCTTATTAAAGGCACCGCACGTTAGCAGGGGTCAGGCACTCAGCCTTGCCAGTGGCAAAGTCAAAAACAAGGGCACGGCTGGGAGGCATGGTTGTAAAGCTCACTGCTTTTCTTTCTTATGGATGGTGGATAACCTATTTAGCGCTCGGAATATATAGTTTTCTCCAGCTGTCAATCCTACCTGCTTGGCCGACAGATTGAGAAAACGTGTGAGATTTGCCGTGCCGCTCACACGGCCATTCCCAACAAGAAATAAATAAAACGTGTGCAGCAGATGTCCACCGCTCCCGACCTCGCAAGGGGCCACCAGAAGCAGTCCCAGCACCACTCCCCCTCATCCCGCCAACACCGCCCAGTCGCCGGGTCTGGGGGACCCCTGGACCCTGCCCTGCCCTGCCCCAGGAGCACCCACCCCCCCCCACACTCCCCCCCACCCCCCCCCATGGAAAGGGGTCCCTTCCCCACAACCAGCATCTCGGCCTGTGCTCGGGGTTTCGCCTGAAAGTGGGGAGGGAAGAGCAAGTTCAGTGACAAGCCGAAAATCACGGTGTTCACAAATTTATCAGTCCATCTGGGTTTGATTTCCAGTTTAAAAGGGAAAAAAATGCAGCACTTTTTCTGATTTTCAAAATATTATTTTCTTTTAAAGGGAGATCTTTGTTTGAAAACACGCTGTAGACAGCAAGCAGGGGATGCTACCAGAGCTAATTAAGTATACGACTTAAGGAGCGTTGTATCCCGAGTGCCATTTTGTTCCACGCACCACTCAAAACACACCTCTTGAAAATACAGAACTGTCCTCAGATCACCTTCCCTCCCAAGCTCTTTGCAGAGGCTCCCTGCGACAGATGAAAGTGGAGGGAAGACAAGTAAGAGAGTTGGCAATAACTAGCATGGGCAGGAAGCTATGAATAAATCCGTGCTGCCAGGTGGGATCCACCGGCAGAGGCAGCAACAGGACGAGCACCCACATACCCTGCCTGAATTCCCGGCTTGGGTTTCCATCGTATCACAGAAACCTGGGGGGTGTGCAGGGGAATCCCACTCACGCCACGCTGGTTTTCTTCTCAAGATCATGCTGTGCTACCTAATGTAGTCAAGATTTAACAGCTCAGCAGCAGACCTTCAAGATCACAAGGAGCTTTGCTGGCAAAATTATAGCCCTGCAAGGAATTTAGACATCTTCAGGTTTGGCAGCAGCTTTGCCGGCATTTTGGCATACCCTTGAGAAATCTAGATGTTGGTTCTTGGTGGTAGTTTTTTAATTTTTAATGAGGCCTTTGTATTTCATTTTTGGCATATTCACACAGGAGTGTTACACAGGTATAGCCTGAAGCTGTTATTTCAGTGCTGACATCATGCATCCCCCGTGTTACACGAGAACAACACGGTGACACCAAATGTCAGCATATTTTTCACCATTTTGTCCTAATACGCTACTAATGCATGGAACTTGTCAACAGTTCTTTTAACTATTTTGAATCAATCTGGGGCGCGGGGGTGAGATTTCATATCCAGCACAGAATTCAAGTCGCTCCCTATCAACATATTCATATTTAAATACAGGAATGAAAGGCCAAATGTAGTGAATGCCACTGATAGGCAGTTGTTCGGTAAGCGCCAGGCTTAATGGGCTCCTTTGCTTTTTCTCGCTTCTGAGTCATCAGCAAGAAGAACCAAGTAACCAGCTCGCAACAAAAATACGATCATCTGAAGCATCTACCCTCTTCTTCTGCCAGCATGGAAACAACAACCAGCAGGAAAGCCTGCGCTGCAGCTGTCTGGGTTAGGTTTGATTGGTCAGATAAATCACATTGTATTGTTTCCATTCCTTTGGCTAGGGGAATGTGTAAGCACTTCAAAACTGAATGCTTATGCATGAGAACTTAAAACTAGTTTACTTAAATGCACACATATGTATCTTTGACATTGACTCTTTACAGATTTTCTTGTCGATAGAAGTAAATTGCTTGACTGTTCACAGAAAGTTAACATAAACATAGTCAAAGTGAATTCGTATTTTGAAATTGTATTTAAGTGTGTGACTGTGTTCAGTGACAACTTTGTCAAAAGAAATGGTATTTTTTTACTGCAGTGACTTCATGCCAACCACTGCACTGAAGTCATTTCTCTGACCAAGAGCCCTGAACTTTAAGGAATAGCAAAGCAAACACCAAATTCCTATTTCAGAGCAGAGGACCTGCTGATTTACGGCAAGTTGTGGGTAATGGAATTGTCTCAGCTCATCAGAGGACGCAGACACTATCCAGTTACTTCCCAACTGTGCAAATGCTTTTGTTTCACAGCTGACAACTCTATACCTTTTCACCACTTCTCAGGTCCTTCTTCAGGTTGATGGAGAAAGCCTTTCAGCGTACAGCAAAAAATCATGCCTCGCTATCTTTCCCAACTCTCACACATCCTCGGGAAGCAATCACAGCTGCTCCACAGAAGGGGTCCCAGCACCTCCTGCCTATCCACCCCCTCAGCACCATGAAGACATTAAAGGAGCAGGGAAAGAGAATCAAAAAAACCTGAATGTTTAGGAGAGTGGCTGGAACAAAAGGAGCAAAAGATAGGGGACCATAAGTGGTACTGGAGTTCTAAGGACAATTATTGATAAGGCATGTACAGGAGTACTGATGAACTAACTCGGGACAGAATACTTGGTGTATTTCTAGGTTTTCTGTCTTTGCTGTGAGTCCCAGTTACATGAAGTCCACATGGCAACTCCTCCTCTGGCAGACTGAGCCCGAGGGCACCATCAGCTCCCCAGTTGCCCGTTCCTCCACTACTGCTGAGTGAGCAGCTCCACAGCAGTGTCACTCTGCACAGCTAACATCAAACCTGGCTTCATCCCCCATGGGTTAACTGTGACAGGCAGCTTACCTGGATGCATCAGTATTGCTATGACAGTGGCTGCTAAAGAGACAGAGCTAGGTGGGGGGCTAATTAAATTTGTGACATTTAAGTTCAATTATTTTTGCCTGGAGACTCTCACAGATGTGACTGACTGATGGGGTCTAATTTGTGTAGCTATTGTAAGGTTACCTCAGTCATGATCTATCCTTGATCAACATGGCTGCTTCAGTCTCTGCTTCCCTTCATGTGTGAAGCAGCTGCCCTTGTTTTCTGAGGATGTGGGGTGGAACTGACACAATTAAAGGTCATCCTCCATCTGGGAAGAGAAAGTTCTGGTCTACAGTGAAGCACGGGGGCTGGTTTCCATTTTGTGAGAGTTATGTAATCTCTAAATAAAAAATAATTCCACTGTTCACTACAAGATCTTGTTGCTTAATGCTCCCTAGAAATGGCTGCCAGATTCCTGTGTGAACGTAGCGTGTACACAGTGTTTTAAAACCTACATAGATTGGAAGATCTTTAAATTGCAAATGCAAAGCATTACTTTATAGAAGGGAATCTGTTCTTCCAACTGAAAAACATTAATGTCTGTTTTTCAAAGATGCTGAATTCCAGTGGAAGCCAAAGGCAGCTGCTTTTGCTTTTGTGCTGCCCCTCTGAAAATTAAGTCTACAGTATTAACAGTATATGTTAATAACAGGAGTCTTAGGTGCAGGTAAGAGACATGAAAATAAAGTAGAGACACACAGAATACACACAGAAGGAAAACTAGACAAAAGGGGAAGCAGTCAAGCCTTTAAAGGAAAGCATCATCAACAACCATTTACCAGATTTAATAATTTCCGGTTCATAGTCCAACTGAACTACTGTGCAAAGCCTGAACCCAAAAGCTTTGGGTTTTCCAATTTAACTATGTATGTTCAAGGACCAGTGACAAAAACTACATTTCTGTCCAGGATTAGGTGACTGCACCCTTGCTTATTTTAGACAACAAAATTTAATTAACTATTTTTTCCCCTATCCTCACCTATGTCAAAGTGGACCAATGTTCAACAAAATGGTCAGTTGTTGCAATGTTACCTCTTCGTTCTTCATATCCATATTTCAATCTTCAACCCATATTCACCTCTTGAGGACTGTTTTTTTTCCTTTACTCAGAAAAGTATCCTTTAAATCCTACTGATTTCCTTCTAATTTTGTTGAACTAGCATATCTTAAAGTGGGGGGAATCCATGTACAAAAACAAAGTCTGTGTTTCACTGTGGCCTCTGTACCAAGACTGGAAGAGTGGCAGAACTGATGAGTTGGAAATCCTCGGGACAAGGAAGGTTTTCCATGGCACTTCTCACCTGGGCCATCCTGCTTGCTTGAAGAATCTGGCACAAGGGCATGGACAATGTGCTGGAGAAGGCACAAGGTATGGCTGGAGTGCATTATGCCCTCCCCACCCTTCTGCTGAGGTGGGCCCTACAGCCTCCTATGGGGACATTTTTCGGTTGTTGTCATCAGCTTGAGCCTTTCTGTTATGTTCCCAGATATGTACCCATGATGTGATCAATAGCTGGATTTCCATCACCTGATGTGTCCTATCACATGGCATCATGTCACTTATATGTATCGTTGGGAATGAGGCCTACAGGGACTACCTGGTGGCACTAACCATGAGAACAACCCACAAAGCCAATAACCTGCTCTCCGCACACATGCTTTGAGTGCTTTCAGAAGAGGATGGCAAGAAATGGACTGCATGCTGAACTAACTATGTGTCAGGAAATATTTATCTTGCAAGCCATAGTTTGGCCATTCTTGAAACGTGTTAAAGAGGGGAAGCTAATAGTCCTCCAGAATCCATCAGGTGAAGTGCAAAGCTAGCAAAATGAAATTTTTTACTCTACTGAGCTCTGCTTGTCCAACATAGGACCTAAATGTATAACAAGTGTGTGCAAACCAGAAAGAAATCAGCTATTGTCTGACTCCATTTCAATTTGTTAATATAAACTCAATAATGTGCTTAACTAATGTGTGTTAATATAAAATAGTGTGCTCTGGCATCATTGAAAGACAAGCTTGATCCCATCAAGGACATTTTTAATTAGCTTCCAGTGTATAACTGTATCTTACGTTTCATTCTGTACATACACAGCATCCAGTATCTGTGGATATCCAGCATCAGTTAAGGTATCTAAACTTACAAACCTACAAAATTGTGAGTATATATTTATGCGGAGAATCAGTTAGGTGCATTGCATTGTATACATGTCATAAGACCTGATATTATTCTGTCTGACTGCACAAATTCACATTTTGGGAAGGAAACAAAACCAAAAGGAGATCTGTCAAAGAACACAGATGTCTGTTATTTTTTAAAAAAGGCTTTAATCTGCCTCTAATCTCATTACCAAAATTCACTTTTCCTAGGCCTAAGCCATTGATCAATGACAGTAAGACCATAAATCTGCTCTTCATGGGCAGGTTTTCCATGTGGTCAGCATCCTTCATTGATGAGGATTCACTGGTAGATGGCAAAACAACAGAGCCTGTTTCTCTTTCTGCAGTGACGGAGATAACTAAGCTAAGTGGAGTTTAATGAGATTTGCAAGGAAAATTTAAGATCTAGCTACAGGTAACAATGCATGTAAGCTTTTTGTGCCTGGTTGTCACTCATTTTGGAGTGAATGTATAAACAGCAAAAGAAGCTGTTTCTAGAATACGGCTGCCATGAACAGATGCAATCAGGCTCTAAAGAAAAGGGGCTTAGAGGTGCTGAGCAAAACTAGGATCAAAGGTTAACATGGTAGCTGAATGGGCCATGGTAGCACTTGGATGGAGAGACAGGGTAGAATAAAAAAAACACAATGGCATGTCTTTCAAAGGGATTAAATAGGATCTGAATTAGAGATCAGACATAACTTATTAACAGTAATTTGCACAGGATCAAAAAAATTTTCACCTCCAAATCCAGGACATGTTTGCCATCTCTTGTTAAGGAGGTAACTTTCACTCTTTGATATCAGTATCTTCCCTGTGCATGGATGTCATGTCCCAGATGTCCTCATACAGGAATCTGGGCCAGGTACAGTATACTTCAGTAGCAGAGAGCCTATTCCAATCTAATGCAAACACCCCTTGTACTGTGCATCCTTTCTTTCTGCACATACAGGACACTCCTGAGAGGTTCCATAAATACACAAAGTATCTATCTTGTCTCTCAGTACCTCAGAATGCCTCTCTTGACACAGAGAACTAAAGGAATCTAAAGATTACAAAACTTCCACAAATTTAGGATTTAAATCTCCTGCTTCTTCCCATGAGGAAAAACCTTTCATCTTACTTCCCAAATGGGCATGCAGACAGACATGCAATCTTCTTTAGAAATTTCACATATGTAGATTACAGCACAACACATATAAATTGCTTTTCTTTCACAGACCCTTTAGGAGCAGACCCCCGATTTCCAGAAATCTGGGGATCAAAAGTTGAAAGCCACTGACATAAGGACACTGCATCTCATGGGGAAAGATGAGAAAAGCAGTGGATTAAAGATAAAGAAAAGGAAGTTACAGTGGGACAGTCATGTAACAGACTGACAATCATCAAGTTTGCTTTTAAATCAAGGTTTGCTTTCTTTCTGTGTATGGGCTCTTATTCAAATAGGAATTAACTTGGGGCATCCCAGTTGTGTAAGTCAGCCCTCAGGTAAAACTTGATGGTTCAGTTCCTTCCTCTTGAGGCATGGAAGCCCATTAGGCACATGGTAACCGTGCCCAGTATTTGCATGCTTGTAACATATTTTGCCCCATTACACATAAACCCCATCAAGGCTAGATGATAAAATGCTTACAGGCTGGTTTGGCCTTCTTATACTTAGAACTGTAAGTTGATGTGCACCTATAAGCACCCTGAAGGTGCTCTATATGCACCATCATGAAGAGAGCTCCACTCTTGCAGCCCTTTGACATGAGACATTCTCAGCAGCTAACAGACATAGCCAGGGAAGAATTCTCTCTGCAGTACCATCCCACCATTGGCATCCACCATACACATATTAAACCCCTCACTCTCTTTACTCCTGTTTACTGGGAAGACCACATTAGGGAAAATAAGTTATGCTTAAATGACCTTTACTGGGGGAACAAAAGCATGTGGCTTTCCACAAACAGATTACCCAGACAGTAAACATCCAGCAGTGGAGAGGGAAATCTCCACAGTCTTTAGACAGCTGTACAGCTGTCATTAATGAAAAGGAGAGGAAATCTTTTCAAAGTGAAAATATGCCTAGATCTGCCCCTGTACATTAGAGAGGCAGGAGATCTAAGCATCAGTTTTTAATGAGGTAGAGCCTGAAAAGAATTCCATATATGTTAGGTGATGTAAGAAGCATTCTGTCACAGAACAGAAAGTGTTGCAACCATGCCTCACTGCATGAATTGAATTACTAGAAAAACAGCCAGAATCCAAATGTGCAAGGTACCTCATCATTTAAGACTGTTAAAACAAAACATGCACTGTTGCACGTAATCTTGCATTGGCAATCAGTAAGTGGACTTAAATTATCTGATTCTTTGGTTCTCATTCATATGCATTTGTATTTGCAGAGACAGCATATTCATAAAGACTGAACTGAAAGGGCACCCTCATATTTCAAGTTCTTAGCATCCCTAATGTAAATTTCACTAAGCAAGAGATTAGTGTGATCCACTTATCGATGCTGCAAGTTTTTAAAGTGAGTAAAGAACCTATGATCTGATCTATCCAACACTGCTTTGCTGCAAACATTACAGATATCCTGTACCCCAGCCTGCTTCATGTTTCAGAAACTGCTGCCTTTGGTTTACTGGACTCAAAGTGAGATAATTCATCTTCAAAAAAAACCAATGGAAAATGTGGGGACAAGAGAAACAATTCATGCTATTTAAACATGGACATTTTCCTTCTCCACTCTGACAAAGGATGAAGAATCCAGTATCTTGCATTGCCACTGAGGACTCATTAAAAAAGGCTGTCCTGTGTGGCTAAAAGCATAGGTGACTGTACTGCCTCCAACAGCTCTAAGTCTCCAGCACAGTCTTAAATCCCAAGGGATCCTCTGGAAGAAACCTACTAGGAATCAAAAGTATTGAAGCCATGACCCCTGGCTCGAATGGAGGCTGCTCAGAGTGTTGTGGCATCCCTGCGAATAGGTGACAGTAGATCTGCCTCACCATCACTTACAGAAAAGACTTGAATCTCTGCTAAAGCACAATATTAATGTAGGGCAATCAAATACCTAATTAGCAGTGACTACATCAGGGAATGGAAGGTGGAAATCAGGTGGAGCACAGCGCAGGGATACATTTCTCTTTCAGGCTGAGCCTGTACACTGACCCCCCAGTAGCCACCCAGAGTTCACCTTCAGCATCTGACCCAGACCTCCAGCCTTAACCCCGGTCTCAGAGGGAAGGCTGAACACTCTGTGCCGCTGCTACATCTCTGTGATAGATGTGCTGCGGTACGTCACTGAAAGCCTGACAGTCATGTTTCCTTGGGGCACCCAGGCTTCCAGCACCAGTGAGGTGAATGGCAGCTGCCATTTGCTCCCAGTGGAGAAGCCACAGCAATGTGCAGAGTGTCAGCGGTGAAAGCCTCGGGGGCAAAGAGGGAAAGAAACGACGTCACTGTAATGGAACCCTTCCCTGCCTGTCTCTCTGTCTGTCTGTCTGTCAGCAAGGACTTCTGAGTCAATAAATACCAGTCAGAATGCACAACTCCTGCTGACCTGCAGCCCCCAATTCATCTCTGGAGAAAATAAACATAGGCTGTGGGTGCTGAGCCTCTCTGCCTTCTTCAGAGCCTCCTTTGTATTTGTGTTTGCAGCGTTTCAGCCAGCAACCCTGTGCAATGTTCACTCGGTACTCCCAGGAACTTGGAGGACCTCCCTGGTTATTATGAGATTACCCCTTCACTGCAAAATAAACGGTTCTTTACAGATACCCTCTCAGGGTTGTTCCCTCACAGATGTCCGGGAGTCAGAAAGGGTCAGGACAGGAGGGATTCGACACTGTGTATAAATCCTCTCGGTACAAGCTGCAGCCCCCAGAACAATGCCACTCACTGTCCGAAGCATCCACGGGAACAGGAGCTGCCCCTGGAAAGCCTAAAGGAGGCTCTCTGTCTCCCACCTCAGCCTGCAGCAGCACCTTACACATCTGCAGGCAGCTGAAGAAAGGGAGCTCCTGATCACTTGGATCTGAACAGAAACACCAGTTGCCATACCTCAGTCTTCCCTGTTCCTATGGGAAAGTGTTCTGGTTTGTGATTCTCCAGCTATCTTATTTCATACCTTAATAGACCAATTTGTCCTTGCTATCAATGTTCACGTTGTAGTTGTTGAACTATTGATTTAATAACAAAAGGCCCAGCATCCCTCATGCTTGGTATTTGCTTGGGGATGAAGGGAGAGAAATGTCTTTGTTTCTCAATTTGCTAGCAGCAGTAGCAGACTGCCATTTCACATTTGGTCTTGCCATCATAAGGGGTGAAGCATACTTCACCTGTGGGCCTCACTGGTATTTGATGACAAAAGAGTTATTCAAATGCTTTATGTATTGTGTTCCACTTTCTCCAAACTGGACCCTGGTGGTGATAGGTCCCTCTAGCCTTGTTCTCCAGGACCATGATGCTGCTTGCTACTAGACTCATTCCATTCCCAGTTTCCAGTTCCATATTTTCTGTACCCTGATCTTTCAGACTGTAAGCACACTAAGGCAGGGATTGTTTCCCACAATGCCTGGAAAACACCTGATACACTGAGACGGAGTTCCACTGGCAACTTATTCAAGCTGCTTTTTCTCCTTCCCCCCATCTCCTCCAAGCACCTGGTTAAAAAGAGAAGATTCAAAGATACGTCAATCTGGCAGAGAAGGTGCAGGATTATTTGTTTGCTTCTTTGAATTTTAAAAAATAGATTATTACTGCCAATTTTTGACAACCGAGAACAAAGGGGATTTTCTTCAGAAAAAAACAGATCACACAAATATTCTAAGTGGTTTCAGGTCACTTGTCTTCTGAGCTATTTGGGGTTATTCTGAAAGCCAAGGCTGCTTCACAATTTGCAGAATTTGCTTTCTATTTTTTCACCTAGAGCACTGTTGTTTACAAGGCAGTCCTGCAAGCCTGAGAAACCATCTGAACATCACACCACAGTCCTGAGGCTGAGCTAATAGGAAGGTGAGACGTGCTTCACCAAACATTAGCCAGAAGAGTGGCCCAACAGGACACAAGGGTGAAGAACTGATCCACAGGAGTGTTCAGTGAGTGAATTTCAACAGAAACTTCTCAGAGCAAAGGGCAGAGCAGCAATCAGGAGTGGCGTGAGCTGGTTCTGGGGGGCACAGACTTCTCTGCTGCACTGTCAGAGCCCCTGCTTCCCACAGCTCTGCAGCCCATGCAGAACCCACTCACTCTAAATCACAGTCTAGAAATCATAGCTTATATTTTAAAAAGCTTCTGACAGTTGCATTTATGGAAATAATTGTGGGAACATAAACCAGGGGTAAACTACTGCAGCAATGCAGAGCTGACTCAGAGCTGGAAACAATGGTTCTCGTATCACCTTCTCAAAGCATTTCAGTCACATCCTCATTAACTCATTTATTCTGCAGCAATGGAATGTGGCACTTTCCCATAATGCATAAATACAGTATTTTACCAAGATCTGTAGTCAGGTACCCAACATCAGTTTCTGGCCAGCTTGCAAGCCAAATGCATGCAAAGCCAGGGAATAGGCTCTTCACGACAAGGGAGGCAGCCCTGGCACATGGCAGCAGCAAGGCTGAGGACTGTGATCTGCTAAGCTGCTGAAGCCATCTACAGGTTAACTCCTTCCCAGGCATATCCCAGAAAAAAAATCCTGGACTATGTTTCTTGAAGCAATACTTCACTAAACAAGGCCCTGACAATGGAGATAGATAGGCTGGAAACATTGTGAGGCCAAGAAAAGATAAAAGCTTTCTTAAAAGAATGGTTGAAAATACTCATTTCCATATTGTGGTGATGACTATTTTCAGCAGATATGGGCCACAGCTGCACATGTTTGTGTGAAGAAAGGAAGACAAGAATGAAAGGATTTTTTTTAATATTACTCTTTGGTCCCATCTTGATACAGAGAAGCTGGCTTTGTAAAGGATCAGTTCTTTGGAATGCTTGTGACTTGGAGCCAGAGCAAAGGTAAATAGTTGTTAATTAATTTAATTTAAGCCATTAATGAGCTACAGAATCTAACTCACTTTACAGCAGCATAAGTCCTGGCCTATATGCTATACCAGGTCTGTGTACTGTATAAATAATATTATGTTAAGAAACTATTAATTTTGCGAAGTCAAACATTCAGATGTTGCGGATCATGAGCAATAAGCCTGACCTTATTTCAGCCCTAACTATGACTTACCTTACCATCTTCAATTGCACAACCACATAACAATTTTCCACTGGATCTCTGTTGAAGATTCTGTATATTTGAGGTCTTCTTTTATACTCATTGTTCAATAGGTGGTTCATGTCTTATTTACTGCATATCATCCAAACTCTACTCTAAAGCCTCAATCATTAATTTCCTAGTTTGGGTGGGTTTTTTATTTTTCTGTTATCTTTAATTTTTGCATTTTCAATGTGTGGAAATTCCTGTTCTGTTTCAGGAGACAAGAATCTGAGGTCAATGCCTCTCACCCATCATGTTTCCAGCCTTACCTGTAAGATCCCCCCCCCCCCCCCCCCTCCTTTCTCAGAACACGAGGATATTGAGCACAGCAATTCTTTGTCCCAATGTTTTCAGTCCCAGTACTTCGGCCCCAGCTCCCTACCTTCTGTAGTCTTGTCAGAAATGTTCCTCCTCCTCTCCAATGCTCTGTCAGACAAACACTGAAACCACAGTGGAGGCAGCAACACTGTTCATCTCCTGTGCCCTGAGACAGCACGTCCTCACCACATATCCCGCTGCTCTGGTAGGAGAGAAGGTTGCCATCCACCCCTGGGTTTGAGAACAGGCAGAAATCCTTCAAAGAACATGCATTCCTAATGTCTTTGTGTGGAGCAGGCCTTTCTGAGGCTCATAACATGAGTAAATGTGGGAAAATTTTCAAGGAAATAGGTAAGTATACATTCCTGACATCAGAAGGATCCTCCGCCCCAACTGCTGATCAAAAGACAAGTCTTTCATCCAAATCAGGTAGGGATTATTATTTCTTACTGGTATCTCTTTCAGGTTTTTTTTAGCATATACATGAGTATAAAGTCTCCCTATTTTTTTTTTCTGAAAACTCAAATAATTATTTTTCCTCCCTTTTTCAAAGAAAGAGGAAAAGAAGGATGCAAGGTACAGAGATTAATCCCTGACATGGGAAAATTGACCATAGTTATTTCAAATGCAAAAAAGTTCATTCACAAATTAAAACAAGGCATTATAATGATATGGCATAAATTTTCAACATACTTAATCATAAGTGTTTCCTTATATGTTGACTATAACAATCAGTTTCCAGGACTATTTCTGTTAAATGGAAAACAAAACTCTGGTTTGCTCTCATATTGATTAAAAGGTGTGCTAAGATCTTGCAAATATTTAGTGAAAAACTTGTTAATAATCCTTCCTATGTTGTACTGAAACTGTTTGACTCAGTCTGAGCAACCTCTTCAACTGCATTCCCAAAGCCAATCCACCACCATCATAATGCAGAGTTTTACCTTCCTGTCCCAATATACATGACATGGATAAAATCAGAGCAGTACAGCTGGGTGCTCAATACAAATTAACCAGGGGATCATTAAAGACTCCAAGCTATCAGTTTGAAGACTTGCCTACCTCTCCTCCTGCCAGCAGCCCATGCACCTTCCCAAGCCACCCTCCTTCAACCCCTTGCCCGCACCACCATAGCACACCTCAGGTGGGTGGTTGCTATGCAGGTCATGTGGAAAATAGGTTGGAGAACAACGGGAAACCATCGTTTCTCACGCTAAAGAAAGGAATGACCAGAAATGGATGAGCAAAACGCTTATCTCCCTGACTCCTGTGGTCAGGGTGAGCTCTGGCTCAGTTTTTTATCAGTTTCAGCATCAGGTTGAAAACTGAGAAAATTGAATTGCCTTCTCCCTAGAAAAGCCAGAGGGAAAGGTGATTTTTTCTTGGCCTGGGTGAAGTGCTTTGAAAGAGGATCCCAAGGCACACTGATAGGGGAGCCAGCAGTCCTGCTGCTTTGGTGGTACCTGTTTTGTGGACAAACAAATTACTTCAGCTTCCAATGCTGTCAATCTGGAACCCCTCATCACTACCAAATTAATAAAAACGTCTTTAAGAAGTGAATAAAAAACATGTAAAAAGTGCTGAGTAGCCAGCAGTCTGATGCTTGAACCCAAGACTGCATGGTAGAGAAGGAGCAGGGGGTCTCTTTCTCACCTAGGTAATGATTATACGACCCCCATAAGGACATAGTTAAATCAAGTATTAAGAAGACTGCACTTAAGAGGGGGAAAATATGTCAATCATACTTTGCCTTTGACAAAAGGAAATTCCTTGAAACTGAGAATGGGGAGAGAGCGGGAGGGAGAGTGTCTCGTCATGTGGGTGGCCAGGAAACTGGAGGCCAGAAAAGTACGAGAGAGAGAAAGAGTAAGAGACAGGGGGGAAAAAAAACCCACCAGACTGAATTCTAATCCAAATGCTGTGAGGCGTTCACACCAGGCCTTGTGAGAATATTAACAAGGTTACAGGAGAGGGGCCTTTAGCCTCAGGAATTATTAGTGAATATGGAATTATATTTGCGCAAACACAACCAGATGCAAGCAGCTAAATGCTCTGCAGATGTGAAAGAAGACGGAGTGTGTTCCAAATGGGCAGCAGCTTCATGTGTTTTAACCCTCCATCGTGGTGCCTGGTTGCCTGTCTGAGAGGGCTGCTTTTCTGAAGTGGCAATGGGACGGTAGGGACAGGGTCTTCTTTTTTATCAGAAATCTGAACATGGGTACACTTTAGGGACTGTTCTTCCCCAGAGCCACCAGCATCTCCCAGCTGACTGACTGTCATGCTCAAGAATACATCCTGACTACATTCTTTTATCTCTCTGTGCCTTAGATTAATTTCTTGCAAGTTTTCCTTTTTCTTCGATTTTGCCATGTATTTTTCTAAAATCTCCCTCTGCCCTCCTTCCCCATTTTTCCTCACTGTTTGCTTTCTCTGGTTGCATTGTCTAACTCTACTGTGGCCTGAGCAGTTAGCCCATGTGCATGACATCGCAGGTTGTTTCCATTACAATGAGAAATTGATTACAAGAGCCAGGTATTTCTTTGAAGTAATCCTGTTTTACTACAAACAAAGTCCCACTTCTTGAAATACAGTAAGATTGAACAAGAATCCATTGCTTCGCTCATGATCCCAGATCTGCTTGCGGTCAGAGCTCTGCTCAAAAAGCTCCTTCCCTTGGCTTTCTTTCAAGGCCATTGTGTATTCATTTCATTTCTCGTACCATGATTTTTTGAGTTTGCTCCCTGCCTGTTTCCTCCTGCTTTACCACTGTTTCATTTGCTCTAACCGATCCTCTGGCCCTGCATTCAATGTTTACTTTGGGCAGTAGGCTCCATTGTGTAAGTTCTTACTAAACACAGGGTGTTCCCTCTTTTAGTCAGTGTGGAGGGCAGCAATTACACCTAGTACCCTGAGCGGGATGTATGGATGATTCGAAACCAAAAAGTTGCCTCTCAGTTCCCAAACTCACGTTATTAGGTGTGTAATACCAGTAACTCAGTGTCTCTCTTTAGAATGCAGCTTCAGTGTTCTAGATGAATTGCTGCTTCCAAAGTAATTACAGTCCCTACTCTAAGGAGGAGAGAGCACATACATAACCTTTAAAGACCAACTTTATCACTGAAATTAGGCATAACTATAAAGGTTTCTAGTGTCACTCTGTGGCAGAGTTAAGACATGCTCAAGAGGAAATTTTCTGCTATGAAGAATAATGGCAGCAAATGACTGTTGATCCTATAGAACTGTAAAAGTATAGAGATCTGGAGGCTTATGTATGTGGAATTTTAAAAGACTACAGTTCAACTTGGGTGAGTATGCTAATTGTGATTTTAATTATCTGTATGGTTTGAATTTCTATTAAGTAAGATCTTGCCCATTTATTTCCTTGAATCATAATGCTTGTTTTTGAAAACAATCACAACATTCCTACAATATGGCTTGTGCAAAATTATTGATGATGTATGCCCTCAAATTTCATAATCTTTTAAAATATTTTCTATCATTGAATGTGTGTTTTAGAGACAATTAAAGATTCTAGAGTCAGGGCAGAATTTTCAAACTCAGGTATGCTTTATTGATTACACTTTACTCTCTATGAAAAACACAGTGTACTCTCCTTAACAGTACAATATGTATAGTTTTATTACAAAGCAAATTTTCTGGTAATTTCAAAGATGTATTTGAATATATTAATTTTCTTAGATATTAAAAATCAGGCATTTAAAAAAAAATGTACCGCCCATTATCAGACCTCTCTTTGTCTCCTATCTTGGTAAAAGAATACAGACTCCAGTGACCCAAGAGTATATGAGGCAAGAGCCTACCCAGTGAAAAGGGAGGGTGGAAAAATATCACATCTTCATAGCTGAAACACTTACTATTCTGTGACAAAAAATTTCTTACTAAAACTGTCAAATAAGAATTTGTTTCTCATAGTATTTAAGGGGGAGTCAAGGCATCAATGGGAGAGAGCAGTAAAAAGGACTTCAACCTCCCCTACAAAACTGGCTAAAAGCTTTGCTAGCTCCCACATAAGTGGAACTCACTGTAACCTTGCACAAAGACTTTATATCACTTGCTTCTTGTAATTAAGCTGGTTTTGTTTGGGTATTTTTCCTGTCACGTGTAATCTTGTTTTCCCCCCAGGCAGGGTCCAGAGGCTGCTCTGTGGACCGCTGTCTCCCCTCAACATGGCTGCTGCTCCCCAGTGCTCTGGATAGCCCGAGAGCAGTGTCAGGCCTCAGTTGGTGGCCACGTTGAGAAGGCTTTCCCCATTGTTCCCAACGGGGTCTGTGTTTTATGATGCCTCACAGTATAGGCAGCCACCATCCCTTGAGGGCAACGGCAGTTTCTGTTTCATGGAGAACAATGGATGATGGTGGCCAGTCCAAAAGGGAATAATTCTGCATGGAGGAAAACCAGCAACAACAACAACAACAACAAAACAACTTCTAGTTATGAAAAATAACAGCAAGTATAGCCATTTATACGAAGCATCTGGGAGGAAAGCACCTATTGTGCCAGATCCTCTTTACAGGCAAGCTGAGAGGGAGGTGGGAGGCATCACGCTCGTTTTCTTCACTGAAGGGGAAGCCAGGAGCACCCTCCCTGGAGGAGTGATGGAGAGGAAAGCAGATGTCTGTAGACAGCTGGCTCCAGGCTTGTAAGCAACGTGGGCAAAATCAAATTTTGCTGCCCAAAGGAGAAAGGACAGGATCACTTCTGCCATGAGATGGAGGAAAGGTGAGAAGCTGAGGCAGAGGGCTCGGGGAAAATCTGTGAAGAGCCGATCAGCTGCTGCCACCATCACCAAGAGGCCAGAAGAGCTGGAGACGCAGACCAAGGCTGCTTGCCAGTGCCACCCTCCTGCCCAGTCAGAGCTGGTGCCCATGGAATCCTCTTGCTCCCTCTGCAGTGGTTGACCTTGCTCCCTGAGTCTGAGGCACAAGAAAAGCAGGTGGCAGAGCAGGGAGGTTTTGCCGTCACCCCCAGCCATGCTCTAGGCAGCTGGCCACTGACTGAATGAAGTGCTGGTTTGGCATACAGGGGGAGAAGGATTGTGTGAGCCTGGAAAATTTCATAAATTCACAAGGTAAAATCAGGCTAAGGGAATGCAAATGAGGGGGTCATGTATGAAGAATAACTAATGGTGGGAGGTGATGAATCAGCAGGAATTTGGAGTGCAGAAAGCAAAGGGTGTTAGAGTCTATTTCAGCAACTTTTCATTGCTCTGGTGAAACAAAGCAGCTGCAAAACCAAAGTATCCCATAAACCATAGGTGTTCTGCATTCCCCAGACGGGAACACAATAGTCAGAGAACAGCCATGAATGTGCATATAAATGGCAAAACAAAAAAAAATTAACACTGAAAATCTTTATCTGGAGTGTTATTTAATATTACATTAACACATGTGAATGATATTTTTAGAGATAATTATAACAACTCTGCATTTTACATACTTCAATCTTTCTGATATTCAGAAATACACTTGGCTCTGCCATATCTACATTGTTGTAAAGTGTTTATTTTGCTACTTTGTGACAGTCCTATTTTTTAAATTAACGTAACATAATTAGTGAAGTGTATATTGAACTGTATATTAAAAGGATGTTAATTCATTACCAGTTCAACAGGTGTTAAGCCCCTGATCTCATTTTAGCAATTAGTATTTTTATTAACCACATAGAAGAAAATATGAAAGCACTGCTAGTAAAGTTTGCAGATGATGTACAGCTTGGTGGAATGATAAATAGTATTGAGAAAGAGACAGTTATCCACAGCTGGGTTGATTTGGTATGAAGGGGAACTCATTCAAGCAGTGTGTCTGAACACACATAAATGGGGAAGGTCACACACCTGGAAATAAACAGACAACGACACTCTTACAATCTGGGGGACTGTGGAAACCACTGACACTAAAATTGGTAGACAGAAATCAGATAGAAAGAATGTGAGATCTCAGTGAAGTACAGCAGCTAACACTATTCTCAGATATATGTTATTTATTGTTCTATCAATCTGTGCATCATCTGCAAACTTTCTTAGTAACACTTCTTTTTTTTTTTTTTTTTTTTTTTTTAGCAGATGGTTGAGTAGAAGCAGACAAATGATAATGAGAATAGCAATAGTATTGTGGCACATTTTGGTGCTTATCCTGAACGGAAGAGCTTGAAAAATGGAAAAGATTAAGGAGCCACAACTGTAATTTAAAATGTGTAAAGCCTACTTTATGACAGTTTTGAAAAAAATCAGTCCATGCCATTTCTTTAAGTAAAAAACTCCACCATATTCTTTGATTATAAGGGGAGCAGATTTCTGAAAATAAAACGTGTTTTAGCTTGAAGGGCAATAAAGTTATACAATCTAAAACTGGTAAATTAAATTGCACTAAATTAGACTGGAAATAGGGCATGTTTTTTAGGAACTGGACCAGTTTATGAAAATAAATCATAGGTTTTAAACCAATGATTTTTCAAAAGTGTCTGGTGTTTAATGACCCCTGATTTAAATGTGAATTTGGCAAGCAGATTTCTCTGTACCCTACTCTCAAATCTTTAAGATCCTTATTCCAATAAGCAAGTTGAGGGATTCATTTCATTATGTAGAGCCTCTTCTGAGAACCTCGGGCAGACAGGTAAGTCACAGGCAAATGTTCACACCGTAATATAACCTTCAGAGAAAGTGAGAGAGATGTCATGCTAATTGCCATTGTAAAAAGGCAGCTGTGAGGTTTTCTTACTAAACTGAACAACCAGAGTTACAAAACAAAGGTTCAGACTCTGTGAATTCATTCCAACTCATAAATTTTCCAAATCTCTTTGCTTATGAGATTTTCCCTAACAGACATTTCTTAATTTTGCCAACTTTGCTTAAACTTTTAAGCTTTCTTCACTTTTCTATTAATTCTAGTAATAATATTTGCAGTCTTAGAAGTCTTTAGTAGGTTTTCAGGTACGGAAATACCACCATCAGTTGGGTATACCTGAAGGAAGTTTGGCAGATAGGGGAAATTATTAGGAGAGAGAAGGCCATCCTCACTAATAATGTTGCCCAGAGTAAAACTATAGTCCATGGACTATTACTTGAACACATGCTTCCACTTCAGAAAGGAAGAATTGCTGTTTCATACCAGCAAAAGCCTCCTCAGTGCCCAAGAAGATTATGACGGAACAACCAGTTCAGACGATGATTTTATCAAACTGTTTCCCAGATTCATTCCAGTTTTACATACAACTTAACAGATGGGTACAATGGGGTGAGGGAATACATGAATTTAGTGTAATATATTTTGTGTGGTATTTGCATTGATGCATATTAGTATATTGAAGTTTTAAAAGGAGGGCATTTATGTAGGAGATAGGAAGGTCTCAGGACAGCATCTAAGCCAATAAATTTCCTTCTTTGCAGGGCTAAATTCCTGTAAGAATACCAGAAAGTATGAGAAAGTACTGTATATCTGGCCTCCAGTGCTTCTTACAACATCTTTTCTCTCCTTTTCCAGTCTTGTGTTCTTTAAAAGGAGACAGATATGGATGATACATCAGCACTAATTTTTTTCTTTGTTAAGTCTGTTGACATAAGACATTTTTTTCTGTCTGTGGCTTTCATTTAACTTACAGAGGGTAAGTATGTCCATTCACCATTTCTACTGACAGTCCCTAAGAACACTTATCTGGACAATAGTATTTGCATATAAAACTGAATTTTAGAAATTTTAGATACAAAAGACATGAGTTATAAAAAACATTGTTTACGTTACACCCAAAAATATATTAAGCATTTTAGAGATAAAAAATAAGATAGCTCTCTCCTGGGAATAATGATCGAAGGTCTCCTCAGACACCCAAACTGGATTAACCGCTGGAAATAATAGCAAAACTGGGTTTTCTATTTACTGTAGTAAAGCAACCTTGTCTATAAACTCCTTATTGCTGCAAACCAAAGGTGTGTGTCTGGGGAGGGCAAGCTTTTCCCCTTGATGTTCCAGGACATGGAAATACAATCCTTTTTTAGACACAGATGTTTGCAATAGAAAACTTTCACTCCACTCTCTTCTGTTTTTAATCTGCTCATGACAGGAAACACAGATTCAAAATGAATGTAAAGAACACAGTCACCATAACTGATGATAATACAAAAGAACATGTAGGAAAGATTTCTTTTTCCCAACATATTATAGGGAGAAAAGGCTTACAGATTTCAGAAGATTCTAGGTGTTTTTATTTCTCAGGGGCTACCAGTAGAGTGTTTTTCCATGAACTTCACAGGATACAGCTCTCTGCAATGCTGCGATACTATCAACAGTTTCAGCATACAAAAGATAAAACAAACTCCATGCTCTCTGCCAGATCTTCAGTGCTTTCAAACAACTACCCTGCCAAAGCTTCACTGAACAGACAGATGTATAAAAATGGTCCAAAATTTTTCCATAGCATGTGTAAAATGTAAAATGAAACAGGTAAAAGCAATTGATGCACCCTCTTCAGCTAACCTCTAGTCTCTCAAGAATTTCAAGGATGTGCTTTTAAACTATGCCAGCCTACACATCTGAACTAAAGTTCTTTATGTATGACAATGTGAAGGGCTTGACTGGACTCTTTCCTCGGCTTTTTGGTTGCCTGTTCCAACTTTTCCTCTTACTCTGTTCAGATCCCACCCTACCTGGTCTCCTTTCTCTGCCTCCTCTAGTTTGCCTAAATCCCCTTTCCTTCCTCTTTCATTCAGGTAGTACCTTGCCAAAGACATCCCTCATTTAAAAACCAACAGGAGTCACAATATTTACATGGTGATTTCTGCAAATTCATTTATCTCTCAGCAGCAACTCTGTGATGTGATTTTAATTCATTTCTCTCTCTTCTTCTGTATAAATATTATGATATTGTCTCTAGCTATATGACAGCATACTATTTTTTCTGCAAGGGTCTTGCTTCATTGATTATTGTTAATTTTAAAAACTATTTTAATTCAAAATGGTGTCCTAAAACTTTCTTACCATAGGATTTTTCTGTCATAAACCCTCAACTTGAGTAGAGAATAACTAATTTCCTTCTTATTCATTATTCTTTGTTACTTTCATCAGAGAATGTGAGTGTTTCAAAAGTATCAGCAAAATTATTTTGACAATGATGACTTGAATAGCTGTTACTTTATTTTAAAGACAGGAGCTAAAGCACAAATAAATCAAGCATAAAGCATAAATCTTACATATTAAATTAATAGACATAGGTTCTAATATTTTAGGCTGTTTCATGTTTTTAGCATATGGGATATTAGAAGCACAGCAGCAAAAAATCAGCTTTTAGCTAGGAGTGCACAGAATTTCCACTGATTTTTCAGGTGAGGAACACAAAATATTTTAGTACACACGATTTTTTCAGTGGCAAGGAATAAAGCCAGGTTTTCAAAATTTATTCAGCTTCTCTAACCATTCTTCATTCTTACAATCTTCTGCCAACAACCAAACATCTTCTAATTTCTACATTAAATAAGACAAGGAGGCTGTGTATAAAAACTCTCTACACATACCTAACTCCCAGGACGTCATTCACATTGTAGATCAGCCAAGGCTGGGTCCTGTGTAAAGCACTGCCTCCTCGAGGCTTCATGAAAATACAAGTTTTATGGGCTGCAGTCCAGCTACAGAGGCCTTTCTACCTGGAAAAAGAGTTGCAGACTTTCTGTTCTGTTCCTAGCAATATCCTGTATTTTGAGCATTTGCCTAAACCTTCTCTTAAATTATCTTACAGCTATTTTCTGTAGTTTTCTCACTGATTTTTCAGTATCTCCTTCTGAGTATGGAAACCCAAAGTGGACTTAGTATTTACTGACTGGTACCCCAGTACTAAAAAATCACTTAGTTGACCATTTCAGCAACAGAACTGCACTAGTAGAGTTGCTTGTCCAACACAAACTCCAGATCTTTTGCAGAATCACTGTGTCCCAGGAAACACACAGTCATTTGAAAGATATGGTCTAGAACTTTTCATTTCTAAGTCAACAGTCAGTTTGGTGGTATTAAAAACAGAGAATTGCACTACTGATATTTTGACTGAGTTCTGGTTCATGTTCACCCATTACTGGTATTTTCCTAATTTGGACAGCAGCAGATTTTGCACATCTGAACAGTCTTGAACGGATTCACACTGTGCATTGGGGTAATATGGGTAAGGGAAAAGTGTCTAGGAATCACACATGAGGAAGGTTAGAAGGGTTTCAGCAGCGGCAGGAGATTTCAGAGGACAATAAACATGAGAAGTGAATTTTCCTCCTCCTCTAACTTGGCCATCTCTCAGGATGTGAGCCATCTCATCTTCTCTGGGATTCTCAAGCCAACCTCTTTCTCTTCTCACCTGTCTTGCACATTCACACCACTCTCACTCTCTGCCTGCATCAAGAATATCCCATGCTTATTCTTCTGCCCCTGCTAGATTTCTATCATAGTAGTGCACTCGTGTTAAATAGCTATCATAAATAGCTATTTCTTTTTGTTCATCTTGAGTTTGGGTTTAATAAAGACTTCACAGTAATAACTCAGAAAAAAACCCACTTTAATTCAAGCTTTTACTTCAGTTTCAATTTGATTTTAAAACATGCTTTGTTTCAATACACTCCTATTATCAGAATGGTCTGAGTGGTCACCATGTTTTCAGCATTATTTACAAGTCTGTCAATACTTGTGTCAAGGGCACATTTCAACATAAATTATTCAGCATCTATTTCCAGATTACTTCTAATAGTAATGAGTAGGGCAAAGCAAGGGGCAACACAGAACTCTACTAAAAGTCTCCCAATTCAGATTTAATAAGTACTTTTGGAGAGCTGTCAGCTAATCAGCCCTTAATCATTTAATGTGTGCTATTCTGGTACATTTAATTAGAATGCTCTGTGGTACTAAGTCAAAGGTATTAGAAAAGTCTAAAAAGTATCACCTCTTACTGTTCCATTTATTAACTTAAATTCTAACAATCTTGAAACTTAACATTAATATTTTTAAAGTAGTATTCACAGTACCTTAACCTTTAGTCTTTTATCACTGAATCCCACAAAGCTTTTTTTCTTCATCAGTTTGCCTCAAATCAACGTCTTATTGATTTATAATAACATTATAATATTTATATTTAGTAGATGATAAAGGCTTTCTCCTTGGTAACTACATACTAGAAAAGAGTTTGTTTTTAAATTCTTTACAACTGAAAAATTGTCTTAACATTTCCTTATCACAATATCTCAATTTTCTTTACAACTTTTTGAAGCTAAGTTTATATTCCATTTGCCTCTTCAGCATCCCCCTCTTCACTGCACTAGTTTAAGACAGTTCTATCTGCTCCAATTAGTCTCCAATGGAGAACAGTTCTAGTTCTGAAACAAAGGATGAGGCACCTGTGCACCAGGGGGTTGTCACCTCATGCTCCACTGAAAGCATGTCTTCAGTCTCACATTAGTGAGCCATTTTTTGGCCTTGGGGATGGAAAACCTCAAAAAATATCACCTGGACTCTTCCATTTTTCAGCTTCTTCCTTGATGTCTCCTACAGTTCAACCAGCTTCATGTGATTTTTGCTTAGTTATGTTCTCAAAAATTGCTGACACATTTTTGCTGAAATAGAACACTGAATAAAAATGTCAGACAAAGATGAACATTGCACATAGAAGTTTCCAGCTCAAATTATAAACAGTATCTATAGTGATGATGCAAAAGGGAAAAAAATTATATGTACAGTTCCTGGGTTCGAGTTAAAGTCCTTATTGACTGTGCAAAGTATATTTTTTAGAATTCGTATTATAGTAGAGTCTGGGGAACTAAATGAAAATTAGGCTATAATGTACTAAGCACTGTACATACAGAGTTTTAAAATTTTAGAATTGTTATTAACCAATGCATCAAAGTGAAAATAAATAAACAGTTATGTAAAAGTAGTTTCAGCTAAATAAATTACTTCAGGATACTACAGTTAGGAACATTCTATGGTAATATCCTCAGTGGTAAGGTTTGGAGTAATCTTGGTTAGTTGGCTGTAGGAAATAATCAACTGTATGACTTGAAGTGCCATGATAACAGACCTACAAGCACCTTCTTTCCTGACTGCTATTTTGTTTCCCCAAGTCCTGCAGCAGAAATCCCCCCAGTCACTGCCCTAGATGTTTCCAGTCCTACAGCGTTTTGTGGCTTCCCGGAATAGGAATTGAACTGGGTAATTAGCTGGGGAGAAACCTGGCACCCTTCCCAAAAGAGCCGGCACACAGGGTTGATGTACAACGCCTTCACGAGCATGTTAATCCTAATTTATAACTTCAGTGTTACTTGTTTTGATTATCTGGTGCATTGGAAGCAACATGGTCTCAAAGACTGGATTTGGGGACACGCTGTGTCAGGGTGAAAGATGACCAGAGCTGCTTCAGCCTCGGCACTGGGCATAAAGCAGGGCAGAGGAAAGCTTTTGTGGGTTTTCTGTGCGGATTGACTTTAGTTTGGCGAGAAGATGCGAGGCAGGCATCTTCAAGCAGGGGCCAAGCTGCGGATCTCTTGCTGGAAACGCTGCGCAGACACGGCCGGGCGGCCTGAGGGGAGCCGGGGAGACCTCGGAAGTTATAGAGGGGCTGGGGGGACACCCTGCCGAGAAGGGCAGTTTCAGGAGCAACCTGCACATGAGGCACGACTCTGAAAAAAGAGGGGCGAGGCACCTGCGTTTGCACCGCGGGCAAGACACAACGGGGAGAGCGCGACCTCCACAGCGGCTCCCACCGCACTCCGCGACGCTCCCCTAGCACGTGACCGCTCCCCTGACACGTGACTGGCTCCCCTGCCGTCGGCCGCGCCCCCGAGCTGCCAGTCCGGGACAGCGCATGTGCATTCTGCACGGTGGGGGACACCGCATGCGCAGATACTTCCGGGCTTCTGCCTTGTTTCCATTTCCCCCCCACTCCCCCCACCCCCCCATTCCTTCCCGCCTTTGCCATGGCGACACCGAGTGGCCTGATCCGGGCCCTGCACCGCGGGACCCTCGCCCAGGTAACCGGCCTGGGACGCTTTCCCCGGCCCGCCTGGACGCCGGGTCCCCTCCCGGTCTCTCCGGTTGGGCCGGCCCAGCCGCCAGCCCGCCCCGGCCCGCTCCGCGCATGCGCACTGGGGCGGCCGGTGGGCGCAGCGGGGGATCGGGCACCGTGAGCTCCTGCCGCCCTTCGGGCCGCCGTTCTCTCGGCCCCGTCCTCTCCGCTTCCCCGCTGGCTGTTCCCTGCCGCCCCTCGGCTGTAGCGGCTTTTCCTCCGCGGGGCACACGGGGTTTAGGGGCGCGAGAGCGAGGCCTGAGCCAGCAAGCGAGGTGTGGGGACACAGCGGCTGCTCCCGCCGCGGCTGGTGGGTGGCCTGGTGGTCCTGCAAGCGCTGAGGTACCGCTGGACCTTATTCACCGTTGAACTTTACTTTTTCCCTAGAGCATTATCTTCCGATTTTAAACGTACCGACCGGATACAAGCTCCAGCCTTCTCTAGCAGGGGAAAAAAAAAAAAAGCGCATGAGTGTCTGAACGTTAGTTAGAGGATATATGTCTACCCTCAGCCTCCGACTTACACAGCTCGGGTGGGGTGTAGTAGTGGTTAAATTTGCTCCATGGATTTGGGATTTTCACTGTAACTATACAGAACTTCCCTTCCCCATCGCCCCTTCCTCCCCTGTTCTATTATAAAATTGAAATAAGGGGGTAATTGATTGCACTGATCATATCTGGCAATCAGCCAAGTCAGGTAGGAATATATTAAGCGAGTTTGTAGGCAACCTTCTTCATAAAAGTTTTCTGTCTGTAAGTGATCCGCCTTACCAATCTAAATTTTTATGTAGTTTGTAGTCTTGTTTTTAAAATGAGTGGAAAAATTACTTATTAAAACAATCTGATTACAACAATACTAATGTTGCATCATTTTAGTGAACGTTTGTTTCCCTTAGCTGGACAATTGTTTTTTTCATTAAAATCATGCTAACGTTCATATATCATCCAAATCCTGAATGGTACGCTATGTTTCTATAATGGCACACTTTATCCAGAATGGGTGTCAGGGTAGGTGTGTCTTATGTTGCTTGTGAGGAGAAATAGGGTAAGTAGAAAATCAGAGGTGGCTTTCAGTTTCTTGGTGTTATCCATGCTATCTGGGACCTTGCAGCAACTGAATTCTGTTAGCCCCAACCACAGGGTTGTTATTCTGAGAATTTCAAGCTAAAACATACACTAAAACACAAAATGTTGGTGTATGTAGTGGTGAGTCTGGGTAAACTACAAGTTGCAGGAAAGTTTGAGTTATTTCAGAGCTAGGAATTTTAAGGTTAGACTTAGGAAATTCAGGCATATTTCAGTTACTTATCAAGACAGCTAATAGCATGCAAATGACCTTGATTCTGCCCTTTCCATCGAGGAGGTAGAGTGAGAGGGAAAGAGGGAGAACCAGTTATCCCATATGAAACTTTCATAACTGATATTTTACTTAGTAACTGTATGCTTATGTGTTACTCTGAGGCAGAGGTAAGGTTTCCACCTGTATTTTTTGTTTCTGTATTCATTTGTGCATGATTACTTTAAATTTTAACCATATAGAAGACTTAAGGAGTCTCCTTAATAAGTTTGTTGGATGTTTCCATTCCTTTAGGTGCTTTGCTTTCATTTTACTTCTGTGTATCTAAATCTTCCTAGGTTTTTAACACTTAAAATTTGAACAGTAACACTGTCCCTGTAGTACATTTGCCAAAGCAAACAACATGCAGATCTTGCACTCAAACCACTCTTTATTTTTAGAATAAAACCGGCAAAGTTCCTTAAAAAATATTGAAAGAGTTTATAGATGCTTATCTTTCCAGCTGTTCACGGTGGCTCTTTGGGATCTGTTCAGTGTCCTGGTGGTACCCACCCCTGCCTTCATTCCTCTAGCAAAGGATTCTGGTTTATCTTGCATAATAGAGAAATCTGCTTTGAGTGAACTTCATCTTAATGTTTGCTCTGATATGAACTTCTTTGTCACATCTGAGTCTATTGTCAGATCAAGATTAATTATCAAGTGCTTTGTCACCTGGTTACTGTTACTTCCTGTCCTTTAGATGTGATAGGGCTGAGAATGTACTTCCTTCTTTAAATATTTTAACTTAAAAAACAAGAGCCCAAAGGTAGTGTTGGTTATGTAGCTTCATACCATCCACCCTCAAATAACAGTAGTAGTTTGTTTCTCTGATTTTGAAATTTGCAAGTCCAATATGCTGTGGCCTTTTGTCACTTTCCTCTCTCGCTTTAAGTGCCCTCTTATGTCTAGCTGGAAAGAAATGCTCTAGAATTGAAGTGGTACTTCAGTGCTTCTTCAAAAGAATTACAGAAAAAGACTGGCTTCCTAATTTATGCTGTTCCTGTTGCCAGACTGGCCTTCAGAGTAGTTTGACTCTTATGGCAGCCAGACAGCTTGGAACAGATCATGTATTTGCTGTGTGCTAATGAATGTTCAAATTTCAAGTTAGAAATGTGTTTGTCTTCAAGCTTGAGCAGTACATATCTACTGGCACCCTTACAGTTTTGATGTTTAAGTGTTTGATCATGGGATCATAGTTATTAGAAGATGCAATTTCTGTGATTGCAGCTTTGTTTCACTGTAGAACACATGTAGTTTATCATTATACTTGGTTTATCATGCTGTGGAAAAGTTCCTCTATACTTTTTGTTGTACATATTTCTAGTAAATGACTAGAACATGCAAGCATAATATGTGTGGTTAAGAAGAAGGTAACATTTTACTGGAGACATTGACTATATTTTGGATATCTTGACTTTTAAGAGCTTATTTTCAGATTCATTGATTTACTGTTTTTCAGTGGTGTCTTAAGTCAGGGTTATAGAAAATCATTTCATCAAGTCTATTTCTTTGACAAGACACTCTTAAAAATGGTGACTAACACGTGCTCCAGGGAATGACTAATAAAATTCTGAGAAATCCAACTAGGCATAACCTGTCAGGAGGAAAACTTAATCTGATTAAGGTGAGTCAGTCAGCTGTTGGTGTATGACCTGATAAAATATGAATTAGGTTTAGTCCTGTCAGAAGTTGTTGCTATCAATGTAGGTGTTCAGTTACATCTTAAATCTTACTAATCAGGCCTCACATTGTGTCAGTCAGTGAGTTTCGTGGGTTAGCTGTTACATGAGTATCTTCAGCTGATTTCTCTGAAGTCTCACTGTTACAAAGACAAATCATTTGAGATCAGAAGTGGCCAGTGGTCGAATCCCAGCACGTGTAGGCTTTCTTTTCTCCAATTCAGACCTTCATTCCTAACCGTAACAGTTGCTGATTTAAAAAAAAAAAAAATCTAGGTGAAGTAAAGATAGGGACTGTTTGTACTTAGGTGGTTAGGGAAGAAAATCTTACCTATCAGCAGTGATACTGAGGAGTATTCGCCATGGTAAGGCCAGTGATTAACTGTGGAGCATTTCTGTACTGATGTGAACTCTAACTCTTGGGCAGGGTATCTCTTTTTCTCCTCTATACCCAATAATGGACTTCTAATTTGTTCAGAGATGAGCCCAGTCAGCATTGCACATACTTCCTTCAGACTCTCTGATCCACATAGCTTCTGCTACATAGTATGCTTGAGACATAGAATCACAGAATCATCTAGGTTGGAAAAGACCTTGAAGATCATCCAGTCCAACCATTAACCTCCCACTGGCCGTTCTCAATTCCACCAGATCCCTCAGCGCTGGGTCAACCCGACTCTTCAAGCCCTCCAGGGATGGGGACTCCACCACTGCCCTGGGCAACCCATTCCAATGCCAAACAACCCCTTCTAGAAAGAAATACTCCCGGATATCCAGTCTAAACCTTCCCTGGCACAACTTGAGGCCATTGCCTCTTGTCCTATCGCTTGTTCCTTGGCTCAAGAGACTCATCCCCAGCTCTCTGCACCCTCCTTTCAGGGAGTTGTAGAGGGCGATGAGGTCTCCCCTTAGCCTTCTCTTCTCCAGACTAAACACCCCCAGTTCCCTCAGCTGCTCCTCATAAGACACGTGCTCCAGAAGGTAGTTTACTACCTTCCCTGTTACCCCAGTGAAGTAGAAAAATTATGACATCTTGCTTTTGATTATAGTCTCATGCATCACTAGATGGCTTTCCAGGCTCCCAGCCAGAGAGCTATGTTTAGATGTTCTTTGCCTCCAAGAAATCAGGAGTCTTTGGCACCATTTTTCTTTTCTAGTAGTAAAGTAGTTATTGCTATTACGGTTATTGTAAGAATAATCTTAATACCTATGTTGATTTTCTTCCCGAGAACATCTTTTAGGGGAAAGATAAACCTCTCATTTTGCTGCCTTTTTTTCCTACCCTGGTCTTCCCTCTTTGATAGGTAACCCTTCCCTGGACTTCACACATGGTCTGTTTACAGTGACTGTACTGTTGCTAAGCTGTGCATTTTGATGTCCTACAGTTTTCATCTCTTGTCAACTTTCACATGGATGATGCATCAGGAAGTAGATTCTCTTTTAGCCTGATGTGATACAGACCTGCATCATCCAGCCACAAGGGTTGGTATTTTTTAACACAAAATACTTTCCTCTGATGCTAGAATTTTGTCCTTGTTTTTTTGGCATTCAAAGTTGGATTTGTTGTAATGAAACTCAGGACAGTGACTCTAGCAGGTAGTGTTCGGGTCATACAAAGAGAAGATTGGTTTGAGTCCCACAGTCCCAAGGTTGCTGCTTCTACCTCTCCATGAGTGCTGCACAGACAACATCTCTGGTGTTTATAGTCAGGACCACTGCAAGTACAAGACCTTCAAATCCATGGAATCTTAGCCAACATATCTGTAATTTTAGCAGCTCATTTAAGAATGTGCCTGTTTCTTTACCTGAGTTAATAGCTGAAAAAATGCCACAGGGTAGATCCCTGTAGGTAGTTTCTCTAGCTTGCTTTACAGTTTGTGACCAAAGGTGGTGCCAAAATCAAGACACGTTTACTGCCTCGTCCTCTACTGTGACAGCCTAATGGGTCTCAAGACCAAAGCTAAACTGCTCTGGCATGCTTTGCTCTTAACAAATCCATGATCGCTGTTGTTTTCCTCTAGTTATCTTCTAGGGAATTGCAAAAGATGTTTTTTGTTCAGTGAGAATTGATGCGAAGCAGACAACCTCCCAGACTGCTCTTCTTTCCCTTTATTTTTGGAGACAGGAATGACATTTGTCCTTTTTTGGTCTTGATACTTTGCTAGGCCTCTGTGAACCTCAATGATTCTGGCCAGTATTCTCAGTACTTTAAGAAGAGAGCTTCAGACTGGTTGGCTCTGATGAAATTTGATTCATTTTTTGAGGAAGTATTGTTCTTTCTGTATTCAGGCCACCTGATCACTCCATTGTTACTGTGCTAGTCATGTTAATGACTGGTCATGTTTCATATTTTTTAATGAAAACAGCTGTGAAAAAGGCCGTTAGATAAAAATTGAAGGGTTGTTTTGAAGGAGACCACTAAAATTCTTTTTCCCAGACTGCAAATTTAATCTTGAAATTTTTTTACTATGGTTACCATATGAGTTCTGGAGAAAGGAAATAACTGGAATTACCAGGCCCTAATCTTTAAGGATTTCCAATATTACAGTTCAGACTGTAGTGGGAGAGAGAGTTTAATTTTTAGTATCATTCAGATGTGTTATGAATTAAATGCAAACAATTTAAAAGCATCCATGTTCCCATTTTGAATTTGTTGCTGTCACAGAGAGGTCACTTTGTTAACCATTAATGAAATGGGTCCCCAGATCTATGTAACAAGCTACACGCATACACAGGTTACTGCAGCAGGTCGTCTTCAGAATGTCTATCCAGGCAGTAACATACTGAAACGGATGGTTGAGCAGACAGTTTTTTAAGTGCCTGCCTTGGATTTATGATCGTGACAGTCCCCCGTGTCGTTTCTCTTTCTTTTAGAGAGCATGAAAGTTGGAGGTAGCAAAGTGCTTTTGACTGAGGAAAAAAAGCTGTAAATGCAAATACCTGTTAGACAACAAAGACACATGGTGTTCCCCCGCATCCAGTATGGGGTTGTTCAGTATGTTTTAATCTACAGGACCTTTAGGAAAGATCTAAGTAACTTGAGAAATGCTTTCCAAATACAGGTAGCCTGTATGTGGATTCATGTGTAAAAATTGATACCTTTTTTTTTTCCTGTTTTCCTGAATTTCAGCTTTTTTTGACTGCAGTTGTTGGGCACAGATACTAGAAGTTATTTAGTTACCCAACTCCTGAAATCAGCTGGATTTAGCAACATGTTCCAGCTTTTGGATTAAACCCCTAGTGTCTCCTATCCAGGTTGGAATGGAAGTCTTTCCTAATCAGTCATTTGTTTTTATTTTAATCACTATATAACATGTTTAATCCTCTAGGGAGACTGTCTTACCTTTCAGATAAAGCATTGGAAGCGTTCTCTATGCCAGAATGAAACCTTAGCTTGTGTATGATTTTCAGAACTGAAGGGAAGTTAGTATGCAGTGACAATATATGTTTTTTGGTCTTAACTAGGTTTGAGAGAACTGAGATTTGCATAGAGATTTATTAGACCTTCCCATCATAGAGAGGCTTCTCCTAATCTGCCTTGCTTAATGCCTTGTCTCTAGTGGATTTTTGCCACTGTTGTAGCTGCACAGGAGAGAGCTCCCATTGTAGACAGAAATGAAGGATCTTGGAGGCGTGAACGGGTCCTATTCATTTCCATAATGGAGTTCTAACAATAAAGTCTGGCAAACATAGATTGTTTTAGCAGGAAACAGCCCTTTATTCTGGCGTCTTGGCAGGACTTGGGTAGAGTCCCACCATTCTTTCCCCACTCTGGCCCTTGCTTTCAGTCTCTTGGCTCAGCCTGTCTTTTCTCTTGAGAGACTTCTGTTTTTATTAACTTGGGTTTGTACAGTGAGTTTAATGAAAGATGCTACTCTGGCAGTCCTGGATGTTGAAGTTTTGTGTAAATTTCTCTGGTGCATATGTACAATTCACAATATGTTTGTGAACTGTACAGTCTGTAGTGGATCACCTCCGTCTCTAGACCACAGACTGGGGGTCTTGTTTTAATGCCGTTTCATTGGCAGATAGAATTTCCATTTACTAATACAGCAAGTGCTATTCTAGACATTCAACAATTACTTTTTCCATGACACAAGTTGTGGTTTATGCTGGGACTCTAGGGTTAGATGAACAAACATTTTGTGGAGTTGACTCAAATTACAGTAGGATCAGAAGTTGAAGAAAACCCCTAAACATTAAGTCACCTTAGATCATATATTTTTTGAGCTCTGCTGAGTTTGTAAGTAGTGAATTGTAATTATTTTCCTTTTGGTTATTTGAGCCCTTGACTGTAACAATACCATTCTTGGAGTCCCCAACTCAGACAAATCATGTAGCAGATTTTATAATTTTCCATTGTATCAGGCACATCTGTGTATCCACTGGACAGGATTAAATACATTTTTGCCCTCAGAGATGTCCACCTTGAGAGTGTGCTGAAGTTCTCACCTCAAAGGAAATGAAATACGTACATATTTCATGTTGCCTGGCCAACTGTAAAAATGTCCCTCTGAAGGGAGTGACAGCACCTTTGACTGTTCTGACATGGCTGAATGCTTGATGCACATGCGAAGTGCTGACATTGCTTTAACTTTGCAAATATCTCAAATGTGGATATCTTCCAGGAAAAAAAACCAGCTAAATGTGGGTGTATGTATGTATACACACACACACACACACACACACATAAATACATGGTGAAGGACATATACTTGCTTTTTCATTTCCCTCATTCTTGTGCTGAAACGTGATGATTGCTACCGCAAATGAAATGTCTGCTTTTACTTTTACCTTCAAGTTTTTTGAATTATGCTGGGGCTTGCTTCTTCTTCTTGGACCTGGCAGAAGTAACAGAAAGGTGAAGTATACCTGATTGCTTCGATGGTGTCTGCACGATATCTGAATGAAGAATGAGTGTTGTGTGGAGGAAGCACTAATGGTTTCCTCAGTTTTCATGGTGTTGCACATAGGTCATATTATAAACTACTACCAGGATGCTGATGTTATCTTCATAACCAGGTTTACTGCTATGCTT